>NC_089837.1:35344436-35665608 GCF_035609145.1 Eleutherodactylus coqui
GTGCGTCTGCAGAGCCGGATGGATATCACTGGGGGTCAAGATGTCTGTATTACATATGAAAAATATGCACACAATACGGAGTGTAAATACACCCGTGTGATGTACCCTCGGTGAAAAGGAGTCTGCCCGCCTGAACTAAAGGATACAGGAATGATGATACATATAATATATAATGATGGAATATAATATACAATGATGGAATATAATATATAATGATGATGTAATATAATATATAATGATGGAATATAATATACAATGATGTAATATAATATATGATGATACATATAATATATAATGATGGAATATAATATATAATGATACATATAATATATAATGATGATGTAATATAATATATGATTGATGATACATATAATATATAATGATGGAATATAATATATAATGATACATATAATATATAATGATGATGTAATATAATATATGATGATACATATAATATACTATGATACACTTAAATATAATATATAATGATGGAATATAATATATAATGATACATATAATATATAATGATGATACATATAATATATAATGATGTAATATAATATATAATGATGGAATATAATATATAAAGATCTAATATAATATAATGATGATACATATAATATATAATGATGGAATATAATATATAATGATGTAATATAATATATGATGATGTAATATAATATATGATGATACATATAATATACTATGATACACTTAAATATAATATATAATGATGGACTATAATATATAATGATGGAATATAATATATAATGCTCTAATATAATATAATGATGATACATATAATATATAATGATGTAATATAATATAATGATACAATATGCACTACGCGGTACAGTGATAATGATGAGCAGGACGACACTGCATGTATATAATCTGATAACACTACATCAGTGACGTCAGCCACGTCTCTCCCCGGTTACCTGCTCTGCTCGGGGCCCCGGAGATCACGACAACCTGACTCGGCCGCTTGCGTCGTTGCTATGGAAACTAAATCGAGCATCTCACTCACGTCAATCAATCACTGGGCGTTCTGACACGCCTTTTGCCTTTCGTTCTTCACTAATTGGCGGGACGGTTGCTATAACGACCATAGAATTCTCTGATTCGTTAAAAGAGCCTACGGCCACGGCTGTGATGGGCGTGGCTTCTGTTTTCACAGCCTATACTAAAGAGGAGGCGTGACGTACGGGGAAGTGTACCAATAGCGAGGGGGGTTTTCTCAGTGGAGGCGTGGTGTCATAGACGGTATGAATGAGTAGGCGGGGTTAGTTTGTTCATCTGGATCTTCAAAGCGAAGATTGATGAATGGGCGTGGTGTACAGGGGGTGTGTACTGATGTGGAGGGTGTGGCTACCGGAGGGAGGTGTGGTCTGCGTGAGATCCCAGCAGGGACAGCGGAGCTCGTCATCCACTCCAAGCCTAATCGTACGGCGACGGCCGGTGAGTACGGGGGCGACGTGCACTGTGCGGTCATAAGCCGTCATGTAGTGTTATATACCGTCATGTAATATTACCTGCAGGATATGCCAATGTAGTGTTATATATAAGGTACTATAATGCAGTATATACCGTCATGTAATATTGCCTGTAGTATATGCCAATGTAGTGTAGTATGTAACGTACTATAATGCAGTATATACCGTCATGTTATATTGCCTGTAGTATATGCCAATGTAGTGTTATATATAAGGTACTATAATGCAGTATATACCGTCATGTAGTATTACCTGTAGGATATGCCAATGTAGTGTAATATATAACGTACTGTAATGCAGTATATACCGTCATGTAATATTGCCTGTAGTATATGCCAATGTAGTGTAGTATGTAACGTACTATAATGCAGTATATACCGTCATGTTATATTGCCTGTAGTATATGCCAATGTAGTGTTATATATAAGGTACTATAATGCAGTATATACCGTCATGTAGTGTAATACACCGTCATGTAATATTACCTGTAGGATATGCCAATGTAGTGTAATATATAACGTACTGTAATGCAGTATATACCGTCATGTAATATTGCCTGTAGTATATGCCAATGTAGTGTAGTATGTAACGTACTATAATGCAGTATATACCGTCATGTTATATTGCCTGTAGTATATGCCAATGTAGTGTAGTATGTAACGTACTATAATGCAGTATATACCGTCATGTTATATTGCCTGTAGTATATGCCAATGTAGTGTAATATGTAAGGTACTGTAATGCAGTATATACCGTCATGTTATATTGCCTGTAGTGTAATATGTAACGTACTGTAATGCAGTACATGCCAATGTAGTGTAATATATAAGGTACTATAATGCAGTATATACCGTCATGTAGTGTAATACACCGTCATGTAATATTGCCTGTAGTATATGCCAATGTAGTGTAATATGTGATGTACTATAATGCAGTATATAGTATATAACAATGTAGTGTGCAGTCATGTAGTGTAATATATGTCATACTATAATAAATATATCACCAGCTGTATTCTCATATAACCTGCAGCAATAATACTGTCATGTAATATATGATAAGTATATCATGTTATATATTACACAACATAACTGCATGTTATAAGGGATCCGGCCGGCCTCACGCCGGCGTTAGGGTCAGTTCAGGGTTTCCGTCTTTGCTCTGTTTTTGGAGGACAGAAACTGTAACAACGGATCCGTTTTTTTCCCCCATTGATTTCAATGGGGTTTCCAAACCCGGTGAGGCCGGACTTCGCTTCCAGTCTGTTGGTTTTCCGTTTTTTGGGGGCAGGAAAATAGAAACCCGACGGAATGGGGGCGAACGGATTTTTAAACCCCATTGAAATCCATGGGGAAAAAATGGATCTGTTTTTTACAGTTTATCTCCTCCAAAAACGGAGCCTGAGCTGACCCTAACGCAGTGAGATAATGCATGTTACAGTATTGTATACAGCGCACTGCATAGCCGCACATGATAGTAGGATACTACAGATCATTATATGACAGATTATAGTACAGCATTTAATATATTGGATACATACATAATACAGCTGATGAAATATATGGCATTATAGTATGCTATATATTACACTACATATATGCACATTATATTACCGTATACTACAGCTAATTATATATAAATTATACTATGGTGTGTTATATATTACACTACATATGCACATTATATTATAATATACTGCAGCTGATTATATATATTACATTGCAGTAATGTATGTGACCCTATATAATTGCAGGTGATATTACCATAGCAGCTGTAGTGTAATACAAGATGTAATATGATACATGAGTTCAGCAGAGTATTGTGTCTCCATCATCGGACTATATATATTGTATCTATAATCCTGCACTGTACATTATACACCCCATGCTGAGCCCTCCTCCGTTATCAGCTGTGGCTTGTCCTGTGTATTGTTAAACTGCACCACCCCCCCCCGCACTGTTATAACATGCAGCATTCATTATATGATTTTGCAGATTATTACGCTGGTCTATTAGGCGCTGAGTCCTGACTGTGACTGGTAGGCCTGTATTGGCACCATGTAGATGCGGCCATTGTTCTGTATGAGCCTGGGATTCTTCATCTCCCCCTCACCATGCAGTAGGCAGCAGTGGGCTGTATATAACATTATAATATATTACGCTCTCTGTCATTGTGTGCTGGCTGTGAGGAGCCTCTGTATAATGTGTAGAGTGGTTACATGAGGATGGGCCTGTGCATTGTTATTGCTGGTGATACGCCTGTAGTGTTACATATGGATGGTATATTACTGCTATATGAGGCCTGGACTGTAGATTATAGCTGCAGATAATGGCCACCAATATCATGTATTAGGATGCTATATGACTGCACATCGTCACTGGTGAATTATATTGCACTGCTGTTTGGTTAGCTGTATAATAATGTATGTAGAGAAGATACAGAGGGCACACTGTGGATATATAGAGCACATTGTGTATTTACAGTATACACAGTGTATATAGAGAGGACATCATGTGTATATGGAGAGTACATTGTATATAAAGAGAGTTGGCAACATGTGTATGGAGAGCACCATGTGTATAGAGAGAGCAGCATGTATATTGAGACTGCAGAATGTATATAGAGTACACTATGTATACATTACTATATATATATATATATATATGAGGGATTATGTATATATAGAGATCATCATGTATAAAGAGTACAGTGTATATACAGAGGGCATCATGTATATGGAAAGCATACTGTATACATAGAGAGAGCATCATGTATATGGAATGTGCACTGTATATATAGAGAGTGCAGAATATAAATAGAGTACATTGTGTATATGGAGAATTGGCATCATGTGTATGGTAAGTGCAGTGTATATAGAGCGTACATTGTGTATATATAGAGAGTTGGCGTCATGTATATATGGAGAGTAAAATGTGTATATATATATAAAGAGGGCATCATATGTGTATATGGAAAGTATACTGTATATATAGAGAATTGGCATCATGTCTGTGTATCTAGAGAGTACAGTGTACTGTGCACTGTGTATATAGAGAGGGTAATACAATAATACCTATAGGGAATACAGTGTGTTTATGGAGAGTTTAGTGTGTGTGTATATATAATAGAGAGAGCGGGGGGGGGCAGCGTGTATATAGTGAGCACACTGTGTATATAATCTGTATATAAAGCCCATCGTTCTTATCATTAGTATAGAGATATTGGCATTATCCCCTCTTATCATGCTCATCTGGGCACCTGGGTACATGCCAAGGGTCTTTGTTGCCTTTCCATGTGGCACCATCTGTCTATGACTTCCTCCTGACAGTAGATGTGCTGTGACCTGATTACTTGGGGGGTGGAGCTTATCAGTCCCCGCCTCCTAATGTGTACTATTATCACCTCAAAATTATTATACAGACATATTGTATCCCAGGGTGTAATAATATTACAGTGATAATATAACTGATATTAGCAGTTATATTATCACAGCTAAGATAGTCCTGATAAGTAGACCTACGGTATATAACATCACAGTGATGATATATCTGATATTAGTGGTATCTGCTGCTGAGATGGTCCTGACAAGTAGACCTGCGGTATATAATATTACAGTGATGATATATCTAATATTAGTGGTATCTGCTGCTGAGATGGTCCTGACAAGTAGACCTGCGGTATATAATATTACAGTGATGATATATCTAATATTAGTGGTATCTGCTGCTGGGATGGTCCTGACAAGTAGACCTGCGGTATATAATATTACAGTGATGATATATCTAATATTAGTGGTATCTGCTGCTGAGATGGTCCTGACAAGTAGACCTGCGGTATATAATATTACAGTGATGATATGTCTAATATTAGTGGTATCTGCTGCTGGGATGGTCCTGACAAGTAGACCTGCGGTATATAATATTACAGTGATGATATATCTGATATTAGTGGTATCTGCTGCTGGGATGGTCCTGACAAGTAGACCTGCTGTATATAGAAGTGTGTGTATATATGAATGGCGCAGCGGTGTATCTGTACCATGGTATGGGGGCGGAGGGTATATTGCTGCATGAGCCCCTCTGGATGGTGGGAAGGCTGGGAGCTGTCATGGCCGCTCTGCCTGTCGTGTACCTGCAGGGTCCGGAATATTCCAGGACTATTCAATATTCAGATGCAAATAACATTCAGCGATGTTTCTAATCCCGCTAAACCGTCTGAAAAAGATCATCTTAGCCGGATAATTCCCTGCTAAACCCCATGATTGGCGGGATTCTTGGTGCCGCGCCGCACGTTCTTAAAGGGGACCGTCACATCTCTTGCCCTGCGACGGACATAAGGGTGCGATCCCACGGGCCGGAGTTAGTTATTTCTGCGTCACAATGTTATCCTGAAGCGGTTTGGATTCCGCACTTGATAAAATCCGCACGTTTTTACTTCAGAACCGAAAAATATTATTTCACAGCGGAATGACGGACGTCTTGCGGAATTGTTGTTGCGGATCTCTAACATACAGGTGATGGAATTCTGCAAATAAAAGCTCGTTTACACGAGTTATTACGCACGCAGATGTTGTGCTCCTACCACGCAGAGCACAGAACTCCTTCACATCGGCGTATTTTTTTCACGCGATATTTGATCATGTGACGTGACCTGACCTATCGTCGTGCGCAGTGAAATCAATGGTCTTGCGTAAATGCGCACAACGTATTCAGAAAACCCGCATGGGTGGCAGCTGGGTGCTGTGGCTGCGTTGAAACCTGACAGCTTGGCAGATACTTGTGTGAGTGAGAGAGTTAATGGCACTTGTAAAGGCAATTGGACTGGCACGAGGGGCAATATGGCGGCACTTGTGAGGACAGCGTGACCAACACCAGCGGTCATGTGGATGGTACTTGTACTGGTCCTTGTAATGACCGCTGGCATAAAGCAGCTAGGTCATGCCGAGATCTGTATAAGCTGCCATGTTGGTTGTCACCCTGCATTCCCAGAGACGGGTATCAGAAACACAACTTTATACAGGCTGGCCACGGAACACGAGGCGGCGCCACACTCTGATGGAAGCAGAAGAAAATCTGTCTGTGTTGCCCATAGCAACGAATCACAGCACAGCTTTCATGTTACCTCAGCGGTATAATATATAACAACCAATCACAGAGCAGCTTTCATGTTGCCTCAGCAGTATAATATATAACAACCAATCACAGAGCAGCTTTCATGTTGCCTCAGCGGTATAATATATAACAACCAATCACAGCGCAGCTTTCATGTTACCTCAGCAGTATAATATATAACAACCAATCACAGCGCAGCTTTCCTGTTACCTCAGTATAATATATAACAACCAATCACAGTTCAGCTTTCATGTTACCTCAGCAGTATAATATATAACAACCAATCACAGCACAGCTTTCATGTTACCTCAGCGGTATAATATATAACAACCAATCACAGCACAGCTTTCATGTTACCTCAGCAGTATAATATATAACAACCAATCACAGCGCAGCTTTCATGTTACCTCAGCGGTATAATATATAACAACCAATCACAGCGCAGCTTTCATGTTGCCTCAGCAGTATAATATATAACAACCAATCACAGAGCAGCTTTCATGTTGCCTCAGCAGTATAATATATAACAACCAATCACAGAGCAGCTTTCATGTTGCCTCAGCGGTATAATATATAACAACCAATCACAGCACAGCTTTCATGTTACCTCAGCAGTATAATATATAACAACCAATCACAGCGCAGCTTTCATGTTACCTCAGCGGTATAATATATAACAACCAATCACAGCGCAGCTTTCATGTTACCTCAGCGGTATAATATATAACAACCAATCACAGCACAGCTTTCATGTAACCTCAGCGGTATAATATATAACAACCATTACAGCCTGTGGATCTGTCAATCGCTACATTTTTGGATGAAAAAACGTGTTTGTTCCACGGATGACCATGTGCCGGCCGGCCTCTAATGACCATGTGCCGGCCGGCCTCTGATGACCATGTGTCGGTGTGGCCGGCCTCTGATGACCATGTGTCGGTGTGGCCGGCCTCTGATGACGATGGCATTCGTAGATGGCTGCAGTTTAATGACCATATAAGAGATCTAGTCAGCCAGCGGATGAGCATGTGCTTATTTTTCAGCTGATCATTGGGTAACCAAACATTCCTGTAAACATTACTGCCGATCACCAGCCCGTGTAAGAGGGATGTTCCCATCTTGGCCAAACATGGCCAAGATGGCCCACAGCGGCTTACGAGGTGCCCAGGCATCCGGGGTGGCTCAGCTGAGCTGCTCTGTCTCCAGGGCTCCCATGATTACACAGTAAGCTCCGCTGTTTCCGCAGCTCGCCTCTCATGGACATAGCTCGGCTCGCTGTGTTATGCTGTTTGCGTAACGCCCATGACTTCTATGGGCACTAAGGTATTTTCATCCCTGGCCACCGCTCTCGGGATGACCGGGAAGCCGTAGGGGCCCTAATTTACAATAGGTGCGGGTTCCAGAGTTGGGACAGACTGTTACGGCCTATTGTGTGGTCACATATGGGAATACCCCTTTAAGTGAAAAGTTCTATAACTTTCTAATATAATTAGGGGAAATTAATTTTTTAGACCGACGTTTTATACTTTGGTCTAAATCCAGAATTCTGTGACGTGGAGACAGTTATATTCAGTGTAGACAATGCTCTGTGAGCTCAACAGCCCAGACTCCAGACTGATACATTGTACATAGCTAGTGCTATTTTTATCTGAGAAGTGGATACAGTTGTATCCAGCCTAAACAATGCTCTGTGAGCTCAACAGCCAAGACTCCAGACTGATACATTGTACATAGCTCAACCTGCTCTCAGCTGAGAAGTGGATACAGTTGTATTTGGTGTGGACAATGCTCTGTGAGTTCATTAGCCTGATAGCCCGGACTCCAGGCTGATACATTATACATAGCCAGTCTTTTTCTCAACTAACAAGTGGATACAATTGTACCCAGTGTACACAATACTCTGTGAGCAGCTGCACAAATCCCTTTGCTACAATGTATCAGTCTGGAGTCCAGGCATAACACATGGTCTACATTGGATACAATTGTATCACTTCTCAGCTGAGGGCAGGACTAGCCATGTACAAGTTTACTGTTTCTGCATGTAAACAGGGGTTCTCATTTACTGACAGAAAGCAGAGATATTGAAAATGAAGAGAAAGCAAATCATAACATACATTAGAAAGTTCTAATACTGCTGTAGTTCTACAGCGATTAAAGGGTTGTACCAAAATTAACTTCTATCGCCTATCCATAGATTGATGGGGATCTCGCTGATGAGACCCCACTGATCCAGGGGTCCGACGCACGCCTCTTCTCGTCACTGCAGGCCTTCTGCACCCACCAACAGTGACGTAGAGATTGAATGGCGTGGTGCCGCTCCATTCATTCCAGGGAGCTGATGGAAATGGCAACGTACAAACGCTTGACTATCACCGGCAGTCCAATAGGCATAGAATGGAGGGGCGCCGTGCGTGCGCAACCATTACTGCATTCAGTTCCCGTCTCATTGTGGGGAGGGGGGGGGGGGGCCGTGAGGAAGAGAGAGGGTCATGGAACCTCTATTATCTGGATCGGGGGGTCATGGAACCTCTATTATCTGGATCCTTGGGGGGTCTCAGCGTTGAGACCCCACTAATAAGACTTTCATAACCTATCCTATCCTAAAAGTATATTTTTGTGCAGCCCCTTTTAAGCCTTATTTACCCCAAACCAGGAAACTTCTTTCACTCACTGACTTTATTTACTGTAATTTTCCCCCTTTAATATCAGCTGTAGATTATACTGTTATTATAATAACATCAGCAGGATAAACCGTCTATTCCCCGACTAAATCCCCAGTTGTCATCGCTTTGTTCAAGATGTGAGGAGCTGAAGATGGAGAGCTGGAAGTCCCCGGCAGGGCTGAGAGATGAGGCAGTTACACCACATTTCTGAATGTCATCCCCAAACCCCCCCCCCCCCCCCCCAGTCATGTCCTATGTGTATTATTACCCCGGCCCTGTGTATGGACTGCTGGACATCTTTTTCATTGGACGTATACATTTAATTTACCAAAGCTTCATCCTGTTTCCACAGGATTATCTACCTAATCTGGCATTAGATGTAATTGCACATCCTGGTTAACTCATTCACTGCCACCAGAGGAGCTTTCTTCAGTTCTTTTGTCATCACCTGCTGAGCAATGCACTTGCTGCCAAGTGTAGTGGGGGAAGGGCAGTGATAACTGCTCTGAGCATGCTGTATTTATGGCTCCTAAAGGCTGTTGTTGTCAATGCACATTCAATTATTAATCTACAAGGCCAGATTAATAGGTTGTCAGAAATTACTATACTTCCTATATTTACAAGAAAGTACTAGAATCAATATAACTACTATAATACTGCCCCCAATGTTCAAGAATATAACTACTATAATACTGCCCCTATGTACAAGAATATACCTACTATAATACTGCCCCCTATGTTCAAGAATATAACTACTATAATACTGCCTCCTATGTACAAGAATATAACTACTATAATACTGCCCCCTATGTACAAGAATATAACTACTATAATACTGCCCCCTATGTACAAGAATATAACTACTATAATACTGCTCCCCTATGTACAAGAATATAACTACTATAATACTGCCCCCTATGTACAACAATATAACTACTATAATAGTGCCCCTATGTACAAGAATATAACTACTATAATACTGCCCCCTATGTACAAGAATAGAACTACTATAATACTGCCTCCTATGTACAAGAATATAACTACTATAATACTGCCCCCTATGTACAAGAATATACCTACTATAATACTGCCCCCTATGTTCAAGAATATAACTACTATAATACTGCCTCCTATGTACAAGAATATAACTGCTATAATACTGCCTCCTATGTACAAGAATATAACTGCTATAATACTGCCCCTATGTACAAGAATATAACTACTATAATACTGCTCCCTATGTACAAGAATATACCTACTATAATACTGGCCCCCTATGTACAAGAATATAACTACTATAATACTGCCCCCTGTGTACAAGAATATAACTACTATAATATCACCCACTATGTACAAGAATATAACTACTATAATACTGCCCCCTATGTACAAGAATATAACTACTATAATACTGCCGCTATGTACTAGAATATAACTACTATAATACTGCCCCCTGTGTACAAGAATATAACTACTATAATACTGCCCCCTATGTACAAGAATATAACTACTATAATACTGCCGCTATGTACTAGAATATAACTACTATAATACTGCCCCCTATGTACTAGAATATAACTACTATAATACTGCCCCTATGTACAAGAATATAACTACTATAATACTGCCCCTATGTACAAGAATATAACTACTATAATACTGCTCCCTATGTACAAGAATATACCTACTATAATACTGGCCCCCTATGTACAAGAATATAACTACTATAATACTGCCCCCTGTGTACAAGAATATAACTACTATAATATCACCCACTATGTACAAGAATATAACTACTATAATACTGCCCCCTATGTACAAGAATATAACTACTATAATACTGCCCCCTATATACAAGAATATAACTACTATAATACTGCCCCCTATGTACAAGAATATAACTACTATAATACTGCTCCCTATGTACAAGAATATACCTACTATAATACTGGCCCCCTATGTACAAGAATATAACTACTATAATACTTCCCCCTATGTACAAGGATATACCTACTATAATACTGCCCCCTATGTACAAGAATTTAACTACTATAATACTGCCCCCTATGTACAAGAATATAACTACTATAATACTGCCCCCTATGTACAAGAATATAACTACTATAATACTGCCTCCTATGTACAGAAATATAACTACTATAATACTGCCCCCTATGTACAAGAATATAACTACTATAATACTGCCCCCTATGTACAAGAATATAACTACTATAATACTGCCACCTATGTACAAGAATATAACCACTATAATACTGCCCCCTATGTACAAGAATATAACCACTATAATACTGCCCCCTATGTACAAGAATATAACTACTATAATACTGCCCCCTATGTACAAGAATATAACTACTATAATAGTGCTGCTATGTATAAGAATATAACTACTATAATACTCCCCCCTATGTACAAGAATATAACAACTATAATACTGCTCCCTATGTACAAGAATATAACCACTATAATACTGCCCCCTATGTACAAGAATATAACTACTATAATACTGCCCCCTATGTACAAGAATATAACTACTATAATAGTGCTGCTATGTATAAGAATATAACTACTATAATACTCCCCCCTATGTACAAGAATATAACCACTATAATACTGCCCCCTATGTACAAGAATATAACTACTATAATACTGCTCCCTATGTACAAGAATATAACTACTATAATACTGCCCTCTATGTACAAGAATATAACTACTATAATACTGCCCTCTATGTACAAGAATATAACTACTATAATACTGCCCCTATGTACAAGAATATAACTACTATAATACTGCTCCTATGTACAAGAATATAACTACTATAATACTGCCCCTATGTACAAGAATATAACTACTATAATACTGCCTCCTATGTACAAGAATATAACTACTATAATACTGCCTCCTATGTACAAGAATATAACTACTATAATACTGCCCCCTATGTACAAGAATATAACTACTATAATACTGCCCCCTATGTACAAGAATATAACTACTATAATACTGCCCTCTATGTACAAGAATATAACTACTATAATACTGCCCCCTATGTACAAGAATATAACTACTATAATACTGCCTCCTATGTACAAGAATATAACTACTATAATACTGCCCCCTATGTACAAGAATATGACTACTATAATACTGCCCCCTATGTACAAGAATATGACTACTATAATAATGCCTCCTATATACAAGAATATAACTACTATAATACTACCCCCGATGTGCAAGAATATAACTACTATAATACTGCTCCCTATGTACAAGAATATAACTACTATAATACTGCCCCCTATGTACAAGAATATAGCTACTATAATACTGCCTCCTATGTACAAGAATATAACTACTATAATACTGCCCCCTGTGAACAAGAATATAACTACTATAATACTGCCCCCTATGTACAAGAATATAACTACTATAATACTGCCCCCTATGTACAAGAATATGACTACTATAATACTGCCCCCTATGTACAAGAATATGACTACTATAATACTGCCCCCTATGGATAACAACACAGATCTGAAGTTTACAATGTGTTTTCTCCCTTATGTAGAAGGTTGCTGGTGGTTGTGTTTTGTGTTCTGTTTGTCCTTTAGACATGTTCCTATATTTGTATGATATTAATTAGCCAGTTGCTGTTTTATACAAGATTAATATTGCTTTCTTCTTCCCAGGCAATCGTTTCCCACATACAAGTTGCTGATAATTGATGTTCTGTAATTAGATTCAGTCCTGTTTTACAATCTCCAACCTGCTTTGACTTGTCATGTTTTTTTATGTCTTCAGATTGTGAAGCTTTGAGCTCTGCTCCTTTAAAAATGAAGACTATCATCTGGGAGTGCGGTTAGCGGCTGACTGCTGGTGGTGGGCTTAGAAAATCCAAGGAGATATCACCCGGAATTAAAAATGTATCGAAAATCCTTCAGAGAAGAGCCGGATATGGACTTATCTTCACGCCAAGAGCTGTCCTTGGGTCTAATTCTAGGCGACAGCTAGTACCTGAAGGCCACCATGGCTTCTTGTTGGCTTATCATGGCTACCTATAGGATTTCTTGCCTTCTCTGGCTTCTTGTGGCCCTCGTTGACCACACCGTGGGGCACAGTCTATTTGCCTGTGAGCCAGTTATACTGAGAATGTGTCAGGACCTTCCATATAATTCGACCTTCATGCCTAATCTGCTGAACCACTATGACCAGCAAACCGCGGCCTTGGCAATGGAGGTGAGACTTTTTGATGTTAATTTCCATGATAAATGTAATTACCGTTCCTTTTCGATACTTGTTGGGACTCACAATTTAATCTAGGGACATACAGACCAGGAAGAGTATCATAAGAAGCCCAGGTGCATGTGGGAAGAACATACCAACACCACGCAGCCATTGCATTGGCTGGATTCGCACCCGGGGCCCAGGAGCTACCTTTTAATTGGCCTGTAAGAATTTAAGGTAAAATATTCAAAATTTCCAACCCACTTGGTGCATTGAATATGGAGTTCAATGATGGCTCAGTGGTTGGCTTAGTCTTGAAAAACTTAAGTTTGGCCAGAGCCTTCTCCTGAATGGACTTTGTATGTTCTCACCGTGTTTTCATGGGTTTCCTTTGGGTATTTTTGTTTCGTCACCAAAGCCATGGTCTGCACAATGAAGAAATCCAAGCTCCTGGATGGGTGGATGGGATAACAACTGTGGTTTCTAGCCATCCACACTCAAATTGTTGCAAGCCCAAACCTTTTTTCCATTGTAGATCCTTTGGGCATTTTCTTACAGGGTTCAAAAATTATTTACCAGGTTGGATGTTTCGTGGTCTGTATTCCTGGAGATCTGTATTCCTAAGGATCCTTAGATGTAATGTGCTTGTTAAGCTCAATTAAGGGGTGGTTAAGTTAGGACCCATTTAGACACAATGATTATCACTCAAAATTTGCTCAAAAGCCAACTTTTGAGCGATAATCGTTCTGTCTAAATGCACTGCCATCATGCATTGTTCTTTCATCACTCATTTCTAGCCAGCTAGAAATGAGCGATGAGCTTTTTTCAGTGCCTCACGCTGATTTTCTCAGCGGGTGGCACTGATAATATTCTTTCAGCTGGTATCCTGTTGGGACTTCCCAGCGGGATACCAGCTGACACCTCTGACAAGAAAGGAGCTGTATACAGAAGATTGCGCCCCAGCTATCTTCTGCATACCCCTCTCGGAGCGCTCAGCTGTATACAAACTGAGCACTCTGAGAACACAAAGCTCTCAGCGGGATACCATCTGAAAGCTCAGAGAAGAAAGGAGCTGTATACAGAAGTCAACGCTCCAGCTGTCTTCTGCATACCCCGCTCGGAGTGCTTAGCTGTACACCAGCTGAGCGCTCTGAAATCACAGCAGCTGTATACAGAAGACAGCACTACTGCTGTCTTCTGTATACAGCAGGAGCCTTCATTTACACTGCAATAAGCTCTTAAGTAGCTAATTAACTACTTAAGAGCTTATGCAAAGTGAATGCTCAAAACTATCACTCCAATTGCCATTTGAGCGACTTTTGAGCGATCATCTTGCCATGTTAATGCACACAACGATTATTGCTCAAAAGATTGCTTTTGAGCGAATTTTGAGTGATAATCATTGTGTCTAAATGGGCTCTGGGTTCTTTGGTTAGTAGCCCCGTCAATAAGAACTACCATAGACATCAGTGAAAGACAACCTAAAAAGATACGCACCAGTAGTAAATTATTTGGATACCTGGTTCCTTGGACTTCTCCAGCCATGTTGCTGGCCATCACATAGAAATTATATAGCTTGGAACACACCTTAACCCTTTCAGTGGCAGGTTTATTATTACCATGCCATGCCTCACAGGGCAGTTTTTTTTTAAATGAGTCAACAATGCAACTTAATTTCACAAGTATTTATTAAGGGATGCAACAATCACGTTGCAACATCTTTTTGTAATGAACGAATATATTCTAACAATTTTAGAAAATAAAAATAAGAACCCCGGAAGATTTCCGATGACAGCTCAGTGCTCTGCACATTTCAGCACTAGAGCTGTCCACGGAAATCTTCCAGGGTTTAACTGTATGGTCAGTGCAGCAAGCCCCAGAGATTTTCCAGGTGTGCCACTAAAGGGGTTAAAGGGGTATTCCCATTACAATAAGTTATCTTCTATCCACAGGATAGGGGATAGCATGCTGATTGGCAGGGGTCTGACCACAGGGACCCCCACCAATCCAGAGATTTAGCCCTGGATGATGCAAAATTTTGGCAGCGGAGGCCACTTTCATTCCATTCAATGGGATTGCCTGAGCTAGTCCGGTTTGAACCCCAACTCATCAGCAAGTTATCCTCTATTCTTTGGATAGGGGATGACAAACTCTGTTGGGAATACTTCCTTAATAGACATTCATAGGTAATAATAAGGGTGCGAGGCAATGTTCTAGTATACTGCCTCTCCTGATTCTACCACCTCAAGACCCGAAGGGCACCAAGACTCTACAAACACTTCTTTGGCCTGCCCATTCCTAGGGCTACACTGTGATTTTGGTCAGGAAAGTCGTGAGACCAAAAAAATTTGTGCGACTTGTTTGTAACTTGCTGTTGCGCAACTTTTTCAGAGCTCTGATTTGACTGTTAAACAATAGCCAAATCACAGATGGGGTCGCAGGTTACATTACAGTTTACAGCAGCAAAATGACATGCGATATTCAGCCGAATATCTGGTAGCTTGCGGGAGGGGGGGGGGGGGGGGTTGTGACCGTTGTGTCGCAAACCAAAAAGTAGTATTAGACTAGGGTTTCATTCCCCATTGGAAACCAGGATGATATGGACAATCTGAACAAGGGATCCTTTCTATGGTCTCCAAAGCAGGTGCCTTGGCTACCTCTATTGTAATGTCTCTCAACTTTATTTTTGGTTTTGCAGCGCCCATGCAAAAAAAAAATATTTTGCCTCTCTCTTCTTCTTTCTTTCTCTGTACTCTCTCTGTTATCTGTCTCTCTCTCTTTGTCTCTGTCTCTCCTTCATGTGGCACTTCTAGGAGCTTCTCACTACGCACCAGTCTGCCATGGCGCCCTAGTTGGGAATTGCTACTCTATGGTACCCATGTATGTAATATCAGCAGTTGATTACAACATTTGTGCTCTAAGTAACGTATCCCCTCTAATATTTTACGTCCTTTGCAATGGGGGGGGGAGACCTGGTCTGTCAGTCCATGTCAACTGGCCTGCCAAAGTTTAAAAGAACCCGTCTGGTTGCATTCTCTGCTTTGAAGATTGTTAATTGTCAAGCAATTGAAGAACCTGGATGAGGTCGAGTCTCCTTTTGAAGTTGGAGCATTCATTTGAATATTTTCGGCGTTTGTAGGAACATGCATTTTTTTCAGGTTCAACTTTTTTTGTTTTTGTTCCAGAGCCTTGTTACTGGTCATCTAGGTCACTGCGATGGGTTGAGTATTCAGTACTACTTTACTTGCTGCCTAAAAGAATGAACCTACCAATGTATGGAGGATGTTTTTGAATGTTTTTGTATTGAGTTGAATGTTTATTTCTGAAATTTTGGTTCATGTTGTCAGAGAACGTGTGAAATTGTAGGAGATGGAAAGATTTTTCACTACTAGAACCAAACAACGGAGGCAGGTGGTATGGGCAATGAACCATTCTAGTCGAAGTACGCAATGGTCAAGTGCAGTAGGCAGCTTTTTGGCCTTGTAGCTCAGAGACCGTGGAGTCTATATTGGCAACTTTCAGAGGAGTAACTTGAAGCTTCTGGGCCACATGCCATTTACGGTACTGTGGCAGAAGGGCCTTTGAGCCCTATCAGTTACCATAGCCCAGGTGTGACTGCAACCTCCGCACCCCCTAGACTACCATCTGTTGTTCTTTTTCCCTTTTGTGTTTATAGGCCTCATCTCCGAGACCAGAATACTTCCACCAGGAATTGCAGTTCATACTGGAGGAATTTCCATACTTTCATGCAACTATGCCACTGACCGACTTGTCTTTGGGCTACTGCTGGGGAGCAGAACCTGGGAGTCCAATGGTTTTCACCCTTTAACTCCTCCAGATGAGATCTGGTCTCAGCTTCAGAGGCTCTCAGCCTGTTATCCCAAAAGTAGTCTCTGTATGGGCATGAACCGGTCAGAAAGCATCATAATCATGATACCAGTGGAACAGGCAGAGACGTCGTCGATATTTTCAGATTGAGGCCAGGACAGGTGAAGTTCGTGAGTACAGACTGAGGGTCAGTAAAGGTTGAAGTCAGATAGATCATGGTCAAAGGTCAGGAAAGGAGAAGAAGGGAAAGCTGGTTGAATCAAACACAAGTCAATCCCGGAATTGGTCAACGCAATAGCACTTTTTCAGAATCTAATGGAACCTATTACTCAGGCACAATCTAATGGGGGGGGGGGGGGGGGGGAGAGGAGGTGCTTTAGATAACCATAGGACCATTTGGATTGGTTGGGGATGAGAATCTGGGTGCGATCACTGGTCTTTTAAAAGGAGTGCTAGGTGCGAACAGGGCAGTCACAGGAGCTCAGACAGGAGGGGGACATAGATGGCCATGGAAGAAGGAGGAAAGAGTTGGCACTGGCCATGACCAGGAGTCATGACACATACAGGACACTGTACACTATCTCTACCGTCTTTGGCAAGATGTCATAGAAGACCCTATATAAAGATCCTGCTCTGGGTTGTAATGAGGTGTGGCTACCATGATGCACGTGAAGCTCCTTAGGCTGGGTTCACACGGGACGGATTTCCAGCGGAATTCTTGTGCTTTGGCCGCACCGAAAATCCACGAGAATTTCGCTGGAAAACTGCAGCCGTGGGTTTTAGAGCAGCTTCTCCCATAGAGAGGAGAGAGGCCACTGCGGAAACAAAAATGGACATGCTGCGTCTTTAATTTCAGCGCCGCACGGCCATTTCCACACCATTTTTCCGCAACGGATTGGCCAAAAATACTTACAAAATCTCGTCCACTTTGCTGGCTAATCCGGGGGTTAGGAGCCGCGAGCGGACAATCCGCACTGAAGTTCCGCACCAAATCCATCCAGCGTGAATCCAGCCGTAAGGTGCATATCTGCAGCATATGGTCCCATCCCAAGCACCCATTTTTGGCACCATGTAGACGTGTGCTCCGTTGTATTGTTGGAAATGGTCATGACTGATGATGAGAACAGAGTTCCTGAAGGATGGCTTGGCGAGGCGGTGAGGTCCTTGGTTCTCATATAGGAGGAATGCTGTTGGAGCAGACGAGAGGATATATGACTATCCTGCACCTGCAGCCAATGTATAGCCGGGCATGGAGGGACGTACCAAATCCGGGCAGTCAGTGAATCCCACACAATTGATGTATTCTCATACGTGAGCTTAAAGGGGTTGTCCCGCGCCGAAACGGGTTTTTTTTTTTTTTCAACCCCCCCCCCGTTCGGCGCGAGACAACCCCGATGCAGGGAGGTAAAGAAAGCTCACCGGAGCGCTTACCTGAATCCCCGCGCTCCGGTGACTTCTCTACTCACCGCTGAAGATGGCCTCTTCCTCCGTGGACCGCAGCTCTTCTGTGCGGTCCACTGCCGATTCCAGCCTCCTGATTGGCTGGAATCGGCACGTGACGGGGCGGAGCTACACGGAGCTACACGGAGCCCCATAGAAGACTGCAGAAGACCCGGACTGCGCAAGCGCGGCTAATTTGGCCATCGGAGGGCGAAAATTAGTCGGCACCATGGAGACGAGGACGCCAGCAACGGAACAGGTAAGTATAAAACTTTTGATAACTTCTGCATGGCTCATAATTAATGCACAATGTACATTACAAAGTGCATTATTATGGCCATGCAGAAGTGTACAGACCCACTTGCTGCCTCGGGACAACCCCTTTAAACCAAAGCCCGGATCGTAGGACATTCTGGGTCAATGGGTCCATTCATCATCCGGGACCCGACTTGATGATTGGCTCGCAGGTGATGAAGCTTCTTAATCCAATGATTCGCTGTTATTGTGACTTTACTCTGACAAAGGCGACTTATGTTTCTCCATAGAAATGTTGGATTTGTGTTCAATAGAGACTTACTAAAGAGTTCCCCCAAAAAACCCTATAGTTTGCAGTGCACTGCGATGTCAATGAGGTATGAGGCATTTCGTATCTCAGTTCATTGATACTACTCAGTGCCTATTTTATAAATGGTGGTCCAGACGACAGAATGCTGTATCTGCTGCCATGCAGAAAGCAGGGGGATTAACTTGCTGATCAGTGGGGGTCTTATCACTGAGACCCCCGCTGATCTTAAGAACAGGGGTCCCATGTCCTCCATCATCCTTACTGTGGTAGTGAAGTGGAGACTGAAAGTAGTGCTGGTCATGCAAGTGTATTAGCACTCCATTCGCTTTAAATGGGACTGCTGAGTTCCAGAGCAACGATATTAAAAAATAAGTGCTTTCAGGCAATTTATTACACCACCACCACCAAGCTGGGTACTCATTTTTCCGACCTCAGAAGGATGGAAGGCTGAGTCAACCTTGAGCCGGCTACCTGAACCTTGCAGGGATTGAACGTGCAACCTTCAGGTCCTAAGCGAGAGCTTAGGACTGCATTTCTTCTGCCTTAGCACTTTGCGCCATGCTTGGGTATTTCCATCACTGCCATTGAAATGAATAGAGCGCTGACTGCGCATGCTCAACTAGTGCTGCATTTGAGTGACTCCACTTTGGAGGGAGAAGCGACCCCTATAGAGGCAGGAAAGTGGGTCACAGGAGCCCCATTCCTGAGATTGGCGGGGTTCTTAGTAGTGAGACCCCCCCCCCCCCCCCCCCCCCAATTAATCAGCAAGTTAACTCCTTTCCTATGGATAGGGGATAACTTTATATTCTGCTACCACCACTTTACACCAATACAGACCCCCTAAACAAATGCAGACTCCAGGCCAGACCCCTAAACTTATAGAGACCTAAAACCAAACCCTGTAATCTAATACTGGCCAGACCTAAGAAACATATACAGACACCAGACTAGACACTTTAGACAACTATGTATCCCAGACCAGACCCCTAAAGAGATAGAGACAAGCCCACCGAATAAATATAGATCTTATGCCAGACCCCCTAAACAGATACAGACCCCAAATTAGAACCTTAAACACATACAGACCCAGACCAGACCCCTTAAACTAATACAGATCCCTGAACAGATACTGAGCCCACATCAGACTACTAAACACATACTGACTCCTAAACATATATAGATCCCAGACCGGACCCTCTAAACCTATACAGATCCCAGACCGGACCCTCTAAACCTATACAGATCCCAGACCGGACCCTCTAAACCTATACAGATCCCAGACCGGACCCTCTAAACCTATACAGATCCCAGACCGGACCCTCTAAACCTATACAGATCCCAGACCGGACCCTCTAAACCTATACAGATCCCAGACCGGACCCTCTAAACCTATACAGATCCCAGACCGGACCCTCTAAACCTATACAGATCCCAGACCGGACCCTCTAAACCTATACAGATCCCAGACCGGACCCTCTAAACCTATACAGATCCCAGACCGGACCCTCTAAACATATACAGACCCCAGACTGGATTCTTAAACATATACAGACCCTACATCAGACCCCTTAACAATTAGCCCTCCTTAGCAAATAAAGACTCAAGGCAAGACCTCCTAAACTGCCGGTAATACAGACATCAGACCAGTCCTATTAGACAATGATAAACCCTAGCAAGCCCCCTGAACATATAGAGACCCAGACCAGACCCCCTAAACTAATACGACCCAGACCAGTCTTACTGAACGGACACAGACTTGCTGGCATCTTCATCCGCCGGAACTGCTGTGGAAACAACATGCATGAACAAGGAGAGGTACAGATGTGTTCTTCCTTAGGCAAATTGTTGGGCCAAATGAGCGATTTTCCCCCCCCCCCCGATAGTTGTCCCATATAAAAGCAGGACTCGACAGAGTACTGAACGAGAAATCACTCATTAGTCACTGACCGCTTCATTTCAGTTCAATGAAACGAAGCAACTAGTGAGCAACTTGTCAGGGTAAACAGGCAGTCGTTTGTC
The DNA here is from genome assembly GCF_035609145.1 of Eleutherodactylus coqui. NCBI lineage: Eukaryota > Metazoa > Chordata > Amphibia > Anura > Eleutherodactylidae > Eleutherodactylus > Eleutherodactylus coqui. The sequence goes on from NC_089837.1 coordinate 35,365,804, forward strand.
TTTGAATGACTGCCTGTTCACACTGAATGGAGGTAAGCGGGCGAAAGAGATCTCAGCGCTCTCCACCTCCATTCACTGAATGAGCAATAGTGGTTGGGGCGGCTGTCAGGCGCTTAAATGTCCAACAGTCGCCCGTGTAAAAACACTCTTACATTGGCCCTTGGACTGAGATATCCCAAGACAACTGGCGTAAGATGACTGTAAAAAAACATTTGCGTTACAGCGCCCTGCGATAACTTTTTTCCTTTTCTTCAGAGGTGGCCATTTCTCTCCAGTCTACCCTGGATATCTGGACCTGAAGGACATATCTGTAAAGTGCAGTCAGCATGCAGGACCTACACTTGCCTATAGGCTTCCCTGCTCTTCCAGGGGTCCGGGCCGTCCCCCACCCCACCCAACCCCTTCATACAAGACGGTTACTAATAACTTCCTGCTGGGATGACCGCAAGGAAACCAATTTATTACAATCTGAGCCCCGAGAAAGCCATGGACTCGTTCTACTATGTGTCGCCCTAGAGCAGTGACTCTCTGACAGTTGATTGATTGATGGCCCCAGCGATGTACCCTTAGGCTGATTCCTCCGTACAGTCGCTGACTAGATGGCCGGCACCCAGACACTGTAAGAAATGTATAGCTCCGACTGACTAGAAAAAGGAAATCAGTAGCTTCTGGTTTATCTGGTTCTACCTCCTCAGCCATCGTGTTTGCTATCAGCAGTGGTAAAATGGAAGGGGGGCACTTACTTATACAATTATGCCCGTTACCGGGCGCAATGGCATACAAATTTGGGATCGGGTTAAGCACATACTTATAAAGGGCCACCATAACTCTTATTTTTTAAGGCCCCCGATTTCAGCTTTGCCACTAACAAATTCTACTTAAAGGGGTCGTCCCATTACAACAAACCAGATGCATGAGCCCTATTAGGGTATATGGACATCCTAGAAGGGTGTCCCTTGTTGAAGACCTCCCTGAAGCCCCTACTGCCCTCTTGTGTGGTAGAAGGGCTTTTGGGCCCCAACAACATGACTCAATTTCCTCTACCGTTCTCCCTGTATACCCAGAAGCTCAGAAGAATAAACCCCCAAAATTGTGGATCTGGCCAGAAATGCTGTAATATGCCTCATCCAGTCTTTCCAAACCCTTACATGCATGGGCAGCGGCGGGGTACAGGCTGCGCCTCCGCTTAAAATTGCTACAAGTTAACGAAAAGCCATGCAACTTTTTGTAAAAAAAAAGTTTTTGCGTCTTGTGTATCCGTCCTCTCTTTATGGTTTCCTGATAAACGGCCTTAATTTCCACCTTTAAACGCTTGTTTAATAAGGGATTACAGAAGCAGTGATCTCTGATCCGTGGAGTTTCACGCTCCAACTATATAACGAAAAAGTCAACGATCTAACAGGGTATTTTTGTTTTAAGTTGCCCGACATTACGTATGAAGTGAGAGGAGAAGGGTTAAAAACCCAACCTCACATATATACTAATGCTATTCTCCCTTTAAAGGAGATGTCCCGCGCCGAAACGGGTTTTTTTTTTTTTAAACCCCCCCCCCGTTCGGCGCGAGACAACCCCGATGCAGGGGTTAAAAAAACCACCCGCACAGCGCTTACCTGAATCCCGGCGCTCCGGTGACTTCTCTACTCACCGCTGAAGATGGCCTCTTCCTCCGTGGACCGCAGCTCTTCTGTGCGGTCCACTGCCGATTCCAGCCTCCTGATTGGCTGGAATCGGCACGTGACGGGGCGGAGCTACACGGAGCTACACGGAGCCCCATAGAGAACAGCAGAAGACCCGGACTGCGCAAGCGCGGCTAATTTGGCCATCGGAGGCCAAAAATTAGTCGGCACCATGGAGACGAGGACGCTAGCAACGGAGCAGGTAAGTAAAAAACTTTTTATAACTTCTGTATGGCTCATAATTAATGCACAATGTATATTACAAAGTGCATTATTATGGCCATACAGAAGTGTATAACCCCACTTGCTGCCTCGGGACATCTCCTTTAAGACATTCAATGGAGGAAGTAATACAACTGAGAAACATTGCAAGCGGCTGATAAATCAGAACAATAACTTGCTTACTACACAGAAATAGAAAACAAAATTGCTTGTATGTTGAACGGCTCGTCTGCTTTAGACGCTCATTTCATATTGCAAGTCCCCAGGCATCAAACAGCAATCCAGTAACCAGCAAACTACATTCTTTTTTTATCTCCCTACAGTGCCCCCGCAGGGAAATTGGGGTATTACACTGTGTTTGTTGATTTCATTTGATGTCCAGGGTCCTGCAGTGCACAAAGGGTATTTTAAATGCTATTGCCCATAGCAAACCATCACAGCTTATAATGTAGATGTAGTAATATAAAGAACATTGTCAGTGGTCCTGTCCCTCGGAGGTCTTAGCTGGGTGGAGGCCCCTTACAGCTACATGTACCCAGCTGGTGAAGGGTCCGTTAACAACTTTCACACCCCTTTTAATTTGTGTATCTTTACAGGACCAGATGAGCCTCCAGACCTAATGATACGCTAGTGGGCCTGGACTGTATTATCTCTTCCCGCTTGATAAGCTCATCTTGTATAATGCATGTCTTCCATATACGTTGAAAGCCAATGAGAGTTGCTTAAGGTGGAGCTAACTTTTGTATCTCCTCCCACACACTCCCTTTTCCTTTCTGGACCCAAGAGGGAGGGAGGGAGGAAGGAAGGTACATACAGGTTTCACTGCAGTCTCAGGCCAATAGAATTATGACATGTAGGGAATGGGGTTTTGGGTTTGAGGAGCTAATTGTTGGGTCTCACATGGTTTAGGAGGACCCTCACCACTGTCTTCAATCAAAGGAGGTCCTGATGTTCTGCTTTGGCACTGGTTAAAGTGACCCTCCAGGACCAGAGAGGGACTAATTACCTGTAGCTTCCCATTTCCAGTATTGACCCCTCATCCACCAGTATCTGGGTTCCTCTACCGTCTTCCAAGATAGTCTCTCCGTTCTCTTGACTACCCGATGCATACTTTGCTCTGGTGGTACTTTGGTAATCTAAGACCTTACCCATTTCTCTGGCCAGCACTGCTCAATCAGAGTCGTATGAAGTGCCTCGGTCTACCAGCACACAGAGGGAAAGGTGCTGCCATCTTGGAAGGCTGGAGGGGAATTGGCAAATTCGGACGACAACTGCTCAAAGGGGCAGAAACAGATAATCTTGATCCTCCTCCATTTTCAAGACAAATTCAGTCACTATAAGTAGATCCGTAGAGTAAGGTCCAACACCGCATCCGTCATGGCCAATCAGAACGTGATTTGCATACAGTTGACCAGTGCAAAAGGGCTAATGGCCCTTCCGGACACCCAGGAACTCTGAGAGTCCTGAAAAACAGACTCTCTTCAATCAACACTCGTTGTCCTATGGGGCAGCAGGAATTCGTTTTATAATGCTCCCCTTTAAAGTGACAGTTCAGTTTCAGAGAAAAATCTTGTCCTGAGACCGAGGGAGGCATTCATACTACCTGCTGCTGCTCTTCTGTGCCAATGCTCCTCCGATCCGCTGATTCTGGGTCCCATTTTCAGACTTCCTAATCATCACAGGGCATTGGCAGTGTTAGACTACCAAAGCACTGTACCTGCTTTCTGATTGGCTGGGACTTCTCACGTGATCAGTGGTGGCCAATCATGGAGCAGTGAACAGTATACATTAGGTAACTAGAAAATTGCAGCTGCTGTCTTGGACAGGTGAAAACACCATCCCAAATCAGAAGAGGGACATCTGCAAAGAAGAACAGATGATATACTTCATCCTCTGGTCCCAGGACATACATTTCTCCCTAAATTAAACCAGAGGATTGCCTTAATGTTTGATGGACGATGTGACCAAGATGATAAAAAATGTACAAAAATATTCAAAACTTCTGAGATGGTCGTGGAGCCTAATCAGGAAGAGCAGAGCACACGGGTGTAAGGGTTGCCCATTGTTGCCTGCCAGGATGGATGGACCTCAGCCGCCCCGCTGTGCACACACAGAGCCCTCATTGTCCTTCTTCATCTCTTTTCAATGAAGTGGGAAAATAGGATTTTGCACCCTTCCTCCCCCGTTTCTCCTCCTTCAAGCATTTGCTGGTTCAATACATCATCCCATTGTCCTACATCGGATCAATACTCTCCCCCACAATGAAGTTCATCTAGACGAGCTGCGTCCAGCAGAGATGGAGCGGATGGAGCGAGACCCGCACTAACCATCCTTGTGTCCATGAAGGCAGTAACCGAAAATTACATTTCTTCATGCAGAGAATTAAAGTGACTTCTCTGGGTACTAAATGGTACAAAGTACAGCATGCATCCATTCTATTCTAGGACAGGTATATAACTATAGGGGGTGCAGGGCTGAAGTCGCTGCTGGTGCATGGAGGAATCGGTTGACCTTCTAGCTCACACATGTTAAATGTAAGGTCTGCGGGGCAAATTTAGCCCACAACCTCATTATAGGTGGCCCGGTGGCCGTGCAGCATCCCTACAGGCACTCCACTCACCCAGCCAGCCCTGTGGTCCGGCGATGGCAGTACAGAGTCTGTGACTGCTGACCTCTCCCATCCCACCCCTGGCATCTGTGTGCGCCGTCCTCTACGCAGCACAGACACCGAAGGGAGAGGTCAGCGGTCACAGACTCAGCAGCGGCTGGCGGTCGGGAGCTGTAATTTGTGTGAGTGGAGAGCCTGTAGAGATGCTGCCCGGTCAGTGGCCAATAGTGGGTCACTATTACTACTGGGGACAATATAGGTGACACTATTACTACTGGAGCCACTGTGGGGTTCACTATTGCTATGGGGGTCACTATTATTACAAGCATTACTATCTGGGTCTCTATTACCACTGGGGCCATTATGAGGAGACGCTATTACTACTGCGGCCACTATGGCGGTTGGTATTACTACTGGGATCACTATGGGGGGCAACCTTACTACTGGATCATTATGGGGGGGCACTCTTACTACTAGGGCAGCTATGGGAGTCACTATTATTACTTTGGTTACTATGGAGGTCACTATTACTACTAGGGTCACTATGGGGGGCAACCTTACTACTGGATCACTATGGGGGGCACTCGTGTTCCAGTGCCCGCTATGGGAGTCACTACTATTACTGGGGTCACTATTACTACTAGGGTCACTATGGAGGTCACTATTGCTACTGTGGCCACTATGAGAGACACTATTATTATGGGGGTCACTATAAGGCTGATGTGGCCCTCATTGAAAATGAGTCCCCTGTGCCACCCTCCTTCCCCAGTCTAGTTGAAAGAATGACACTCTCAATTAAGTTTTGCTTCCTTGTATTACTTTTAAAGCCTCAAAAAAATCGATTTAACAAGCGTTCCTCTTGGCTGTTCTCCTAATTGGTATGTTAGTTGCCTGCAAAAATCTAACACCCAGCATACTGGGCTTTCTAGTTTAGCAACAGCGTGGGAGTAACTGGTGGGAGACCATTGCTGTGGAGGATCCTGGAGCCCCTGCCTGGTGCAGACTTGTATAATCCAGGTAGAGAAAGCACTTTGGAATTTGTTGGAAACCTTTTTCTTTCCCTAATCCGCCTATTGATCTGCTGATGTCAATGGATGAACCACTTCCCTGTCTCCTGCTGGCTGCTGGATTTCACTGCTTGCATTCTACACTGCTGTCTTTGTTGCTGCCGGTCGGCCCCTGACAGCTGTATTCAGTAATGGCCCCATAACAAAAAAATCCCCCCTCCCCACCCCCCAATAATTTAGAAAGTATTTTATAATGTACTTTTAGGTTGAGTTCATGCATCATGTTTATATCATGCATTTTGCTGCAGTTTTCTCTAAACCATGGTGAAAAATGCAGCAATTTTGTTTTTTTTTTTTTGCAATGCTTTTGCATAGATCACAGCAAAACCACAATATTGACATGAGGACACAGACTAAAGCCTAAACCTCACCGCGATTTCTGGTGTGCAATGATATGCAACATCCAAAGTACAGTCGCTGCCCTCTTAGGACCATGATAATGCTTTAAGTCCTATTGGAAGTTTACTAAGCCAATTGCGGCAATAAATCAGAAAGGGGCGTGGCTAAGAGGAGCCGTATGTGATTATTAAAGAAGCATCGAATACAGATTTGCTGGCCAGGACTGTGTGACGACCGCGGTGGAAGTTGTAGTGGTGACCATGAATAGACTCAAGGACTTTTATTTACTGAGGATATCTGGTTTGGGGTAAATGGTCCCCATTACCATAATTACTGAGCACCTTATGTGCAGTGACATTAATGACAGCTCTCGGGTAGTTGCCTTTAACTAGACATGTTTTGAAGTCAGCCTTGTGTTGTGATGATGGCTTTATTATACAGTACGTCGGCCCGGGGCAGTGTTTTCCTGGAGGTAAGTAACATCTGATAGCAGTGGAGACATTACACAACACCATGCTTTGGAAAGTCGGGCTGCAGGTTAGCGTCTCTGCTCAATATCTGGTCAAGAACCACCCAAACCTGCTCCCCAGTCTGAGAATCTGGGCCGACTGTTCGAGCCGGGGTCTGGTCCAGGCCGCTCAACTGGGAAAATGCACTGCTTTTAGGATTTGTGAGACTTACGGCTCCGATGAGAACAATCTCATAGATCATAGACCAATTAGTTGCATGTCATATATGACCTTGTGTTGGTATAAGAAGGGTTTAGGGCTGATGGACAGTTACGAAATCCTCGTCAGGCCTTTCATTGTTTGTTTAGGTCTGTGTCCCGCTCCTATAGACGTTAAAGTGGCCCATTCATAAGTGTTTAGACACTTCCTTCATGAACAACGGTCTTCCAGTCAACATCAACATCCCAGACTGTAGGGTCTACTGAAGGTATTGGCTCATAATCACATCCCCTTCATCTAAAAAAAATTGTACTAAAGCCAATGGGCAAGAAGGTTTGCATGGCTGCATCATAGACTATCATCCATGAGCTGATACCACTAAGAAGATGCCGGGGTATGAAGTCCAATGAACTCAGGTGATCTAGTCCGTTACATATTACAAGACCATTAAAAAGTTTTGTCCAATACAGTGAAAGTTGAATCCAAAAACTTATTAGACAACATTGATACCTCCTCTAATCAAAAACATTTCAAAAAAGTTGATCATAGACCTTAACGTTTAGTAGACTGTATCACACTTAAATATCTTTGAGCTAACAATCTCTGTAAGGGATACATAGATGTTCAGGTCTGATGGATTTGGGCAGCAGCTCTTTATCCATACTAGGGCCTCCTAAAAGAATTGGCCAATGTTGACATCCCTCCATCCAAAAAATGTATGTTCTCTAACATAGGCTATGGACATTAGATTGTTTTTCAACAGCTCCTTTAGACAATAAGTGAACATCTCAGATGATGAAGTCAACTAAACTTGGATGAGGACACAACGTTTTTTGGGGTGACATTAATACCCCCTCTCATGAAAAAATACTGAGAATTCCCTAAAGCTGGCCATAAATATTAAACTTTAGATGGCCACATCACAGATGACTGACCAACCCAACCACATACAGGACTCTGAGAATTTTTTACTTTGGCAACAGCTACTCAGCTATACGAGTGCCTCCTAAAAATATCAGAGAACATTGACATTCCTGTGCCACCAAAAATAGTTGATTCCGTCTCATTTTAGACAACCAGTTCATGGACCAAAGTTGGCGACACCTCCGCATGTATACAAAGGCTGTAGAATGTCTTGACGGAGATTGATGTTTCCCTTCCATCAAAAAGTGTTGATACTTCATAGTAGGTCATAGACTTCTGAGTTTAGTCGACTACCGTGCCATGAACCAACTGATTCGTGAGTCAATAGCCCCAAGAACATATCGGATTATGAAGTTGAGAGACCGCGCCGTACACTTACAAGTACCTTCAAAGACGTACGGTATTTTGATCTTCTGTCAGACGCGACACGGTCGATATCTTAAAGGAGATGTCCCGCGCCGAAACGGGTTTTTTTTTTTTAAACCCCCCCCCGTTCGGCGCGAGACAACCCCGATGCAGGGGTTAAAAAAACCACCCGCACAGCGCTTACCTGAATCCCGGCGGTCCGGTGACTTCAATACTTACCGCTGAAGATGGCCGCCGGGATCCTCTATCTTCGTGGACCGCAGCTCTTCTGTGCGGTCCACTGCCGATTCCAGCCTCCTGATTGGCTGGAATCGGCACGTGACGGGGCGGAGCTACACGGAGCTACACGGAGCCCCATAGAGAACAGCAGAAGACCCGGACTGCGCAAGCGCGGCTAATTTGGCCATCGGAGGCCAAAAATTAGTCGGCACCATGGAGACCAGGACGCTAGCAACGGAGCAGGTAAGTAAAAAACTTTTTATAACTTCTGTATGGCTCATAATTAATGCACAATGTATATTACAAAGTGCATTATTATGGCCATACAGAAGTGTATAACCCCACTTGCTGCCTCGGGACATCTCCTTTAATTATTTTTCACACCTTACTTTAAGAATTTTTTTGTTTTGGGGGGGGGGGGGGTGTATATACACAGTAACATGTCTTAGGCAAATATTAACCTTGTCAGTTCTGTTGAAGGCCGGTTTCATGCAGGACTATTGTAACTCTGGTGGTACCTCCCCAGGTGACATGAGGACATTTTTTTCATCCGTTGGCTGTTGATACGTCACACTTTGCCGTTTTGCTTATGAAGCAAATATTTGCAGATGTAAACAGACATCTAGATGATGTATGGGCGCCCGTATACTGTACCATCCCTGCCGCACAACAGCACATCTCAACTGATTGCCGAGCGGCACTTGCTTACAACAATATACATCCTGGTGGCTGGTGGTAATCATCTAAGATCCATCCGCAGTTGCGGCAGAGATTCACACTGCGTACGGGACCTTATAAGTAGTTGTGGAATAAAAAGTAAAGAAAGCTGCATTCTCAACAATAATGTGATCTACTGCAGTATCTGAGCCCCAATGCAAGATATGTAACAGCCCCTGAAGTGTCAGGCGCCATCATTAGAGATGAGCGAGTATACTCGCTAAGGCTAACTACTCGAGCGAGTAGTGCCTTAGCCGAGTATCCTCCGGCTCGTCTGTAAAGATTCGGGGTCGGCGGCGGGGGAGAGCTGGGAGGAATGGAGGGGAGATCTCTCTCTCCCTCTCTCCCTCCCCCCCCCACTCCCCCCTGCTCACCACCGCAACTCACCTGTCACCTGCGCCGGCAGCCGAATCTTTACAGACGAGCGGGACGATACTCGGCTAAGGCACTACTCGCTCGAGTAGTTAGCCTTAGCAAGTATACTCGCTCATCTCTAGCCATCATCCCAAATCAGTGCAACCCAATAACTAAGGGGATGAGACCGAGCCAGGATAGAAGTCCCATAGGAGCAGCATAGTTAGGCGACAGAAAAAAAAATCAACACTTGTTTCCAGCACAGAACTGTTAGATTGTTTATTATGCTGATTTTATGTATTTTGTTACGTTTTTCTTTTTAACATACTTTTTGTGATTTACCGCGATTCCCAACAGCGAGCCTATCATTTAGATAGGCTCATCGCGGAGACCTTGCAGTGCTCCCTCCTCCTCCCCGCGGCAGAATATCGCTAGCGATATTCCATCCCGCCCGTGGACAGGCAACCTAAAGGGGTTGATTTTGGGCGACTATCATCCGCAAAACTAACAATAATCGTTCACGGCGGCATTCTTCTGTCCGTCAAAAATCTGTTCCATCACAATGGGAGGTTTTTGACAGACATTGCCAAAATTGCCAGTGTATGGCATGATAGAATCCGGATGATCATGCCATTTTTTTGCAAGCCATGGAGAGGTGTAAAAAACGAAATAAATCTATACTCAGTGTCCCTCTGTCCAGTGCAGGAGCGCCTTTATCGCCACTCCGAATCCAGATCAGAATAATCCCCGGATCCCCGACCCTTCTGAAGTAATCAGTGATTTAACATGTAATATTGTATCACTCAGGAAAGGCGTCCAGACCCCTCTTGTACTCTTTTATCGCGTTTGCCATCCTCACATCGTCAGGGAGAGAGTTCCATAGTCTCACTGCTCTTACAGTAAAGAACCCCCTTCTATGTTGGTGTAGAAACCTTCTTTTGTCTAGATGTAGAGGGTGCCCCCTTGTTATTGTCAATGGGAGCTGCGCTTCTAATTGCAGGCTGGGGACCCATTGATTTAAATGAGAGCTGCACCTGCAATTACGAGCGCCGACCACTACACAGGGGTCAGCAGGCACTTTAAGATTGATAGCTGCTGAAGAGTTCACCTTACAGGGGCTTTCCAGGACTGAGATGTTGAAGGCCTATGCTTAGGATAGGTTATAAATGTGAAATCAATAGGGGCCTGCCACTTAGGACCTCCGTCAATCAGTTGTTTGAAAAGGATGCGGCGCTCACGCATGCACCACAGCCTCTTTTCAAGCATGTAATATCCTGTTCATCAGTCACATGGCCTGAGAGCAGCTCAGTCCCATTCAAGTGAATGGAACTGAGCTGCAGTACCAGGCACAGCCACTATACAATGTTCGGCATTGTGCCTGGCACTGAAGCTGCCACCGCGCTCAGCTGAGCGCCGCGACCACTTTAAGCAGATGATCGTTGGGGTCCCAAGCGACTTATCCCCACTAATCTGATGCTCATGACCTATCCCGTCTTTTATGTAGGTTTTAGGTTTTCTTTCTATTTTTTTTTTTGTATTTTAAGTAATTTTTTTAATAAGAAACAGAAAAAAACTTTTTCATGCAATTTTTTGTATTTTTTTTTCCACATTTATAAAAAATCCCAACCTTGTAGTTCCTCACACATTCTTCTCCCCACCCCCTCATTTTGGAAATCAGACCTCAATGTTACTTGAAAACCGGCGATCCTTTTGTGCACAAAATCTCTTCACAGAAAGCGGTTTCCATGGCGACGGAGTCTTTTGTGACCTGACAAAAGTTGCTATTCAAATTTTTCTTCTTCTCCAAGAGGTAAATCTGGCCTTTGACTTGGTACCCTTTTCACACCCCTTGCTAAGCTTGGCCTGCTGCAACGCTTGAAGGGGCGGCAGCGAGGGATTCCCATGACTACGGAGATGAAAATGCGAGAGGAGGAGGAGGGTGCGGAGCGAGGACAAAGGCCCTGGTGATTCCAATCTGAACACTCCGGCCGGGGTTTGTGTCTCGCATCTTTGTTCCAGTTTGCTGCTAAAAACTTGGACTAGGAAGACGTCCTTCCATTTCTTTAGCGTTGACTACTTCCACTCTTCCTCAAACAAAGGTCGACACGTTTGAGGCGTTGAGGAACACAAATGTGGCCTGTCTTGTTTTTTTTATGCTATTTTATGCCTTATATGCTAAATTTATTGTTTTACACCCCGGGACTTTGTATCATACTAGTTAGAGTTTTTGGGGGTGGTCAATGTGACAACAGAGGAGGACTACCCAAACAACAGGGTTGAATTGCTTTCTCTGTCACATCAACTTTCCAACTCAAGACCTCAATGGGTGATCCACTCGGCATATAGTTTGGGCATTGGTGCCCAATGAAAACACCCCCTGGAAATGGGGCTTTGAGTCTAGGCTGACTCCATATCCCTTTATTACCGTGTGCCTGTGTAACCGTCAACATGAGGAGTACTCCCATTTTTAGACCTTCATGCCTTGGAGAACCCTACTGTAAGTTAAAGGGATTGTCCAAGATTAAAGAAACATGTCTGTTCTTTCTATAAACAGCGGCACGCTTGCCCTTTGAGCTGCAATACCTGAAACGACCCATTTGAGAGGTGTGGCGCTGTTTCTGCAAGAAAATAGCCATGTTTATTTAACCGTATCTAATCAAGGAAATCACTTTAAAAGGGGCCTTCAGATCCTAGAACAAAATCTTGTCCCAGGACTTTTGGGGGTTCTTCTGCGATGATGTTCCTCCAAACCACCATTTCTAGATCCTGTTGTCTACTGTCCAAGATGGCAAACACAATTTTCATACTACTAAAGTACCACAGTGCATTGGTAGTGTTGTACAATTGGCCACTCTGCTGACATGATCAATGCTGGCTAAACAGAGAGCAGTTCACAGCGGGCATTAATTAACTAAAAAATTGTGACAGACATCTTGGACATCCAAAAATGGGACCAGGAACCAACGGGTCTGAGGGACATCGGCTAAGAAGAACAACAGTAGGTAATAGACTCCCTTGTGTTATATTATCATAGAATGGACCTCCAGGGTCATCAGGTCCGACCCCCTGCTCAATGCAGGATCACTAAATCATCCCAGACAGATATTTGTCCAGCCTTTCTTTGAACACTTCCATTGAAGGAGAACTCCCCACCTCCTGTGGCAACCTGTTCCACTCATTGATCCCCCTCATTGTCTAATATCTAATCTGTGTTTCCTCCCTTTCAGTTTCATCCCATTGCTTCTAGTCTTTCCTTGTGCAGATGAGAATAGGGCTGATCCCTCTGCACTGTGACAGCCCTTCAGATATTTGTAGACCGCTATTAAGTCTCCTCTCAGCCTTCTGTTTTGCAAGCTAAACATTCCCAGATCCTTTAACCGTTCCTCATAGGACATGATTTGCAGACCGCTCACCATCTTGGTAACTCTTCTCTGAACTTGCTCCAGTTTGTCTATGTCTTTTTTAAAGTGGGGTGCCCAGAACTGGACCAAGTATTCCAGATGAGGTCTGACTAAGGAAGAGTAGAGGGGGATAATGACCTCACGTGATCTAGACTCTATGCTTCTCTTAAAGTGGTTGTCCCGCCATAGCAAGTGGGGTTATACACTTCTGTATGGCCATATTAATGCACTTTGTAATATACATCGTGCATTAAATATTGGCCATACAGAAGTTATACACTTACCCCCTCCGGTGCTGGCGTCCCCGTCTCCATGGCGCTGACTAAAGCTGCCTTCTCCCTGGATTAGACGCGCTTGCGCTGTCTGCCTCCTTCTGTCCGGCTCCGGAGTGCTCACGCCGCAGAGGTATTCTGCGCATGCGCTGTCTGCCTCCTTTTGTCCGGCTCCGGCGTGCTCGCGCTGCATGCGCAGAAGACCTCTGCAGTGCGAGCACGCCGGAGCCGGACAGAAGAGGGCAGACAGCGCAAGTGCGTCTAATCCAGGGAGAAGGCAGCTTTAGTCGGCGCCATAGAGACGGGGACGCTAGCACCGGAGGGGTAAATGTATAACTTCTGTATGGCTCATATTTAATGCACGATGTATATTACAAAGTGCATTAATATGGCCATACAGAAGTGCTTAACCCCACTTGCTATGGCGGGACAACCCCTTTAATACATCCCAGATTTGTGTTTGCCTTTTTGGCTGCTGCATCACATTGTTGACTCATGTTCAGTCAAGGAACTGTTCTAAGGAACATCGATCGAGAAGAACAATGGTGGTAATATACACCTGTCCGGTCTCAGGACAGAATGTCTCAGGATCGGAGAGTTGCTTTAATAACTGTCTTCATCTTGTACTGTTTAGGAGGATGTTCTTGAGCATGGAAAATGTTGGCTTGAGGCCTGTTGTCAATATGTTACCTGGACATAGAGTTTTTTGGCATTGAAAGGAACTGAAGTGATACTTCAGAGGAATAAATGATTCCTCTGTATTTGCGATTTTTACGATTGTTTCCATAGTAATGGATACAGTTGGAGACATTTTGGCGAAGTATGCACGGTTTGACTCGAGGCACCCGGTCTCGTGGACGCAACTTGTTTTACCACAAAGCCTCTCCAAGCATTTATCTGTTATTCCCTTCAGGCTAAAAGTTTTATGGCTGAGTTATTCCTGGAAGAGTCATGGATTTTTATAATCCTTCTTAAGTTCTATTAAAGGGATTTTCAGCTTTGGACAATTCCTACTTATTAGAAGAGTTCCTTGATGATAATAAGCAGCTGGAGGTCCCGACTGTAATGTTAAGGTAAATCTGGGAGTAAGTGTTCAATTTCCCTGCAGTGCTCCTACAGGAGAAAAAAAGCATTGCATAGTTCACATTCCTATCAATGGCCAAGAGATGAAGATCCTGGACAGAGAACCCTCAATATTAACTCAGAATTCCCTAATATAGTGCATGGAAATGAGTTGTCTGAGTAGTAAAATGTAAAAACCTGCCACAGGTTGGGCAACTGGAAATACATGTTTATCACGTAAACTCTGCCAAAGATCTTATCCCTCTTTCTTGCCTTCTGTAGGCCAAGGTCTTTAACATCTGCTTATCCTATGAAATATACTATGAACTTCATTAAAACTTTACTAATTAGTAAGACTCATTTTAAAACCTATATGTTCTAGATGTCCATCTTTTAGGTCCCTCAAGAAAAAGGGTCTGGGTGCAACCAAAACCTCTAACCCTCCAATAGCTGTGCCCGACCTGCTGTCCTTACACCAGAATTATGTTTGTTTTTATAATAGATGGGTGCCGAAACCTCTTCAAAGGGACTTTGAGTTTGACCAAGAGTACAAATGTTTTAGGGGGTCGTCTAGTTTCAACAAAGACCCTCATAACCTTGTCACCATGATTCAGAAATTCTCCCACGCTCTGTGGTCACTGACTGCTCACATACCTGAACCATCCTCCCTCCTCCAAATTATGCTCCAGGATCATCAATTAATGGCCCATGGGAAAAGCCTTCAGACAAGGTGCATGGGCACCAGTGCTTGACATGAGGTTCAATTCGGATTTCTTGGTTGATTAGCCATGCCTTATGCCTTTGGTCTCCTATGTAGACCAGGACAAACCTTGTTTGCTTGGTGCCATGTTAGATACAGGAACTCCTGTGAGCCGAGTCCCCTTTTAACATGTCCATATAGTTCACCCTAATTGACATTTCATGCTATACAAAGCTACAGTCATAAAGTCAGATCCAGCGCTATATCTCAGTACTGGTGTCCTATATGAAAATAACAGCATACTTGATTAGGAAGACATGGATGACACATGGTATGGTGCACGGGCCCCTGTGGACCCAGGTGCATGGATTTTGGCTGTGTTGTGGCTCTTGTAAGACAGAGTAATTACAAAGTTGAAGAGTATCATGTAAGAAGCAGAAATCCACTTTCCATGTTTCTCGAAGTCTGGTGGAACCACTGCTATGGCTAAGTAAAGAAAGTGTACTGGAAGTGGCCTCCTCCTGCTATAATGCATGCATAGAGACCTCATTGGAACTGTGGTCACTCCAGGGATTTTCAACATGGATCAGTACCTGAATCTCTCCTTCAGATGACTGTGGACGACTTCCTGGATTATCTGCCCCTATCGTAACTGAAGACCACTCAAGTACAATTTTCTTACTTCAGTCATAGCTGCGGTCCCACTGGACTTTGTAATTGGGTTTACTCTATCTCTAACAGAGGCCACAACACAAAATTGAAATCCATGTTTTCCCAGGGCCCCCAGGAGCCCGTGCACCATACCATCATGTGGTACATCCATGTCTTCCTATAAAAGTACACTACTGTTATTTCAATATAGGACACCTGTATTGAGATATAACGCTGCATCCGGCTTCTTGACCATACCCTGTATTCACATTTGGACTTGGCCAGCCTCGTCAGGGGTTCCATCGGAGTTTCTGACACTTTTGACAATAAGAAAAATAATCCATGGATGGAACACCGATGCACCCCATTCGGCCAAGTTTCTTTGTTAGACAGATCTGGTAGACCGCACCATTGTGAATGGGTGCCGTAGTTGAGATGTGAACGGGGCCTTATTTCTGTCGTTGAAAGGAGATAAGATAGTCCCCTCTGGGGTGCATGGTTTGGGAGACAAAGGATTAGATGGATCAGGACTAGCATTATCTTCACTAACCCAGATAGATGCCAGGAGCCATGTTAGTCTAAGTAGATGCACTTGTCAAGCCAATGGTGGGGTATGGTAGACTAGGGTCCACTACACCTGGACCACATACAAATCCAATGTGTCCTGAGCTGGGAGGCGGTTGGGTTGCCCTTATAGACATGGGGTTGCATTTAGTACATTTCTCCAATCCAGGGGGCATTTCCTATCATCTCTAACATCCATCTTCGTTACGTCTTGGCACCGGATCAGTGTTTATTTGGCTGAGAACCAATATCTTGAAAACTGATCTTCCTTGGTAATACTCAGTCTTATCCTGATTACCAACCCCCGGTGACTGATGATCCTCCTTACCTCCCAGCGTGAAACATTCCTTCCTCTGTTACACGCATGTAGTCTACAGCACATACCCCCCCACATACCGGCGTGTACCAATATTCTCAATATGCGGTACTTGTGTCTGTCTCCCGGTAACTGGGTGGCATCGGTCATGGGTGCAGCTGCAGTCATTGCCACCCAGTTTTCCCAGACTCCTGAGATGCACCATCATCCTTAAGGACCTTTCGTACGGGACGGACTGAGCCGCACGACGCAGCACAAGCCGCGGTATATTCTGCACCAAAATCTGCAGGCTGCCCGTGGATTGTGATACAGAATTGAAAAATGGCGTAAAACCTGCCTGTAATTCCGCATCAAAATCCTCATTTAGACCTGCAGATTTTGGTTTGGAATTCCGCCGCTGCGAATATGGCTGCGTCCTGCGGCGTATTTCCGTTCTGGCTGAAAGGTCCCGAAGGGCTGATTCACATAGATGCGTGCAATTTTGGTCCGCAAAAAAAACCCACAACATTTCCAATGCGTTTTATATTTAAATTTATGACCATGTGTGAACATGGATGCTAAAGCGTGTTTTGTGCGTTTTTATTTACGCACCCATAGACTTTAATGGGCAACTTTGATCTACGAATACGGGCCAAAATAGGGCATATTGCAATTTTTTTTTTTTTTTATATGCTTTTTTTATGTGCAGCATCGGTCCGCGTAGGAAACGCATGTCTGAATACACCAGTTTAGTTCAGCGTCTGTTTGCTGGCCGTAATCTGCCCGCGTAGATAGACCTTACTGATCAGGTCCGCAGCAGCCCTGGGTACCAGCAGCCGTATTGTTTCACATCACAAACCCCATAAAAAATATTGCATGACATAAATAGGTCGTATTCTACAGTAAAAAATAAAATTGCTACATCTTTCTGCGCAAAGCAAGAAATCCTCGCTGCGAACATTCCGTAATCTTCCTTGCATAATATATGCACATTTTTACACATTGTGCTCGATGTGTTGCAGATTCTGCATGTAACGTTGCTGCATAGACTTCAGTGTTTCAAACTTCACAATACTAATCCACGGCGATAAATGACACAAAATGCACCAAAGTTATTCTGCAGGTAAAAATGTGGGAAAATGATGCATGTCTTAAGGAAATGAACTCTAAATGCTACATATATGTCCCTGAAAAAACTGCACAAGGGATGGAATAGGCAGCCATACGCACCGCAAGCCGCGGTAAATTCCACATCAAAATCTGCATTGACTGCGTCCTGCGGCGTAATTACGTCCCGTGTGAAAGGTTCCCGACTCGTCCCACAAGAAGGAAGGCCTTAAAGCTAAGTAAGCTTAAAAATACGGCTGATGGGATGCCAGGGGGCAAAAAAGACAGAGTTCTACCTACCTGTGTCTCCTGGGAAAAAGCCCTGGCGGCATGTCAAACTGGAACACTAGCCACCAATCGGCTTCCAGCTTTCATTTTTCAGCCCTTGCTTTGACAATGAGAGCTGCGATCTGATTGGTCTCTAGGGGAACGTACTCCTCTTTGCACCACGCCTCTTCCGTTGTGTCTTCGTATCTATATTTTTAGGAATCCTCCATCCCTCCCGTTGTCTTGGCCTGTGGCGCGAGGGGCGGCATTCACATCCTTCTCATTATGAGAACTATTTGGAGGTTTTCTGTCTAGACAAAAAAAATCCCTTAACCCTTTCCAATCCAATTTGTATCCTGGTTTTCCTAGGGGGCCTTACTCTTTTTCTGCCGTTATACAACGGCGCTATCTGCTGGCTAAAGCCAGTACTGCATGAGATGACACGTTGTATAGGCACCAACAACAGGCTGGTAATATACAGTAAGAGAACCCCAAGGGATGTCTTCCAACATCGGAGCTGTACATAATGTCTTCAGAGGTCAGACAGTGGATTGGAAAGGGTTAAAGCATTATCAAAGGAACGGCAAAAGCTCCTTCACCACTGGACTGCAGGAAGTTATGTATAATAATTCACACAAATGATGTATTTTCTCTAAGCCGTTAGTTATTTTAGGCAGCCTTTTCTTAGTTTCACCCTTTTCTGGGAAAACTGGATGACCATTAATATGGCTGCCAACTTTCCTCGACCCCTGAAGGACATCTTCCTGTCTCCTAGAGCACTGATGACTCTCTGACTCTTACAAATCTGCCATGCAGGACTCTGGGAAAGCTACAGCTACATTTCTGGTGGAGGGTGGGTGATAACCAACATGGACGACATTAAAGGTCACAAGGGGTTGTCCGCTACGTTCCTAGAATCCTGAGTGGCAAATCTCATCATCCACTAAGGTAAGAATGAAGAAGTCATTTGTCATTCAGGACACGAGGAACGGTGCAGTGACGTCCATTTTGGTTGTCGCTCAGCTCTCGTAGTATCCTAAAATGACTGAAACTGTGTTACATTCAACGAACATTCTTCTTTATAGGTAATTTTTTGGTTAAAATGTTTTTTAAATAGTTTTAGATGGTCAGTTATAGTAGTAGACCAGGGATGTAAGATGGAGGTTGAACGCTTCCTTCCCATATTAAGGCTAACGTGAATACAAATTCGAGGGCGAGTCAAAAATTAGCCACACTCTGGCTGTAGAATTTTATTTAAAGGGGTTCTGTCATTAAAAAAAATATATTAAAAAATCCTACACTTACCTATTCCTCACCAGACAGTCTCCTTACCTGATCTTCACCTCACCTATCTTCTCCTGCAGACCAAGGAGGTCACTTCACCTTCAGCTGGCTGATTCGTCTGCTTCCTGTGAGGTTCTGTACATTGCCAGCAGTCTTCTTCCTGCCAGCCAATGTACGTCACATCACAGCTCACAGGCCAGCAGGGGGAGTGCCGATCTACTTCAGAGGCTGCTCATGCGAGCTGCCTCTGAAAGAGATCAGAATTCCTTCCTAGGCAGTGAACGCTACATCACAGGGACCAGACCTTCACTGACCGGCTGGAAAGAATGTGAGGCATGCCGACTTCATAACAAGCTGGCCAGTGTGCGGTGAGGTGACCCGAGGAGCAGTGCAGAAGATCAGCACAGAGAAGATGTAGGGAGTATAGAATGTAATTTTTTTTATGACAAAACCCCTTTAATCAACTTTCAGAAAAAACAAATACATTAATTTTTGCCAATACACTTTGTTCATCTGAGAACAAGCTTTCATGTTCCATCATTAAAGGATGTTTTAGGCTCAGCTGCGAGCCACGGATGCCCCGCTGCCTTCATCTCTTCATCAGATGTGAATCTTCATCCTCTTAGGGCTTCTTTCAGGGGACCAAACAGGTGACAGTTCGATGGGGCAAGATCAGGACTATAGGGAGGAGGCTTTAACACTTCAAAGCAAAGTTTTTGGAGAATGACAACAGAATGGGCAGCGTTGTGCGGATGGGCATTGTCATGCAGCAACACAATGCCCTTGGATAACAGTCACTGTTGATTGTTGGCCCTTTGTCTTAATAATTTTTCAATCCTGGCCCTTGAAAAATCTAGAAAACCGCTCCTTCTTCATGGCTGACACTTGTGCAACCTTCCTTGAACTTCTCTATCCATTCATGTACACTTCTTCGCCACAAAACACTTTCTCAATGCTGTGCGCAAAGTCTTCTATAAATATCGTCACCGTACACTCCCTCAGACCACAAAAAACGCATCACTGCACGAGCAAACCACAAGTGGAGAAGACCTTTCTTCTTGCACTGTAGTCACAAACTAACTGACGTAACCCGCTCCAACCTTCACAGCAGTGACCGGGGAGAAGCAACCTGCAACGGAAAGAAGTTTTAATATAACTGGAGTCCTATAATGCTCCAGAATATGGTACTTCCTTCTTGTTAAAGTGGTTTTTGTAGGACTGACCTATTGATGGTTTAATCATCAATAATTGATCGGTATAGCCTGGTTCACCAAATGAGTTAGCTATATCCACCGGCCACTGCTATAGTATACAGGGCGATGTGTTGCTGGAAACATACAGCACTGTACTTACTGCAGTGGCACAAGATGGTATTGCAGGCTACGTTTTACTTTACATAGGAGCGTATTTTTTCAGCCCCGTCAAATACGGCATGTGAACATCACGCATAGCAGTCTTTGGTGCGGATCTGCACTAAAATCCACATTATTTGGTGCAGGTTTGGATACAGATGAGCAGCAGATTTCATCCTTTCAAATGAAGGGATGAAGTCTGCTGCAGATCTGCCCCAGAATCCGTCTCGAGAACCAATTTTGATGCAGAATGAAACAGGGATTTTTCACAAAACCAAGTGCTGGAGGGACTTTTGACTCAAAACTCAACTGGTGTCAATTTGGTCCACTAAAGCAGTCCCATCACCATCTCTAAAGGAGTCCTGGAACGTGGGGGACACCCAGGAGATTACATTTGGCAGCACAGACAACGGGGAAACGAGGCACAGCATGTCTATAAAATACACAATGAATAGACCTTTACATTTAATTTTTATTGCAAACTAGCGCTTCAGTATTTCTTGCGGATAAATGGGCCTTTATGATGAATAAAGGCCCATTTACATGCAATGATATCGCTCAAAATTCATTCAAACGACCGAATTTGAGCGATAATCGTTCCATGTAAATGCGGGCATTGGGCAGTTTTTTGTTTGTACAATGACTTAAAGGTGAACTTAAAATCCATCGTTCAGCTACTGGAGAGAACGCAGTTTGCTCTATCTGTGTTTTCAGACTATAAGATGCACCTGAGTATGGCACAACCAAAAATAGGAAAAAAATATTTCCTACCAATTAAAACTTTTTTCTGGTGGTCCATGGGAGTTGGAGGGGTCAATATCATTAACTTTGGTTGTCTAGAGTAGTGCTTCCTTTTCTTGGTATTCTAAGGTAGGTGAAGGGGTTAATGGCCGAAGCTCTATTCACATCACCATTCAGGACTCTGTTCAGAGTGTCCATCACTGATTTCCATGGAAATCAAGGAAAATTAACGCAGCACGCTACATTATTTTGTCCGTGAACATGCTGGACAGCCAGATGAAAACTGAACAGACCCATTATAGTCAATTCAGCATGGCCATCCAGCTTCCCACATCCCAATAATGCGCCCCCTCTGGTAAAGGGGTGAAATCTCTTCTCTGGGTCGTAGAGGCGTCTAGTGGCCAACAAGCTCTACACAAGCGGAAGAAGAGGTCACTACACACAAGGAGCTTCTGAGAGCCTCTTATAGGCCAAGGGGGGAACCACTTGTAGGGCCTCCGGTGACAAGACCGTTCATCTAATCACCACAACTGTCATCATTACAGATCTGCCTGAGATGGCACTGCAGGACGGGTTTACAGGAGAACGACAACTTCTTCAGGGGGCGCAATTTTTTAATTTTTTTTTATAAAGAGTGCGCCATTCATTAATGTTTCTCTTTTCTGTTCTGTTTTTCAGCCTTTCCACCCGATGGTAAACCTTGAATGCTCCAAAGACTTCAGGCCGTTCCTGTGTGCGCTGTATGCACCCGTCTGCACGGAGTATGGCCGGGTCACCCTCCCTTGCCGCAGGTTATGCCAGCGGGCATACAACGAATGCCATAAGCTTATGGATATGTTTGGTGTGTCGTGGCCAGAGGACATGGAGTGCAGCCGGTAATTTTATTTCTCAGCTACGCTACTAATGTCTATATGGAAAATGTGAAAAGTGTTGCCATAGAAACAGAAGCTCTGATAACTACAAACAGTATCAAAGGGGCACTCTGGGGAAACTTTGTATCATTTCCCATCAGGGCACACAATATACTTACCAGTCCCTATGTTAGTGAAATACCCGCTGCGGTGCAGTACCCCATCGCTCCACTTGATCCGCACTGCGCTGAGCCAAATCCTCCAGCAGACCAAAGTCACTATGTCTATTCATTCCTATGAGACTCACATTGCGGCTGTCATAGGAAGCAATAGTGAAAGTCACACAGAAGACGCAGAGGGATTCAGCTTGTCACTGTGAAGGTCACGAGGAACAATGGGCGCAAGAATCCCTAACTCGTTTTGGTTCCCTTTATTTGATACTAGTTGATATAACCGGCTTCGCCCAAGTTCAGGTGTTTACCTGTTGTTCGCACAAAAATCTTTATGAATTTGTGGTTACTTCAGAGGAACCAAGGAATAAAACCTGTATACACATAGAGGAGCATTAGATTCTCCTCAGGCTGCATGTACCGATGTCCCTCTGCAGAATGTGCCACCCCTCCCACTCTTCTCACTTTTTACCCTTAAAGGTAACGCCCCCTTTGTATTCAAATTTAACCCCAGACTGGAGGTTGCAGCCCTTTTTTAGCCTTAAAAGCTCCATCCCTGCAGCCCATGGCCGCTTCCTTATGCACTTTACAGCCTTTCAGTATATGCACATAGGAGGTCAGTTATATTCTCCTCAGTATATACACACACTGAGGTCAGTTAGATTGTCCTTAGTATATACACATAAAGGTGAAATAGATTCTCCTCAGTACATACACATAGAGGTGAGGTAGATTCTCCTCAGTATATACAGATAGAGGTGAGGTAGATACTCCCTAGTATATACACACAGAGGGGAGGTAGATTCTCCTCAGTATATACACACACACAGGTGAGGTAGATTCTCCTCAGTATATACACACACACAGGTGAGGTAGATTCTCCTCAGTATATACACACACACACACACATACAGGTGAGGTAGATTCTCCTCAGTATATACACACACAGGTGAGGTAGATTCTCCTCAGTATATACACACAGAGGTGAGGTAGATTCTCCTCAGTATATACACACAGAGATGAGGTAGATTCTCCTCAGTACATACACACAGAGGTGAGGTAGATTTTCCTCAGTATATACACATAGAGGTGAGGTAGATTCTCATTATATACACATAGAAGTGAGGTAGATTCTTCTCAGTGTATACACATAGAAGTGAGGTAGATTCTCCTCAGTATATACACACAGAGGTGATGGTAGATTCTCCTCCGTATATACGCACAGAGGTGAGGTAGATTCTCCTCAGCATATACACATAGAAGTGAGGTAGATTCTCCTCAGCATATACACATAGAGGTGAGGTAGATTCTCCTCATTATATACACATAGAAGTGAGGTAGATTCTTCTCAGTATATACACATAGAGGTGAGGGGGATTCTCCTCAGTATATACACATAGAGGTGAGGGGGATTCTCCTCAGTATATACACATAGAGGTGAGGGGGATTCTCCTCAGTATATACACATAGAGGTGAGGGGGATTCTCCTCAGTATATACACATAGAGGTGAGGGGGATTCTCTTCAGTATATACACATAGAGGTGAGGGGGATTCTTCTCAGTATATACACATAGAGGTGAGGGGGATTCTTCTCAGTATATACATATAGAGGTGAGGGTCATTCTTCTCAGTATATACATATAGAGGTGAGGTAGATTCTCCTCAGTATATACATATAGAGGTGAGGTAGATTCTCCTCAGTATATACACATAGAGGTGAGGTAGATTCTCCTCAGTATATACACATAGAGGTGAGGTAGATTCTCCTCAGTATATACACATAGAGGTGAGGTAGATTCTCCTCAGTATTTGCACACAGAGGTCAGTTAGATTGTCCTCAGTATATATAACTCGCAGAAGAAGAAGCCACATGCAGGATATATACTACAGGAAATTCTTGATCGCCGTTTAACCTGGTAGCATGCGGCAAGCCAGATTGCAATATAGAGGAGCAAAAATGTTAATGTGCAGACTGATTGAGCAGCCACTCATTTCACAGAGGGCAAGATGACCGGGCTCAGACTCACGGAGGGCAAGATGACCGGGCTCAGACTCACGGAGGGCAAGATGACCAGGCTCAGACTCACGGAGGGCAAGGTGACCGGGCTCAGACTCACGGAGGGCAAGGTGACCGGGCTCAGACTCACGGAGGGCAAGGTGACCGGGCTCAGACTCACGGAGGGCAAGGTGACGGGGCTCAGACTCAGGGAGGGCAAGGTGACGGGGCTCAGACTCGGGGAGGGCAAGGTGACGGGGCTCAGACTCGGGGAGGGCAAGGTGACGGGGCTCAGACTCGGGGAGGGCAAGGTGACGGGGCTCAGACTCGGGGAGGGCAAGGTGACGGGGCTCAGACTCGGGGAGGGCAAGGTGACGGGGCTCAGACTCGGGGAGGGCAAGGTGACGGGGCTCAGACTCTGGGAGGGCAAGGTGACGGGGCTCAGACTCTGGGAGGGCAAGGTGACGGGGCTCAGACTCTGGGAGGGCAAGGTGACGGGGCTCAGACTCTGGGAGGGCAAGGTGACGGGGCTCAGACTCTGGGAGGGCAAGGTGACGGGGCTCAGACTCTGGGAGGGCAAGGTGACGGGGCTCAGACTCTGGGAGGGCAAGGTGACGGGGCTCAGACTCTGGGAGGGCAAGGTGACGGGGCTCAGACTCTGGGAGGGCAAGGTGACGGGGCTCAGACTCTGGGAGGGCAAGGTGACGGGGCTCAGACTCTGGGAGGGCAAGGTGACGGGGCTCAGACTCTGGGAGGGCAAGGTGACGGGGCTCAGACTCCCGGAGGGCAAGGTGACGGGGCTCAGACTCCCGGAGGGCAAGGTGACGGGGCTCAGACTCCCGGAGGGCAAGGTGACGGGGCTCAGACTCACATATTTTGGCCATGTAATGCTAGCAGAGTCGCTAGAAAAACCTATAATACTTAGACAGATCAGTGGCAAAAGAAGACCCAGCCGCCAAAGGACACAATGGCTGATACTGTCAGAGCTGATACTGGCATTGATATCACACAACTGAAAGAAGCAGAGCAAAACCGAAAAACATGGAGGGAGCTCGCCTTTGGGGTCGCCGAGGGTCGTGAACAACAACAAAACATGAAATTTGCATATTTTTACATCTTCTAGTCCAAGATACCGGATACAGAAAATTGATACCAATGGAAACAAATTCAAAATGTTTTATTTAGCAAAACTGTCCAACAGTAAGATGCCCAAAGCAACCAATCACAGCGCAGCTTTCATTTCTCAAGCTACTGAGGTAAAATGAAAGCTGCACTGTGATTGGTTGCTATTGGCAACAGAGACCTCTTACTGCTAGACAGTTTTGCTAAATCAGGCCCAAAAAGTTTTATTCTGTCATAGTTATTGCTAGGGGAATATTAGACAAAATGGCTGCTAACAAAGACAGGAAAGCGTTTTGTGTCTTTGATTGTTACGGCTCTCCGTCTGTTATTGGTGTGTAATGTCATTTTCAAAAAATTTGGTGAAGCTCCGCCCTGCGGGCGCACAATTTGTAATGGTGCTCCAATTATAGGGAAAAAGGTTACATCTGTAAGTGAAAATCATCCGTCCGTCCACCAGTAAGCGTGGAAACAGCGGCGCGTCCGTGCAAGTGTCACACAAGGTCCTCAGAAATCCACCGTCAGAGCGAGCAGAGAATTGGACGTTCCGCCGCCGACTGTGAGGAAGATTCTGCGCAAATGTTTGCAACGTTATTCCTAAGGACTCTAATTGTTATCGGCCTGAAACCGGACGACAAAGCGCGGCGACGTTCTTTCTGTGAGAGTCTGCGAACTGTAATGGGAGGCGACGGTCTCATGGAGTCTGTAGTGTTTAGGGATGAAGGCGCCTCCCAGCTTTTGTGTAACAAACGTTATGTCAGAATCTGGGGGGGGGCACCGATCTACGTGGAGCGTACGGGAGACTCCCCCAAGGTGAATGTGTTCTGTGCTATAACCTGCAGGAAAGTGTTCTTCTTCCATGAGGAAACAATCCCCGGGATTTCATACCCGGACGCTACAGACATGGCTTCTGTCGCAGCACGAACAGGAAATCCCCAGTTCCATCTTCTAATAGGACGGGGCGCCCCCCATTATCAGAAGTGAGCGGCGACTACAACACAGATGGATTGTCTGTGCAGGTGGTCACAATAGTGACCTTCTTACTTGGCCTCCATGTTCCCCGGACCTTACACCTTTGTGGTCTTTCCTCTGGGGGGCGTTAGAATGTTACATGCTGCCCTTACCACCCACCATCTGTGGCATCCCAGAAGCCATTGCATCAGTCAGTCGGGATCCGCTACAACGTGACTACAGACTCCATATGTGTCCAGTGAGATAGGGGAGAACATTTTTGATGTTGTTCAACAAAACGTTTTGAGTTTCTGTTTTCATTGATACCAAGTTTCTGTATCGGAGTGCCATTAAATGGAAGTTATGAGCGGTTCTAATTGGGTAGATCAATTCTAATAACCCTGTCAATTCAAAAACAGCAGGTATTGAAGATGTCTTATTAACCACAGGTTTATTTTTTTATATTGTAGGTTCCCAGATTGTGATGAACCTTATCCCCGTCTGGTAGACATCAGCATCTCCAGTGAGCCTACGGACAACATCCCTCAAACAGTGCAGAAGGACTACGGATTCTGGTGCCCCCAGGAGCTAAAAATTGGCCCAGACTTGGGTTACTCCTTTCTCGGAGTGCGTGACTGCTCTCCACCCTGTCCACACATGTACTTCCGAAGAGAAGAGCTCTCGTTTGCCCGATACTTCATCGGAGTAATATCCATAGTTTGTCTCTCTGCCACCCTCTTTACTTTTCTGACATTTCTTATTGATGTAACCAGATTTCGGTATCCGGAGAGACCCATCATATTTTATGCCGTCTGCTACATGATGGTGTCATTGATCTTCTTCATTGGGTTCTTATTAGAGGACCGTGTAGCATGCAACTCAGCCAGCCCCAGCAAACACAAAGCTTCTACGGTGACCCAAGGATCTCATAACAAGGCCTGCACCATGCTCTTTATGGTCCTCTACTTCTTCACCATGGCTGGCAGTGTTTGGTGGGTCATCCTTACCATCACTTGGTTCTTAGCTGCCGTTCCAAAATGGGGTAGTGAAGCCATTGAGAAGAAAGCACTATTTTTTCATGCCAGCGCTTGGGGCATCCCAGGAACCTTAACCATCATCTTACTAGCCATGAACAAAATCGAAGGAGACAACATCAGTGGAGTGTGTTTTGTTGGCCTCTACGATGTTCACGCCTTGAGATACTTTGTCCTGGCCCCTCTCTGCCTGAATGTTGCGGTCGGCGTATCTCTCCTTCTGGCTGGGATTATATCATTGAACAGAGTACGGATAGAAATCCCATTAGAAAAGGAAAACCAGGACAAATTGGTGAAATTTATGATCCGCATTGGGGTCTTCAGTGTACTTTACCTAGTGCCCCTATTGATTGTGATTGGCTGCTATTTTTATGAGCAGGCATATCGAGGGGTTTGGGAAACCACGTGGATCCAAGAACGTTGCAAGGAGTACCACATACCGTGCCCCTACCAGGTAAGGTTCCAAAGATTGTGTCATAGGGATTAGAGGGGTCTTCAGAGACACCCATTCAACTGAAAGCCACTGAGCTGTAATACCAGATGTGGAAACTACCAGATGCACGGCTATGTGCCTTGTAAACAATAGGGGAAGCTATGCAGCCGTCCCACTGACTTGAAAACATGACAGGTCCTCCTAAATTTTCAGTGCCTGACTGTCAATATCTGTGATGGGTCAGGATATTTATAGACAATTTTACTAATATTTTCATAGTTATTCATCTGATCGATCTATAAAGATGCTGAATTGTTTAGCTTCCCTAGATATAAAACCTGATAGCTCCGAAAATTGAGTAGGAATTCTGGGTAAAATCTAGTAATGGTGGTCCAGTGCTTCTGCCAACATTTTTAGGTGGCTGTTGGCCCATGGAGGATTCCAAATTGTCAAAAATGTGGAAATTTTGGGAAAAACTTTTGGCCCTTAATACTTTCAGTTCTTTATGCATCGCCATCTGTATACCTAAGACTTTTTAGTTAACAGGACAGTATGCTGCTGATGTGACCTGCAGATATTTGCTGTGATTAGCAACTCTTCAATTTCCCTGCAGCTCCCCCACAGGAGAAATGAAGTATTACACATTTTTTCTCCTAATTAAAAATCATTGGGCTAACCATGTTATGCACAGAAGTGCTGGGACATCCAGAGTGGGAGATAGTTGGGCATATTTATTACCTAGCCTATGCCTGAATTATGGTGTCAAAGGTGCAAGTGCCAAAATTGCATCTATTTGGGCATTTACGACGGTTCCCGCC
The DNA here is from genome assembly GCF_035609145.1 of Eleutherodactylus coqui. NCBI lineage: Eukaryota > Metazoa > Chordata > Amphibia > Anura > Eleutherodactylidae > Eleutherodactylus > Eleutherodactylus coqui. The sequence continues at coordinate 35,394,033 of NC_089837.1, forward strand.
ACTTTAGTTTTTTAAGGGGGCAGGGCCTAGCATTGGGAGGTGTGACCACACATGGTGCGTCACATTCACTATACTTCAGACACTGGTGTAAATGTATACCTGTAAACTACACCAGCTTGTAACTGCCCTAGATTTCATTCTGACACATGGGGGTGTCTCAGGCGGCACCTCCTTAATATATTTTTTGCACTTACGCTGGCACAAGCTTTATTTAGAACGGCATATGGAATGCCAGTCGAACTAAATATGGCCCGGTATGTTTACGTTACCAGCCATTTCATGTTAGGGAGGGGTGACAAGAAGTGAAGAAAACGTTCTGCCTTCCATTTATGTAACCAGTACTGAGAACCTCCATAGATGAGTCGGATCTCAACTGCTCCTCTGTGTGGCTCCTTTAAGGATTTGGAAAGGCACAATAAGATTCCTTTACATTTCTCTCCTTCCTCCGCATATCCTGAGGTCACCGCTTGCCGAAGACACCATGTAATGTTAATAGCTTTGGCTGGTTCCCTGTCTTGGGTATTATAAGAATAGGAGGATTGTTTCCTGTTCCCTCTCTCGGATGCACTCAGCGCCAGGCTCAGCAAATAAACCTGGTACAGGGCACACACTTCATGCTCAACATGAAAGGAGGGGATTGGGTTTCAGCACACAATGCCAGCAACGTTAATTATTTGCTTAGTAGACTCATCCGACTGGCATTTTTGCATTTTGTGCCCTAAACCGCATAGAGAGGTTCTCTGTATCCATGGCGAGATTATAAAATGGGCAAAAGGGCAAAATGTCTTGGGGCTTCCACTACCACGATCCCACCGGGGTAAAAACTTACATCACAGTGCTTGTTGCGGTATTATCTAGTAACTATATAGCATTATTATTTATTATCGGCACTATATGGCAGTATATGGTGGAGATGCAGAAAAAAAACGGACAATATGTCCATATTTCACAGATCCCTTGACCTCGTGTGAATTCGATCTAAGGGGTCCTTAGATATGGCTCAGTCTGAGATCTCCCTGTTTGTCTGGCCTTCACACAGACCAATTCAAAATGTATGAGGGACGAATGGCTTTTCAAGTGATTTTCCCCCCCCATACTCCTAAATCTATATCGGCAGCACATCCTCTGTTCACACGGAGACCTACTGCGACAATGATTTTTGGTGGCTCATGAATGATGTGATCATCCACCTTCACACGGCCCAACGGTCGGGCAAATAAATGTTCCTCTGAATGTTCTTGCCCAGTCATGGAAAAGGCTTTTAACAGTAACCAATCAGCGACAAAAGTTCTATCCTCTGTACAGTAGACTGCTTCTTCGTTCTGCACAGACTTGTTTTAGGCTCCTCCCTCTTATGCAACAAGGTGGAAGAGAAGATAGCTGAAGATATCAAGCAGCTTCAGGGTAAAATCGTGATCAACTAGGGACAAAAGTTTAGAAGAAAAGTTTTAGAGGAGTTGTACCACCTAAAGAAGTCATTCCCTATTCACAGGATTCCCACCAATCATGAGATCGGGGCCCCCGGAGGTCCCCAAATGATTGGAGCAGCAGCTGAACAATTCATTTCAATGGGAGTTCTGGAGAAGTGCTGGAGATAGCTGGACAGTTTAACATGTGCGTGCTCGCTCACTACTCCTTTCCATCACCTACCTTCGAGACCCCAATATTTATAATTGGTGCAATTCCAGCGGATGGACCCCCACTGATATAAATTATTCCTTATGTGGATGGCGAAATCTAGCTGATATCAGTGGGGGTCCTACCACTGAGAGCCCACTGATCATGAGAATGGGGGTCCCGAAGATTCCAAATGGAAAGGGTATAGCTTCGATTGGTGGGGCAAAACTTACCTATGTACTGATCGGAAAGCTTTTGCGAAGCAGCGCATGCATATGTATATAGCAGGGATCACTGGGACTTATAGTTACAACATTTATATAGTGCCAGTTTGCTTGTATTCTTCTTTTTTGTTTCGTACTTGATTGTAATTTTCATCTTGGCCTCTAGATGTCAGTGCACCAGACTACAATACAATCTCATTTTACAGTCTGCTGTGAAAATGAATATTATCACCTATAATTAGTAATAGGCAGTGTCTTGTTTGCGTAATCTCATTACTTTAAGGATGCTGCAGACGTTCTACACCTGGCGGTTAGTAGACATTCGTACTGTTGGCACATCGTTCCATAATCACGCTTGTCGAGATTGCTAATGCATCCATGTCAATATGGTGAGGGGCCGAAGGGCAGGCAGGACCCCAATATTCCTTCTGATGCTTAAATAGTAGCGCCATCAGGTGGATCAAAAGACAAGGCAGGGAAGGGTTAATAGTGGTCAATTCCAACATGAAGAGGGCAGTGAGGATGATAATGGAGACTCGCTTGATGCCTATAAGTAAATATCATTGAGCTGCCAGAGTTAAAAATTAACCTGCGCTGCAAGCCGGGAGGGTCAATATCAAGGTGAGCAGGCCGGTGAGGGATGACTTTGATATTAGGGGTATCACATCACCTATACTGAAGGCCGTACAATATGCAGGGTGACAGACTCTAAACCAAACTCCATTTGCTGTGCAACTAAGTGCAGTCTATTGTTCCCTGTTATCAGTCAGTTCTGGTAGGGCAGATGGATACAGCCCACTGTTTCCTATCATCACTCCTTCTGAGTGGAGGAGAGGCCGACTGTAGGACAGGTGAATGTAATCTGTTGTTCTCTGCTATTGGACATTTTTAAAGGGGTTTTCTGCCCTTTTTTCAGTAGTTGATGGATGGGGGTCCGCCGCTGGGGATAATCCTCAATCAGCTGATCGTCTGGCCTGCTAGCACTGCAGCAGGCGGGACATTGTATCAGTGGATCGGGCAGGAAGTGGGAGCAGCGGCTGAACTCCCATTGAAATCAATGCAAGCACCGTGCTACTATTCTACTTCCTGCCCAGGACAGGATGCTTATAACAGGAAGTGGAATAGCACGACGCCCCCAATGGTTTTCCTCCCCTGATGATGATGGCCTGCCCACTCTACTGGAGAGCGGACCGGACGATCCGGATCGGCTGATGGACAGCGATCCCGAGCGGCAGACATCCAGAGGATAGGTCATCAGTTGGGGAAAGGGTAGAGAACCCCTTTAAGCAGGGGAGAGGCTGACCGTAGTGCCCTTCAGTGGGATGCGTGACAAATGTGCAAGCGCCTCCCGGCGGCCCTCTGTGACCACTTATTTATGCCACATATCTCCACGTGCGGCTGACAGTCACCGCTCCTCCCCGGCGTCTCGGCGGTGAAAGACATTAATAGGGTGAGAATTAGCAAAATTGATTTGTTCTGATCTTCGGTTGCAGACTATTTCCAAGCATACAAAGTCGTTAAACGAGTTCTGACGTCTCCCTTGTAAAGTGGATTATGGGGATTATAGCAGATTTATTGCTCTGTTCTGGCCAGTGTGAACAGCCACCTTCCATTTCCTGATACGTGTTGTCCCGGATTTGCTGTACACATCAGTAGGGGCAGCAGTGGCTGTCACTGAGATGGCGGCACTGTGGCTGTCACTAATATGGGAGCCCGATACCTGGCGGTGTTATCATGGGACTTTCATGGTTTTAGAACCGCAGTGTTTGTTCACGATTGTCACATGTTTCCCAACCATCTCGGATTCAGCGGGATTGCCCTGGATTTTTAGGGCTGTCCCGCCGCCCTGGGAGGGAATAGAGATGTCGCACATGGACCAGCAAATGGGGTAAAATAAAATAAAAATGCCTATACTCGCCCCTTTTGCTTTCTCCGCTGCTCCGGTCCTCCACTCCCTTTCAGGTAGCGCGCTTACGTGCTGTCTAGTATGTGATCGCTGTGGTCGTACCAATGCTGAGGACGGGGATTGACTACAGTGATCAATTGATCGCACTGCCTTGTGAGTAGAAAACCGGAGTGCTGGAGGTAGTATGGGCATTTTTTAATTCTATTGCATAGGAGACATTATTAAATTACTACTGAGCAGGGGTTATGAGGGGGCACTATTACTCAGCAGGGGTTATGAGGGGGCACTATTACTCAGCAGGGGTTATGAGGGGGCACTATTACTCAGCAGGGGTTATGAGGGGGCACTATTACTCAGCAGGGGTTCTAAGGAGGCACTATTACTCAGCAGGGGTTCTAAGGAGGCACTATTACTGAGCAGGGATTATGAGGGGGCACTATTGCTGAGCAGGGGTTATGAGGAGGCACTATTACTCAGCAGGGGGTTATAAGGAGGCACTATTACTGAACAGGGGTTATGAGGGGGCACTATTATGAGCAGGGGTTATGAGGGGGCACTATTACGGAGTAGGGGTTATGAGGGGGCACTATTGCTGAGCAGGGGTTATAAGGAGGCACTATAACTGAGCAGGGGTTATGAGGGGGCACTATTACTGAGCAGGGGTTATGAGGAGGCACTATTACTCAGCAGGGGGTTATAAGGAGGCACTATTACTGAGCAGGGGTTATGAGGGGGCACTATTACTCAGCAGGGGTTAAGAGGGAGCACTATTACGGAGTAGGGGTTATGAGGGAGCACTATTACGGAGTAGGGGTTATGAGGGGGCACTATTGCTGAGCAGGGGTTATGAGGGGGCACTATTGCTGAGCAGGGGTTATGAGGGGGCACTATTGCTGAGCAGGGGTTATGAGGGGGCACTATTGCTGAGCAGGGGTTATGAGGGGGCACTATTGCTGAGCAGGGGTTATGAGGGGGCACTATTGCTGAGCAGGGGTTATGAGGGTGCACTATTGCTGAGCAGGGGTTATGAGGGGGCACTATTACGGAGTAGGGGTTATGAGGGGGCACTTGCTGAGCAGTGGTTTTGAGGAGGCACTATTGCTGAGTAGGGGTGATGAGGAGGCACTATTGCTGAGTAGGGGTGATGAGGAGGCACTATTGCTGAGCAGGGGTTATGAGGGGGCACTATTGCTGAGCAGGGGTTATGAGGGGGCACTATTGCTGAGCAGGGGTTATGAGGGGGCACTATTGCTGAGCAGGGGTTATGAGGGGGCACTATTGCTGAGCAGGGGTTATGAGGGGGCACTATTGCTGAGCAGGGGTTATGAGGGGGCACTATTGCTGAGCAGGGGTTATGAGGGGGCACTATTGCTGAGCAGGGGTTATGAGGGGGCACTATTGCTGAGCAGGGGTTATGAGGGGGCACTATTGCTGAGCAGGGGTTATGAGGGGGCACTATTGCTGAGCAGGGGTTATGAGGGGGCACTATTGCTGAGCAGGGGTTATGAGGGGGCACTATTACGGAGTAGGGGTTATGAGGTGGCACTATTGCTGAGTAAGGGTGATGAGGAGGCACTATTGCTGAGTAGGGGTAATGAGGGGGCACTATTGCTGAGCAGGGGTTATGAGGGGGCACTATTGCTGAGCAGGGGTTATAAGGGGGCACTTTTGCTGGGGGGGAGCATTCAGGCTCATAATTACTGAGAGGGGAATGTGGGGGAAGTATTACTGTAAAGTATGTTGTTATGAATCAGCTGATAAGGTACAGGAGAGGAGGGAGGCCAGCCTCACTGACAGATTTCCTACTGATACAGACTGCAGTTTTCATATACAGTGATATGTACAAAAAGTACAAAATTTTTAATTGAAGGAGTTGAACCAAGATCACAAGTTATCCCCATTACTTGCCGATCGGTGCGGGTCTCACCACTGACACTCCCACCGATCTCGAGAACGGGGGTCCAGATTCCTCTGTCCTTCTCACTGCAGGGTTACTGACTGAATAGAGCACTGGACACATAAGTCCACTAGCGCTCCATTCACTTTCAGTGGGACTGCCGAATATCCGAGCCACACCCGCTCTGGTATTTCTGTCAGCCCCATTGCAATGAATGTAGCACTGACCATCCATGCTCGGCCAGCGCTCCCTTCATGCTGACATCGCTGAGGAAGAAGCGACCCCTGCAGTGAGGGGCAGAACAGGACACGGGAGTCCCGTTCTGGAGATCAGTGGTGGTCCTGGCGGTAAGATCTCCGCCGATCAGCAAGGTATCCCCTATCCTGTGGATATTCCATTGCATAACTTTCAATCTTGGTACAACTCCAAATACATGCATTTAAGTGAAAAAATCCCCCCCCCCCCCTCCAAAAAAAGTGTCCATGTCCTGTGAGCTTTGTGTTTCATAGCACCCTGACCAGACTGTTCTTGAGGAGGATATACATACGGCTGTCACAGCGAAGCGGACGGAGCGCTGAGAGGCTTACGGCATAAAGATGAGGGGTTTGCAGCATTTCGGTGTCCTCACACTGCAGACATCTCCGGGAAACCTGCCAGCACAAAGCGAAACAGAGAAACCAATAAGCCGGCCGGGAACAATACATATGATTAAAAAGGCCTGATTCTCTAATATCAAATGATTTCTCATTCATTGTGACCCTATAGATAGGTTCTCGTAGTCTTCAATGTCCGGGTCACCTCTGACCCCTTTTATCTGGCCTGCTTCTAGTCCTCCTCTTCTTACCCCTTTGCATTTTTTGCAATAAGCTAAGTATCCCCCTCAGTGCCAGCCTTGAATTAGATGGCGCTCGTACTTCTACCTTTTTTTGGCGTCTCTGTCATAAAAAAAAACTGTACATTGCAATGATAGGAAGTCTGCCTGTATTCTACTTGTGCAGGAAGTAGCAAGACAGTAGCAGACCCACACCAGAACAGCTCAGTGAATAAATACTGTACCAGAACCAAGCTCATAACATAAACACATCACTAGAACCAGGCTCAGTACATAAATACAGCACCAATACTAAGCTCAGTACATAGATACAGCAACAGAACCAAGCTCAGTACATAGATACAATACCAGAACTAAGCTCCCTACATAAATACAGCACCAAAACCAAGCTTGGTACATAAGTACAACACCAGAACCGACCTCAGTACTTAGATACAATGCCAGAACCAAGCTCATAACATAAACACATCACTAGAACCAGGCTCAGTACATAAATACAGCAACAGAACCAAGCTCAGTACATAAATACAGCACCTGAACCAAGCTCAGTACATAGATACAATACCAGAACTAAGCTCCCTACATAAATACAGCACCAAAACCAAGCCTGGTACATAAGTACCACACCAGAACCAACCTCAGTACTTAGGAGCTTGGTTCTGGCATTGTATCTAACATAAATACATAACCAGAAACAAGCTCATTACATAAGTACAGCACAAACCAAGCTCAGTACATAAATATAGTACCAGAACCAAACTAATAACATAAATACAGCACCAGGACCAAGTTTAGATTATAAATACAGAACCAAACTGAGAACATGAATACAGCATTAGAACCAATCTTATAACTTAAATACAACCACAGAACTATGCTCCGTACATAACTACAGCACCAGAACCAGGATCAGTACATAAATACAGCACCAGAACCAGGATCAGTACATAACTACAGCACCAGAACCAGGATCAGTACATAACTACAGCACCAGGATCAGTACATAACTACAGCACCAGAACCAGGATCAGTACATAACTACAGCACCAGAACCAGGATCAGTACATAACTACAGCACCAGAACCAGGATCAGTACATAACTACAGAACCAGGATCAGTACATAACTACAGCACCAGAACCAGGATCAGTACATAAATACAGCACCAGGATCAGTACATAACTACAGCACCAGAACCAGGATCAGTACATAAATACAGCACCAGCACCAGGATCAGTACATAACTACAGAACCAGGATCAGTACATAACTACAGCACCAGAACCAGGATCAGTACATAACTACAGCACCAGAACCAGGATCAGTACATAAATACAGCACGAGAACCAGGATCAGTACATAACTACAGCACCAGAACCAGGATCAGTACATAACTACAGCACCAGAACCAGGATCAGTACATAACTACAGCACCAGAACCAGGATCAGTACATAACTACAGAACCAGGATCAGTACATAACTACAGCACCAGAACCAGGATCAGTACATAAATACAGCACCAGCACCAGGATCAGTACATAACTACAGCACCAGAACCAGGATCAGTACATAACTACAGCACCAGAACCAGGATCAGTACATAACTACAGCACCAGAACCAGGATCAGTACATAACTACAGCACCAGAACCAGGATCAGTACATAAATACAGCACCAGAATCAGGATCAGTACATAAATACAGCACCAGGATCAGTACATAACTACAGCACCAGAACCAGGATCAGTACATAAATACAGCACCAGAACCAGGATCAGTACATAACTACAGCACCAGAACCAGGATCAGTACATAACTACAGCACCAGAACCAGGTTCAGTACATAAATACTGCACCAGAACCAGGATCAGTACATAACTACAGCACCAGAACCAGGATCAGTACATAACTACAGCACCAGAACCAGGATCAGTACATAACTACAGCACCAGAACCAGGATCAGTACATAAATACAGCACCAGAACCTGGATCAGTACATAACTACAGCACCAGAACCAGGATCAGTACATAAATACAGCACCAGAACCAGGATCAGTACATAACTACAGCACCAGAACCAGGATCAGTACATAACTACAGCACCAGAACCAGGATCAGTACATAAATACAGCACCAGAACCAGGATCAGTACATAACTACAGCACCAGAACCAGGATCAGTACATAACTACAGCACCAGAACCAGGATCAGTACATAACTACAGCACCAGGATCAGTACATAACTACAGCACCAGAACCAGGATCAGTACATAACTACAGCACCAGAACCAGGATCAGTACATAAATACTGCACCAGAACCAGGATCAGTACATAACTACTGCACCAGAACCAGGATCAGTACATAACTACAGCACCAGAACCAGGATCAGTACATAACTACAGCACCAGGATCAGTACATAAATACAGCACCAGAACCAGGATCAGTACATAAATACAGCACCAGAACCAGGATCAGTACATAAATACAGCACCAGAACCAGGATCAGTACATAAATACAGCACCAGAACCAAGACTGGGCCTCAGAATCCTGCCATACATTTTGCTACATTACATGTGGTAAATCCATGTGCGGCTGTCCAACATGTTAATTCATGACGCAGAAACCATGTTGATTCTTTTTTTTCACCGAAAATTTCAAAATTCATAAGCGGAAAAATGTGTGCCCTATAAACTAGAGGTGTATCCTGCCCCACAGGAAGTCAGACCGCGTACGGCGCTGCGCTTAGACAGGGAAAGTGCGCTGGAAACAGGATGTCATTAACCTGACAACACTCCATTATAGTCACCGGTCCCCCCGATCATCACTCAGCACAAACATGGCGTCCAGGCGACAATACACGGCCGAACACCTGAACCCGCGAGGAAACCAGACCCTCAATAGTTAATCCATTGCTGCCGGCTACTGGAGAAGCCTTGCATCCTCCGTGCCGGTGAAGGGGGCTAATTGCCGTCCGAACAATACTACTCCCCAGATACGAGCAGGCAGCTGCAGTACTTTGTGGGCTTCCCATCATCCATCGCTCGCCGCGCTGTCCTAATATTCCCCCGCATGTAATTACATCCGCTCTGCGCCTTTTATTGTGATGCCGGTTATTTCAGGCACCACTCATGTCGTAGGATATCTCTATCGCTTCGTTCTCCTGATACAGAGCTCAGGCGGCGGCGTAGACGTAGTATTTGGGCGCCCTTTACGTGGGCCATTTTTCCTGCGCGAGTTTTGTGTGTTGCGGGGAAGTAGAACCCATTATTTTCAAGGGGTCAGTTCACATAAGTGATTTTTTTGGGGGGTGATTCTGTTTAAAAATCGCCTACTCTTCCCATGCGCATACGTGTCCTGGCTAGTTTCATGCGAACGCACTGATTTTCTCTTTCTACTATTGGAATAACGTGATTTTTCACGCAGTTTCCAAGGAAAACGCATAACACTTGCATTAAAAAATGGCGAGTCCGAGTTTCTCAGACCAATATAGCACTCGCCCTTGTAAATGCACTTTTAGAGGGGGTTTCTGACTTTTTTTTAAATAGTTTTAGACCCCCCTATGCCCAAAACTATATAAGACCAATTTAGTCACAATGGCGCCAGACCGCCACTTCGGTGCTCCGGCATTACGGCTTATGATTGGTGATGTCACCCGGTCAGAAGAACTGTTGATGTCCCATAAACCCGTCATGTGACGTCTTCTATAGAAGCCAACAGTAGTTTTATGGGACATTACTTGTAGCATCCCTGTTGGGCCTCCTATTGGCTGCAGAAGTCACATGGGTAAAAAACCAACATAATTGCTGCCCCCAAAGCAAACTTGAGACTGCAGTGGCAGCAAGCAATGAGGGGAAGTGAGTATTTTGTATATTTTTCTTAGTATGCGACCCCCACCCCCTCACACACCTCGATGCCAATATTTAGAATAATTGCAAAAGCCCTTTAAATGATAACATTTTGCCTACCTGCAACCACCACTAGGGGGAGCTTACTGTATACTGTGTTGTTATTGCATTTGATGTACCATCTTAAACCCCAGTAGTCAGGATCTGGTCATCAATGCATGGATCCCAAGGAGCAGACAGGGACGTGGCCGTGAAACAGCAGGCAGAGATCTTGTGCATCAGCAGATATGGTGTGGTGCAGAAACTAGCCGAGGTCAGGAATAGAGAAGACAGGAAAGCTGAGTAGAACAGGCACGGGTCAAAACAGGAGTCAGTCAGAGGAAGGAAGCAGCTTTGCAAGCCAGGCAGACTATTTGTTCAGGCACCTGCTAGTGGGGCGGGTGTCTTAAACAGCCATGCGTTTGTCTGGATTGGCGGGGCATGGAAAAGCTGGGTGCACGCTGGTCCTCTAAGAGGCGGGAATGCCGGGTGCATGCAACCTATGGGCATCAGGAAGCTGACAGCTAATGCAACCCCAACCACCGAGGACAGAGGGCACTGGTCGTGACCGACAGCAGGAGGAGGAGGGGGCAGCTGTCAGCCACAACCAGCAGCCGTCCTTAGGGGGCAAGAAGTCACCTGACAACTGTAGTCTCAAATCTTTTGATTGTCTCAAGTGGCTGCAGCTCCCACCCCCCAACATAATGAGATGGTCATCTATACGGCGATCGTCCTCCGATCAGAAACCGCCTGCGCTGATCCCTACGGTCTACATTATATCTGTTCAATGACCAGCCAGTATATCCGGACCCGATGTTACTTTTTACGCCATCTTCACAATATACAGTTGCAGCCGCCTCATCGTACTGATCATGCAGTGTGAAACGCGTGGAATGGCCGAGGCTCTGGAGAAGCACTGTATATATACTGATGTAAACTGTATACATTTATATACAGGCTGCTGTCACACTAATCTCCGGCGGCCATAAGCCAGGCTCGCTTATCTAAATATATGCTCTAGGTAACCCAAACACTCGCTGTGACGCGTTTCAGGCCCTTCTATAATGCCCTGAATCGGTGTTACAGAGCCTCAACAATAGGAAGCGATGACGAAGTCCACATCTACGGGGCGCCCCTTGGATGATCCATGTTGAGTTAGCTAGTACTAATACTCAGGTAAAAGATGTTGGGTGACTACTAAACAAGGCAAGCTCAAAGTGTATGCAGGCCCTTGGCTAAGGGGGTGTGGCTTAACATGACATATATGTTTACCTCCGTTATTCCAGTGGCCTCAGTACTAATAGTGCTCACTCTGAGTGGCTTCAATAGTAATAGTGCCATCTATCAGTGGCCTTGGTACTAATAGCGCCCCCTCTCAGTGGCCCTAATAGTAATAGTACCCCCTCTTAGTGGCTCCAATAGTAGTAGAGCTCCATCTGAGTGGCCCCAATATCAATAGTGCTCACTCTGAGTGGCTTCAATAGTAATAGTACCTTCTATCAGTGGCCCCAGTACTAATAGCGCCCCCTCTCAGTGGCCCTAATAGTAATAGTACCCCCTCTTAGTGGCTCCAATAGTAGTAGAGCCCCATCAAAGTGGCCCCAATATTAATAGTGGCTCCAGTAGTAATAGCGCTTCTCTCAGTGACCCCACTAATAATAGCTCCCCCTCTCAAGGGCTTCAGGTGTAATAACGCCAGCTCTCAGTGGCCGCAATAGTAATAGTTCCTCCTCTCACTGGTTCCAATAGTAATAGCGCCCCCTCTCAGTGGCTCCAGGTGTAATACCCCCAGCTCTCAGTGGCCCCAGTAGTAATAGTTTCTTCTCTCAGTGGCCCCAATAGTAATAGTTCCTCCTCTCACTGGTTCCAATAGTAATAGCGCCCCCTCTCAATGGCTCCAGGTGTATTACCGCCAGCTCTCAGTGGCCCCAGTAGTAATAGTTTCTTCTCTCAGTGGCACCAATAGTAATAGTCAATATCTGCCATGAGCCTGATGCTGATGGGAGCCCTGCTGTAATTACCCGTTAGGTAAGTTAGGCATCATTACATTACACTACAAATATCTTGCCTTTGTCAGTCTTCACTGAAGTTCTTGCATTTTATTCACTAACCAGCGAGAACAGATGCTTCATGTTTATATGCTGAGTGACAAGTATCAGCTGGAGTAATTACTGGAAGAGGCCATTAGTCCGCCGAGCATCTGGTCACAGTAGCCAATAATTGTCCGTGCCTATTAGATAGATTTACTGCGGCCGCGTCTATAAACCTCCGCGCAGCAGCTGTTCGCCGCTCTGCGGTGATGTTATACCGCGTGACGCCATGACCACATTATTCTGACCCCGGTCATAATGTATCATCGGCTCCTTCAGCTCATTTATGGCGCAGGATGTCCGTCTTGTGGTACGCAGAGTCAGGGCCATTATTACTGACCGAATAAGGACCGCACCGCACACGTAAGGGCTTATGCTCATGGGTGAACGCGATTGCGGACCAGGAAGAACGGACTGACTTGTGGCGCATACATTTTTGTTAGTTATGTGCAGTTTTTTACGTCTGCGTCGTGAGAAGAAAAAAAAAACTGAAATTCCAAATTCTGTCACTTGTTTCACTGTCTCTTGGCAACATACGTGAAAAAAAGTAGCGTAAACGCATGTAACATCTCTGCTCACTGCACTTTTTATGCTCCCATGGGTTATTTTGGTCCGTGAATACGAACATAGATACGAGCTGCTGCGGTTTTTTTTTGGTTTTTTTTTTATACAGATCATCAGTCCGTGTAAAAAAAAATTTGCGCGTCTGAATAAACCAGTTTACTGAATGCGCCGATTCACATGTGGCAAACGTGTTGCGGATTTTCCGTAGTGGCAAATCTGCGCCAAATTACGCAGCAAGAAACAAGTCAAAATTTGCGCCGTCGCTGGGGATTACGCTGCTGGATTTGCCGTGGATCTGTAGCGAACGTCACTCCTTCCATTCAGATGGTGAAAACGCAGAGAGGCGTTTTTGATATCCACCGTGTGGACATACCTGATCATTGGTGACAGCGGGGGAACGAGTATCCTCACACCTGCTGGTAAACCGCGAGCGTCATGTTTGACCGTGATTCACTCGCCCGTGTGAAGTTAGCTTTTTTTTTTTTTTTTTTCCCCAAATGTGATAAACGGATGACACCCAGATGTCACGCGGGCGTAAAAAGAAAACGCACGCATGCGCAACAAAAATGCAGGCAACACGTACAGAGACTCAGCGAAACCAGTCCGTTTTTCACAGACGTAAATTGACGTAAGCCTCATCAACACGGACGGCGCTCGTTGTCCTCGTGTTTTGGGGGGTTCCTCCGGTTTCTTCTCGCATTACATTCTGCGCTCAGTCATCCATATGCGGCGCCATTCCTTTAGTCTGGAAGCTGATTGTTTGTTGTACCGCAGGTCCGCGAAATATGTCCGCGTACGGAATATATACAACCTACATGTGATAAATCATTGCGCCGGCGTTAAATCACCCTAAATCTCCACGTACGCACGCATGACCGGACACGACGGGAAGCGTCTGCAACATCATGAATTATTCAGGTTATTTCCCTTCTGGGGTTATCGTAGGTAACGTTACTACTGCATCCGGGAAGCTGAGCTACGAGGGCTGTTTGATGGCTTCTTGTCCGGATTTGCTGCCGATTTTGTCGTGGATTTTAGTACTGAAATTGAATTTAAATTGAAAGGGTTAATTCTATTGCAGATCGGCAGCCAATCAGCGACATGCGGACGCACCCTTAAAGGGGAGGGTTTCCAGTTATTTCTTCTTATACAGTTGTGAACCACCAGTGCCCAAAGTAATCTAAAAGAACTATACTCCTCGTGGCGGCGGCCCGGCTGACGTCATCCGTCCGTTGGAAGCCGCCAGGTGGGTTTATGGCATGTCACTGATGCGCCTGCACCAGAATGGCTTATACCTATAAACATTTTGGGTGGTGGTAACACTACTGGCTGTCAGGGCAGCCTGGATCATGGAATTCTACAAAAGCTGGACAACCAAAAGTTTCCTACAACTACCAGAACTCCATCATGGACAATTCGTTTGACTATGCGCCATCATGCAACTTTTACAGAATGGTTTCTCCTCATTCACTGTTTTGGGCAAAGATGATGGAAATATGATGTCACCTATTGTTTTCTTAACCGCTCTAATATCGAATCTCCGATACAACATAATGGAATCGCCAATGAGTCTACATCAGTGAAGCCCAACCCATGGTTATAGGAATGCATCTTGTGGTGCTCATGAGTCTTCGACATAGGGTCAAACCAAATTAGTAGTTGACAGTCGCACAAGATCCGCCCATTTGTAAAGGTTTTCTGGGCTTCACAACCCTCCTACGACTTTTTCATGCAACTTCCAAGTTGGAGGGTATTTAGGTCACGTGGGACCACCCAATGCAGATCCTCCACCCATGACCTAATTCTCTGGATATAGTGCCGCATTGTTCCATACGGTGCAGGGTATAGGGCCGGACATGTGGCTAGCCCCAGAGCTCAAGTTTTCTTGGGTAGATTGGAGGTCATCGAGGAAACCGGAATTTCCAGTTTGGGAGAAGCCGTTTTGACTGTGGATGTCTTTTTCTCTGCAACCGGATCCGCGGCTCTCGCTTTCAGGCTCAGGTTTTTATCTGCACAACTTGAGACGATCTCCTGAGGTGGCTGCACAAATTTTCGGAGAGCTGCCCACATAATGGAACTACTGGCAAAAGTTTAAATTCAAGACTTTCTTCAAGTGTTTCGTTTCAGCCTGATAAGATTCAGCACTTCTCCTGCATCTGACAAGGATGGAACTGACTTCCCAACAATGGAGCTTTTTATTGCCAGTCTTCTGCTAAAAGCCTAGTTCACAGCCAGGTCATTCTGATTGATCGTGGAAACACTCCGCAGAGTGGAAATGTACTGAAATCCCAGATTAATTACCACCATGGCAGGATTGATTAGGTTACTTGGTTGGAAAACACCACTTTTGGATTTTTTTTTCTTTTTGTTGCAGTACCAGTTGTGGCCTTAATGCAAGGTGGTGCTATTTCATCCTTTCCAAACAAAATATGTAAAATCTGAACTGGAGAAGACTTATCTATCACCTGCTAGTATTATCCCCTTATAGCAGGATTGGAAACAGCACCACACTTGTCCACAGGTTGTATCTGGTATTGCAGTCCATCTCCATTAACCCCTTCCCAACCCAGGACGTAAATGCACCTCCTGGCTGGTTATCTGTTCCTGCAAATGGATGTACATTTACGTCCAATGCAGCAGGGGTCTGTAGTGGCTGACAGACAGCCTCCCGCTGCAACATTGGGGATCAATGAGAGCACCAATCCCTGCTGTTAAACCCTTACTTGACGCGATCAATGTTGATCACGGCATGTAAATGATTCACCGAGGGAGGGCGCAACCTCTGTGATGTCATCGGCCTTGCTGAGGGCTGATGGGTTGTTCTGTCAACCGGATGCCAGACAATTGAGTCTGGGTCTGCCATAGCCTGTAATCACTATGAGAAATGATAATGCATTGCAGTACAGAACTATTGCGATATACCCTGTTTCCCTGAAAATAAGACATACCCTAAAAATAAGACATAGCATGATTTTCCAGAATTTTTGAGGATGCAAAATGATGTTTCAGGCTTTTTGAGGATGCTTGAAATATAAGCCCTACTCCAAAATTAAGCCCTGCTAACAGTTAATTAAAAAAGTCCATTTAAATAGTGTCCAGGCAGCTATGCATGTAAAAAAAAGTTAAACCTTTTTGAACAAAAATTAATATAAGACACTGTCTTATTTTCAGGGAAACACGGTATTATCAATGCGATCATAGCATTGCAGTTTCAGGTCCCCTAGGGGGGTCATACAAAAATGGAAAAAAAAATAGTGAACACTTAAAAAAACAACAACAAAAAAACTTTTTTGCGAACTTTTCACTCTTTGTTTAAAAAAAACAAGCCCTGACAGAGCTCCGTCCATGGAAAAATAAAGTTATAGGACTTTGAATGCTGCGATGCGAAAATATATATATTTTTAAAAACGTGTTTTTATTGTGGAAAAACCTAAAAAAAATATATAATGCTGGTATTGTCGTAATCATAGAAAAAAAATTATCAGGTCATTCCAGGGACTATCAATGAGGATCTGTCCCTGAATCTCCTGCAGACGACTTTCTGGATGATCGCCCCCTATCCTAGCAGGAGGGGGCCACTTTCAGTACACTTCCCTTACTTCAGCCACAGCAGCGGTCCCATCGGACTCCGGGAGACAGCAAGCAGATTTCTGCTCCTCACATGCGGCTCTACAACTTCGCAATTGGATTCAACTCCCTCTCTCTTACAGGGACCACAACACAACTGATATCCATGTTCCGGGGGCCCGAGGAGGCCGTGCGCCATACCGTCATGTAGTACATCCATGTCTGCCTAGTCTAGTACGCTATTGCTATCTCACTATAGGAGACAGTAGTGAGATGTAGTGATGGATCCAGCGTTTTGACTACACCCTGTGTAAGATGTGACTGTTCTGATGACTGTTGCGGCCGGCCATGATGGAACTTGTAGTTCACCCATATTACGAGGCCTCCAGGACAGGTAGGCTGTATCCGGGATCTTATACTTTCACGCTCCCCGCTCGTCTCTGTGTCATTCAGCAAGGTGATAATGAATGAATGAAGTTCTGGCGGCACAAGTTCCTGCTTGTTCCCCTCTTAGCGGTTGGTGCGGCTGCCAGGAGACTATTTAATTCATTACATTGGGTGACATTAACGAGGTATATCTGTTAGTTAAAGGGCCAGTAACCCTGTTTATGTCAGTTTATAAAGACCCATTTAGACCCGACGATTCTCTCTAGAAAATCGCTCAAAGCCGTCTTTTGAGCGATGATCATTGTGTCTTACTGCACTGACATCGTTTTCGTTAACGAGTCGCTGATCGTTGTCTTTCATCATGCTAAAAGAGAACGATGAGCCTTATCAGGGATTCACAGCGGGATACAGCTGATACTATTGTTTCAGCTGTATCCTGCTCTGTGAACACAGCCGGGGTATGAAGAACAGAGCGGTCCAGCTGTGTTCTTCGTACTCCGCACGGAGCGCACAGCTGTATACCAGCTGAGCGCTCCGTGAACAGCCGGAGTATGAAGAACACAGTGGTCCAGCTTGTCTTCTCCATACCCCACTCGGAGCGCTCAGCTGTATAACAGCTGAGCGCTCCGAGAAGAGAACAGCTGGGTGCAGAAGACAAGCGGCTCCTCTTGTCTTCTGCATACCCCGCTCAGAGCGCTCCGCTGTATAACACCTTAGCGTTCTGAGAAGAAAACAGCTGGATGCAGAAAACAAGCGGCCCTGCTTGTCTTCTGCATACCCCACTTGGAGCGCAGTGATTGCTCAGCACTTGAGCGATCACCTTGCTAAATGCACACAATGATTATCGCTCAAAAGACATCTTTTGAGCGATAATCGTTCTGTCTAAACCTGGCTTTGACCCTCGGCCCTCTCACAATTAGCGCTTCCCTGTATGGAAATTCTCCCCGTGACCCCGGAGTGCAGCAGAAAATCACGTGATGAGTTTTCCGTCCATCAGTTTCAGTGTGAATCCACATTAGCTGGGAAAATCTAGCGATCTGAGTGACTTCTAACGAGGTCGGGTCATCAGTGCTAGACTAGCCGGGCCGGGATGTCACTTCCGACCGCAAGGGGGTTCTTATGTAACAGTGTGGAGAATGGAGGAAAAACATCCAGTAAAAGGGGATCCTGTGGACAGAAACAACTCATCACTAAAAGGGGTCAGAGGAGGATGTCAGGAATCATTCTAGTGAATAGGCACTGCAGTCAAGAGCAGCTAAATACAACACTGGAGCTCCAACTAACGTGTCTGAACGTAGAATCTGTCATTTCATAACACGGATGGGATATAACAGCAGACAACAAGTTCCAGCACCATTGTGTCTAAGAGAAACATACGACGAGACTCCAGCGGGCAAAAGAGCGCAAAACTTCTATCACTGAGCAGTAGAAAACATGTATGCCATGGCTTCGCAGGGAAGCGAGGAGTCTGTTCCAGGTTGCTTAGCGGTATGCTGATGTCAAGCTGCACCTGCGAAAGCGGTCCTATTTTTATCATTACCACCGTAAGCATCGCTTCTCTACATACACTGCTATACGTGGCATGCTCACTGGTGAGGGATTACAAGCTGCATTGTGCTGTAATAACAGGTGACCATTCCAGGCATAGTGCAAGGTCTCTGCTGTTGGCGGTTGCGCAGACGCACAGGCAGGTAACTGGCATACAGTGGAGGGTGGAGGTGGAATCATGCTGAATAGGTGCGAGCCCTGGATCTTGGCAGCAGCAGTGGAGGGCCGGCTCGGATTGCACATTGTTATTGTAAGGCCGCTGCTGGCATCAGTTGTTTGAGCGCTATTCTTACAGTCCTACAAAGGCTTAGCGTGCAAAGATTTCTGGAGCTTGGCTAATTAGCAAATGCCTGTTTACAGTCTTATCCTCCTCTGCCAGGAAGGACACAATACAATGTCTTGGTAAAGAGGGTGGCGGTGCCCATAATCTGCTCAATACGGAGTATCAGACGTGATGATTTGTTTATGCATCTCAGGAATCTGTTCAAGACAAATGAAATTTAAAGATTAAGTGACTGTAAAAAAAACGCAATTCATGCTCCTATGTACAAGAATATAACTACTATAACACTGCTCCTATGTACAAGAATATAACTACTATAATACTGCACCCAATGTACAAGAATATAACTACTATAATACTGCCCCCTATGTACAAGAATATAACTACTATAATACTGCTCCTATGTACAAGAATATAACTACTATAATACTGCCCCCTATGTACAAGAATATAACTACTATAATACTGCCCCCTATGTACAAGAATATAACTACTATAATACTGCTTCTATGTACAAGAATATAACTACTGTAATACTGCCCCCTATGTACAAGAATATAACTACTATAATACTGCCCCCTATGTACAAGAATATAACTACTATAATACTGCCCCCTATGTACAAGAATATAACTACTATAATACTGCTCACTATGTACAAGAATATAACTACTATAATACTGCCCCCTATGTACAAGAATATAACTACTATAATACTGCCCCCTATGTACAAGAATATAACTACTATAATACTGCTCCTATGTACAAGAATATAACTACTATAATACTGCCCCCTATGTACAAGAATATAACTACTATAATACTGCTCACTATGTACAAGAATATAACTACTATAATACTGCCCCCTATGTACAAGAATATAACTACTATAATACTGCCCCCTATGTACAAGAATATAACTACTATAATACTGCTCCTATGTACAAGAATATAACTACTATAATACTGCCCCCTATGTACAAGAATATAACTACTATAATACTGCCCCTATGTACAAGAATATAACTACTATAATACTGCCCCCTATGTACAAGAATATAACTACTATAATACTGCCTCCTATGTACAAGAATATAACTACTATAATACTGCTCACTATGTACAAGAATATAACTACTATAATACTGCCTCCTATGTATAAGAATATAACTACTATAATACTGCCTCCTATGTATAAGAATATAACTACTATAATACTGCCCCCTATATACAAGGATATAACTACTATAATACTGCCCCCTATGTACAAGAATATAACTACTATAATACTGCCCCCTATGTACAAGAATATAACTACTATAATACTGCTCCTATGTACAAGAATATAACTACTATAATACTGCTCCTTTGTACAACAATATAACTACTATAATACTGCCTCCTATGTACAAGAATATAACTACTATAATACTGCCCCCTATGTACAAGAATATAACTACTATAATACTGCCCCTATGTACAAGAATATAACTACTATAATACTGCTCCCTATGTACAAGAATATAACTACTATAATGCTGCCCCTATGTACAAGAATATAACTACTATAATACTACCGTTATGTACAAGAATATAACTACTATAATACTGCCTCCTATGTACAAGAATATAACTACTATAATACTGCCCCCTATGTACAAGAATATAACTACTATAATACTGACCCCTATGTACAAGAATATAACTACTATAATACTGCTCCCTATGTACAAGAATATAACTACTATAATACTACCGTTATGAACAAGAATATAACTACTATAATACTGCCCCCTATGTACAAGAATATAACTACTATAATACTGCCCCCTATGTACAAGAATATAACTACTATAATACTGCCTCCTATGTACAAGAATATAAATACTATAATACTGCTCCGATGCACAAGAATATAACTACTATAATACTGCCCCCTATGTACAAGAATATAACTACTATAATACTGCCCCCTATGTACAAGAATATAACTACTATAATACTGCCCACTATGTACAAGAATATAACTACTATAATACTGCCCCTATGTACAAGAATATAACTACTATAATACTGCCTCCTGTGTACAAGAATGTAACTACTATAATACTGCCTCCTGTGTACAAGAATATAACTACTATAATACTGCCTCCTATGTACAAGAATATAAATACTATAATACTGCTCCCTATGTACAAGAATATAACTACTATAATACTACCCCCTATGTACAAGAATATAACTACTATAATACTGCCTCCTATGTACGAGAATATAACTAATATAATACTACCCGCTATGTACAAGACTATAACAACTATAATACTGCCTCCTGTGTACAAGAATATAACTACTATAAAACTGCCTCTTATGTACAAGAATATAACTACTATAATACTGCCTCCTATGTACAAGAATATAACTACTATAATACTGCTCCTATGTACAAGAATATAACTACTATAATACTGCCCCTATGTACAAGAATATAACTACTATAATACTGCCCCCTATGTACAAGAATATAACTACTATTATACTTCCCCTATGTACAAGAATATAACTATTATAATACTGTCCCTATGTACAAGAATATAACTACTATAATACTGCCTCCTGTGTACAAGAATATAACTACTATAATACTGCCTCCTGTGTACAAGAATATAACTACTATAATACTGCTCCCTATGTACAAGAATATAACTACTATAATACTACCCCCTATGTACAAGAATATAACTACTATAATACTGCCTCCTATGTACGAGAATATAACTAATATAATACTACCCGCTATGTACAAGACTATAACAACTATAATACTGCCTCCTGTGTACAAGAATATAACTACTATAAAACTGCCTCTTATGTACAAGAATATAACTACTATAATACTGCCTCCTATGTACAAGAATATAACTATTATAATACTGTCCCTATGTACAAGAATATAACTACTATAATACTGCCTCCTGTGTACAAGAATATAACTACTATAATACTGCTCCGATGTACAAGAATATAACTACTATAATACTGTCCCTATGTACAAGAATATAACTACTATAATACTGCTCCGATGTACAAGAATATAACTACTATTATACTTCCCCTATGTACAAGAATATAACTATTATACTGCCCACTATGTACAAGAATTTTACTACTATAATACTGCCCCCTATGTACAAGAATATAACTACTATAATACTGCTCCTATGTACAAGAATATAACTACTATAATACTACCCCCTGTGTACAAGAATATAACTACTATAATACTGCCTCCTGTGTACAAGAATATAACTACTATAATACTACCCCCTATGTACAAGAATATAACTACTATAATACTGCCTCCTATGTACGAGACTATAACTAATATAATACTACCCGCTATGTACAAGACTATAACAACTATAATACTGCCTCCTGTGTACAAGAATATAACTACTATAAAACTGCCTCTTATGTACAAGAATATAACTACTATAATACTGCCTCCTATGTACAAGAATATAACTACTATAATACTGCTCCTATGTACAAGAATATAACTACTATAATACTGCCCCTATGTACAAGAATATAACTGCTATAAAACTACTACTATGTATAAGAATATAACTACTATAATACTGTCCATATGTACAAGAATGTAACTACTATAATACTGCCTCCTGTGTACAAGAATATAACTACTATAATACTGCCTCCTGTGTACAAGAATATAACTACTATAATACTGCCCCCTATGTACAAGAATATAACTACTATAATACCACCCCCTGTGTACAAGAATATAACTACTATAATACTGCCTCCTGTGTACAGGAATATAACTACTATAATACTACCCCCTATGTACAAGAATATAACTACTATAATACTGCCTCCTATGTACGAGAATATAACTAATATAATACTACCCGCTATGTACAAGACTATAACAACTATAATACTGCCTCCTGTGTACAAGAATATAACTACTATAAAACTGCCTCTTATGTACAAGAATATAACTACTATAATACTGCCTCCTATGTACAAGAATATAACTACTATAATACTGCTCCCTATGTACAAGAATATAACTACTATAATACTGCCCTTATGTACAAGAATATAACTGCTATAAAACTACTACTATGTATAAGAATATAACTACTATAATACTGTCCCTATGTACAAGAATATAACTACTATAATACTGCTCCGATGTACAAGAATATAACTACTATTATACTTCCCCTATGTACAAGAATATAACTATTATAATACTGCCCCCTATGTACAAGAATATAACTACTATAATACTGCTCCTATGTACAAGAATATAACTACTATAATACTGCTCCTATGTACAAGAATATAACTATATAATACTGCCCCATATGTACAAGAATATAACTACTATAATACTGCCGCTATGTACAAGAATATAACTACTATAATACTGCCGCTATGTACAAGAATATAACTACTATAATACTGCTCCTATGTACAAGAATATAACTACTATAATACTGCTCCTATGTACAGGAATATAACTACTATAATACTGCCCCCTATGTACAAGAATATAACTACTATAATACTGCTCCGATGTACAAGAATATAACTATTATACTGCCCACTATGTACACGAATTTAACTACTATAATACTGCCCCCTATGTACAAGAATTTAACTGTTATAATACTGCCTCCTATGTACAAGAATATAACTACTATAAACTGCCCCCTACGTACAAGAATATAACTACTATAATACTGCTCCATATGTTCAAGAATATACCTACTATAATACTGCCCCCTATGTACAAGAATATACCTACTATAATACTGCCCCCTATGTACAAGAATATAACTACTATAATACTGCTCCTATGTACAAGAATATAACTACTATAATACTGCTCCTATGTACAAGAATATAACTACTATAATACTGTCCCCTATGTACAAGAATATAACTACTATAATACTGTCCCCTATGTACAAGAATATAACTACTATAATACTGCCCCCTATGTACAAGAATATAACTACTATAATACTGCCTCCTATGTACAGGAATATAACTACTATAATACTGCTCCCTATGTTCAACAATATAACTGCTATAATACTACTACTATGTATAAGAATATAACTACTATAATACTGCCGCTTATGTACAAGAATATAACTACTATAATACTGCCTCTTATGTACAAGAATATAACTACTATAATACTGCTCCGATGTACAAGAATATAACTACTATAATACTTCCTCCTATGTACAAGAATATAACTATTATTATACTGCCCCCTATGTACAAGAATATAACTATTATACTGCCCACTATGTACAAGAATTTAACTACTATAATACTGCCCCTATGTACAAGAATATAACTACTATAATACTGCTCCGATGTACAAGAATATAACTACTATAATACTGCCTCCTATGTACAAGAATATAACTACTATTATACTGCCCCCTATGTACAAGAATATAACTACTATAATACTGCCCCCTATGTACAAGAATTTAACTACTATAATACTGCCCCCTATGTACAACAGTATAACTACTATAATACTGCCCCCTATGTACAAGAATATAACTATTATACTGCCCACTATGTACAAGAATTTAACTACTATAATACTGCCCCCTATGTACAAGAATTTAACTGTTATAATACTGCCTCCTATGTACAAGAATATAACTACTATAAACTGCCCCCTACGTACAAGAATATAACTACTATAATACTGCTCCATATGTTCAAGAATATACCTACTATAATACTGCCCCCTATGTACAAGAATATACCTACTATAATACTGCCCCCTATGTACAAGTATATAACTACTATAATACTGCTCCTATGTACAAGAATATACCTACTATAATACTGCCCCCTATGTACAAGAATATACCTACTATAATACTGCCCCCTATGTACAAGTATATAACTACTATAATACTGCTCCTATGTACAAGAATATAACTACTATAATACTGCCCCCTATGTACAAGAATATAACTACTATAATACTGTCCCCTATGTACAAGAATATAACTACTATAATACTGCCTCCTATGTACAAGAATATAACTACTATAATACTGCCTCCTATGTACAAGAATATAACTACTATAATACTGCCTCCTATGTACAAGAATAAACTACTATAATACTGCTCCGATGTACAAGAATATAACTACTATTATACTGCCCCCTATGTACAAGAATATAACTACTATAATACTGCCCCCTATGTACAAGAATATAACTACTATAATACTGCCCACTATGTACAAGACTATAACTACTATAATACTGCCTCCTATGTACAAGAATATAACTACTATAATACTGCCTCCTATGTACAAGTATATCACTACTATAATACTGCCCACTATGTACAAGAATATAACTACTATAATACTGCTCCCTATGTACAAGAATATAACTACTATAATACTGCCCCCTATGTACAAGAATATAAATACTATAATACTGCCTCTATGTACAAGAATATAACTACTATAATACTGCCCTCTATGTACAAGACTATAACAACTATAATACTGCCTCCTATGTACAAGAATATAAATACTATAATACTGCCTCTATGTACAAGAATATAACTACTATAATACTGCCTCCTATTTACAAGAATATAACTACTATAATACTGCCCCCTATGTACAAGAATATAACTACTATAATACTGCCTGCTATGTACAAGAATATAACTATTATAATACTGCCCCCTATGTACAAGAATATAAATACTATAATACTGCCTCTATGTACAAGAATATAACTACTATAATACTGCCTCCTATGTACAAGAATATAACTACTATAATACTGCCCCCTATGTACAAGAATATAACTACTATAATACTGCTCCCTATGTACAAGAATATAACTACTATAATACTGCCTCCTATGTACAAGAATATAACTACTATAATACTGCCCCCTACGTACAAGAATATAACTACTATAATACTGCTCCATATGTTCAAGAATATACCTACTATAATACTGCCCCCTATGTACAAGAATATACCTACTATAATACTGCCCCCTATGTACAAGTATATAACTACTATAATACTGCTCCTATGTACAAGAATATAACTACTATAATACTGTCCCCTATGTACAAGAATATAACTACTATAATACTGTCCCCTATGTACAAGAATATAACTACTATAATACTGCCTCCTATGTACAAGAATATAACTACTATAATACTGCTCCGATGTACAAGAATATAACTACTATTATACTGCCCCCTATGTACAAGAATATAACTACTATAATACTGCCCCCTATGTACAAGAATATAACTACTATAATACTGCCCACTATGTACAAGACTATAACTACTATAATACTGCCCCCTATGTACAAGAATATAACTACTATAATACTGCCTCCTACGTACAAGAATATAACTACTATAATACTGCCCCCTATATACAAGAATATAACTACTATAACACTGCCTCCTATGTACAAGAATATAACTACTATAATACTGCCCACTATGTACAAGAATATAACTACTATAATACTGCCTCCTATGTACAAGAATATAACTACTATAATACTGCCTCCTATGTACAAGTATATCACTACTATAATACTGCCCACTATGTACAAGAATATAACTACTATAATACTGCTCCCTATGTACAAGAATATAACTACTATAATACTGCCCCCTATGTACAAGAATATAAATACTATAATACTGCCTCTATGTACAAGAATATAACTACTATAATACTACCCTCTTTGTACAAGACTATAACAACTATAATACTGCCTCCTATGTACAAGAATATAAATACTATAATACTGCCTCTATGTACAAGAATATAACTACTATAATACTGCCTCCTATTTACAAGAATATAACTACTATAATACTGCCCCCTATGTACAAGAATATAACTACTATAATACTGCCTCCTATGTACAAGAATATAACTACTATAATACTGCCTCCTATGTACAAGAATATAACTACTATAATACTGCCCCCTATGTACAAGAATATAACTACTATAATACTGCCCCCTATGTACAAGAATATAACTACTATAATACTGCCCCCTATGTACAAGAATATAACTATTATAATACTGCTCCCTATGTACAAGAATATAACTACTATAATACTGCCCCCTATGTACAAGAATATAACTACTATAATACTGCCTCCTATGTACAAGAATATAACTACTATAATACTGCCCGCTATGTACAAGAATATAACTACTATAATACTGCTCCCTAAAAGAAGATACTGTAACTAAGTTTTTCACATCACTTAATTTTGAACCCTGGTAAACTATTCCTTGATGCACACATGTGGTAATATTGTCAGTGACTTTCAGGTTTATCACAGTGTTGGTTTACAAGCTTTGTCTTGTTTTACTGCTCTCTGGGGGTCACTATTTAGACACCACAACATTTGCTGCATTGAATCTCTGGACAGCTGCATAAACTACTGTATATACAGGGATAGATGCTGAGTGATGGGTGTAAGTGGACACCCAAGATATGTTTGATTCGGTAGTAAGAAGTGCACAGACTACACAACACGTGTTCAGTGTGCAAAAATGTTTCTTTTGGAATCTTTTATAAAACTTTTGTGTTTTGTTTTATATTTAAACATCTTTACAAATTTTGAGAATTCATGCATTTCAACCAATTTCTGTCTCCGTTGTACTCATCTCAGCGTGTAAATACTCTTACTTGATTGCATTGGATAGTTGAAATCGAGCTCACAGATATGCTAAACATATAGGATAAGTACAATTCTTCTGGCATCTGGCAATTAAATCTCCCATTAGTTTCCAGTGCCCCGTCTCTGCGCTATGTTATGGCATGTAAAATTTTTTCACAATATCGAGGAATCGGCATGTAAAGCCTCTTAAGACTTTGGGAGTTACCAAGTCGAGAGCCAAGCAAGCAGCATCTTAGCCATGCCAACAATTGTTTCATGATCTTCTTAGTCGTTAGTAGATCGTACACTAATTATATTCTCCATTTGCATTTTACAGGTGACCAAGACAAGCCGTCCCGACCTGATACTTTTCCTCATGAAGTATCTGATGGCACTTGTAGTAGGCATACCGTCCGTCTTCTGGGTGGGAAGCAAAAAAACCTGCTTCGAATGGGCCAGCTTCTTCCATGGTCGGAGGAAGAAAGAGTGAGTATTAATGGGGGTTGAGTAGAATCTGACACTGACCCAGCATGTCATGGAAGGCGTTCACCAAGACTGGTGGATAAGAGGCATTGCCAATTAGGGTAGTCTGTGCCAAAAGGTGACACTCTGGAGTATCTCACAATCACCCATTGACCAAAAGTGGTCAATGGAGCCTATCAGAAATGTTGAAGGCTCACTGAAAAGAGTCTGTGAATAGGTGGTCTATACATATAGTGCACCATAATACTGTGTGTGGGTGTATATATCATATACATTATTCTAAAATTTCTGCTTCATACCATATATTCTCTCAGCAGAGGTGTGCATGAGAGTCGGCAAGTTCTCCAGGAGCCGGATTTTGCTCAGTCCCTACTACGGGACCCAAATACTCCCATTGTTCGGAAATCGAGAGGAACATCCACTCAGGGTACATCCACCCATGCCTCATCCACTCAGCTGGCTGTGATGGATGACCAACGAAGCAAAGCCGGCAGTGTACACAGCAAAATGAGCAGTTTCCATGGAAGTCTCCACTGCTCCAGAGATGGAAGGTAAGGGAGATACAACAAACTCCAAGTATTACTACTAGGAGTGTTATGTTTCCTACTGTGTTGCTATGCTGTAGGAAGCCATGGTCAGGTATGATGGGCCCTACAACTCTGGGGGCCCACCTAAGTGAAGTGCCTAAAACATTACTCTACTTATTGGCATTTAAAGATAGTCTCTTGGTGAAAGTGGTACATATGGAGTGGGCCTATACACTATTGGGCCTAGCAATAAATCCTTCTCTGGGCCTGTGCTGCCCCATAAGGCTGTCAAAATACCGAATGAAAGCAAAAGTATATATTTTACATATCCTACAATCTTACAGACCTAGAAGAAGACTAATCTTTGGCTGGGGGGCAGCTTGCTGCATCAGAAAGCTTCTCCTACTGTCTTATCTGCAATAGAGTCCAAATAGATGTACATAGAGCTCCAATTCCCCAACATCCTTCCCCGCACAGGGTTCAAGAGGTGACTTGTCCTTGACTTGGAGAAACTGGCTCCATAGCTTTGCAGCATCAGCTTTGCTGGCTCTCAGGCAGCATTTCTTTTGTCTGTACTCCCCTTCACCCCCCTCCCTTCCTTCCCATTTTTGGGCACTGACCTCCCTCCGTTTCGGCTCCAGATTCTGTGATTCAGTGGGCAGTTTCCTTCTCTCACTGTCAATGGGTAACATCAGGATTCCTCTGCCCACTGACATCAACAATTGACAGTAAGTAGAGTGACTATTAGCAATCACCACTAGGGGGCACTTTCAGTCTAGACTAGTCTTCCCATTTCTTTCCACATTAATATTTTGTTGCTCATTATAAAGTGTTTACATAAAACATTGAGTTCAGGAATTCTACCTGTAGCCTGCCCAGTTGAGTTGAAAATAAATGACCCATGTATTGTCCTTCTTCTAGGTACACACCATGTAGTTACCGAGGAATCGAGGAACGCCTCCCCCATGGCAGCATGTCTCGTCTCACGGATCATCATTCACTACACAGTAGCACCCACAGGCTCAATGAGCAGTCTAGACAGGGTAGTATTAGAGACTTGAACAATCCCTTGGCTCATATCACACATGGTACCAGCATGAACCGGGTCATTGAGGAGGATGGAGCAAGTGCTTGAAGAATACTTTACATTCAGCGGCACTTGAATGTACATCAGTGCGTCGTGGCCACCTTGTGACTCCATTGCACATTGAAGTCAACCATTTAAACCCATGTTTCCTTACATATTTTGGTTGTCTACTCATTGAGCAGTGGAACGTCATACATGTAACCTTCCACTTGATAGATGGGTGGAGTGAGGACCATTCTAGCCCACAGGACCCTAAACTGATATCAGATGGACACGTTGAAGCAAAATCCACTGTAAAGTTCACCCATGGGTCCATAACTGTGATGATGGGTGATGAAATCATCTCCTGGTGCTTTCTTCTTTCGGAGATGAACTCCTAGAGGAGTCCAACAAGAGAACCGTCCTCAATCGTGATTCATTGTGTTTCTCGGAAGGAACACTGTTTGATGTCATTATTTCTACCACCTCCATACAAGGATTCATAAAGTATTTATTTGACCTAAACAATGGTCAACTTTGTATTTCCACATTCAGTTTTGTAATAGTTCCCCAAGAACATTAAATCTCAGAGATAAGGAAGTGTAGGAACTTCTGAAAGGTTATGAATGGAGTCCCTCTTGGTGGCTTGTCCCATCCCTTGGATCATAACAGTAGTACCTAGAGACTCAATGAGTAGCCTACGTAGTCAGTTTAGAAAGGTTTGGAGTCCCTACAGTTAAAAATATGAACTATACAGTTGTCCTTAAAGGCCAGGGCTTGGCAGTAACCACGATAATGAAATCTCAGCTTCAGGTGGGAACCAGAAGAGTTTTTTTACAACTGTTGCACAATTTGAGCCTTTACGAGAGTCCGATCCCAGAAACGGGCATTGTGAAAACTTGAGCATCTGCTGTGGTCCCCATTCTGACCATAGTTCCAACTTGCGCCCATTGCAACTTTAACACCACTGGATGTTATTTATGGTCTATGGTATAATAAGGATACATCAAGTCATTAACTTAGTTCATTTGCAGTTTCAAAAATTTTCCAGTCTCGGGAATGTAACTCTTCTCACCAGAAGCCATTTGAAGCTCTCAGACCCAACTTTAGTACTAGGTTGTAAAAGTCAGTGTGGTACACATAAGGGATGTATGGTAGAATCTGGCGTAGACCTCTGTATAATAGGTAGTAATCTTGTAGATAGGGGAAAAATAATGGAATTTGTTGTCATTTTTTACAGACAAAAAAATGTAATTTGCCGTATTTAAACCAATTTTTTATACTACTGATTCATATAGACATATTGCAGTATTTAAAGGGGTAGTCCCAGCTCGGTAAGTTATCTGATCGATGGGGGTCCAACTACTGTGACCACAACCAATCCCGAGCTTTTGTCCCTGATGTTGTGAAGTATTGGCAGCAGTGGCCACACAACTCTGCTCCAATGACTTCAATGGGGCTGCTGGAGTTTGCCGCTTGAACTCGGCTATCTCCGGCAGCCCCCTTGAAGTGAATGGAGCCGAGAGTCACATGGACAGCCACCACTACCAATATTGAGGGACTCGTAATGGATGAAGTCTTGGGATCGGTAAAGATTCCAGCGGTCAAACCCCCACGATCAGCAAGTTATCCGCTTTTTTGTGGATAGGGGATAACTTGCTGTGGTGGGTATACCCCCCTTACTTCTTCCAGGCCATAGGGAGAACATTTTTTTTCTGTTTTAAAGAAACATCTCGGAGGTCAGAACTGTTATTCACTCGACTCTGGCAAGTTTACAGTCATCTAGTCAATTAAAGTGTACCCTTTCGCAGCACATAGAAGTGGCAACCATTTTGAGGGTTAAGCTTAAAGCAAGCAGACCCATGACAAAATTTGACCAGCGACCATAAGGAGGGTGTCTCATTACCTGGTACCCTCCTCTATTGCCATACTGCCATGGATCTGTCTGTTCCTGGGGCCTGACGTTTGAGGTCTAGGACCGGATACCGGTGCTGACTGACTTCCACTTGAATTAGTCTGGCAGGCAATGTAGCGTCCGTACCGCCGGTCTCTTGTAAAGAAATCGGTGTGACCCAACCATGTCTGCATACCCCAAAAGAGGACGGCATGTCATGTCTAATCCCACCACGGGTCAGTGCTGCTCTGAATAGCTAAGGGTCCATTTACACGGGATGAATGTCAGGCCCAAGATGCCCGACACTCGTCCCTGTGTGTCCTCACACCCATGCTCCTTCATGGGAGCTAGTAGTGTTGGCTCACTCATAGAGCGGCCAGCAGGGGGGGGCGGGTCGGCTGCAGGAGATTTCTCTCCTCGCTCTTCCCTGACCCTCTCCATTGACTTAATATAGTGGCCGTTCAGTACTGAACAGCTGCTATTTACACTGAGAGCTCATCGTTCAGTGTAAACAGCGGCTGTTCAGTACTGAACTGCCGCTATGTTAAGTCAATCGGGGGGGGGGGGGCTTAAGATGTTGTGGCTTCCTGTTCCTGCTGGCTTCTAATGAACTCTCCTCCTCCCTAAAGCACTAGCAGATAGTTACAATGAAAACAAACAATGCAACGCCATGGTAAGGAGGAGAACACGACAGAGGGGCAACATGAACAGGCAGATCCACAGCACTAAAGACATAGACGAGGGCACCAGGTAACACACAACCCCTCCTGTAGTCCTTGGACAAATTTTGTCCCTGACAATGTAGAGTTACTTTAAAGAGGAAATCCACCTAAATTAGTCATACAAAAATGTTAGCATCTGGGCAGTAGTCCCTGAACTAGGAACCCCAAAACAAAGGGGCCTCAATGACAACACAAAGCCCACTACTGTTGGGTTGGAGATTTCCATGCTTGTATCTCCAAAGAGTTTTGAAAACATCCCAGCTCCTCCGAGGTATGAGATCATGGTCCTCCACCAATGTGATTATGTCATCTTGTGACATGTATATGATATAACTGGATCTTCATTGAGATGGAATTCCCCTTGAAGCTGCTTTGAGGAGCTGATAATGGTAGTCACCTCCTGTCCACCACAACAGTGTGAGGGAACTGAGCTGTCCTGGTCCAAAGTTCTATGTCATGAAAAACAAAGTTTGGCAATTAAAGGGGTTTACCCATTACTTTAAATTGCTTCACAACCCCCTGTACTTCCTGGTTGCTGCTGACCAGGGCATGTGACTGCTGCAGCCAATCACTGGCAATAGAAGGTCATTGCTCTTGCCTGTGATTGGCTGCAGCAGTCACAGGTCCTGGTTAGCAGCAACCAGGAAGTACAGGGTGGTTGTGAAACAATTTAAAGTAGTGGGAAAACCCCTTTAAGTATCTGCCCCCTCTATGGGTATAAGACTGGTTCACTGTGCTATTTCTTAACAGGAACCGCTCATCAGATTTGACCTTTTATAAAGCAATGGCAGCATGTTATCAATCAGCAGAAGAGCGTTCTAAGCATGTATACATTAGGCCCATTAGCCCATCCTACCGTTGGAAATGAATGCTTTCAACATCCCATGCTGTATGCAAATTAGGTTCTAACGATCAGGGGTGTGCCTTGACTGTTCCAGCCACCTGTAATCTTCTGTATAATCTGAGCAATGTGAATGAGGTCACCTACAGTATCCACAGGCCGATGTAGATGTCAATGTCCCTGCAGTCAGAGCGGGACCGGTGCATGCATATAGGAGCCTGACTTGCCATGGGCAGACTTCCCAGCCTCCTCAGCGCATATACTGATCCTACTCTGACGCAACATCGATATCTATACTGGTCTGTGGATGACGTAGGCAATGTCATCCATATCACTCAGAGGCAGAGTGACTGGATTCTACTGAAGACTATGAGCAGCTGAAATGGTCCGGGCACGCCCACTTGACTATTTGAATCTCATTTGCATATCACACCGAATATGTAAAAAAAAAAATTTCAAATGTGTAATGGACTAATAGGGCATAATAGTGTAAATACATGTTTAGGAAGATATCCAGCTGACAGCATGCAGCCACTAGGGTCAAACCTGCTGACAGGTCCCCTTTAAGGACTGATATGGTCAGGTCTCCATATTGCATCTTCTCACTGGGAGTGCCGTTTACTCCACACTTATTGTATGATTGTCCTGTAGATCGCTGTACTTTTATTTGCACTCGGTTGTGTAGATTTCTACTGTACCTACCTGTTTACGAGGCATCAACCTCTGATTTGTAACAGACATTTTTTGTGTAAGCACTTTAACCAATGAGTGTAAAGCGTTGATTCCTCTTGTCTGTAGACGTACATTTCAGTTTAGAGCGAGGTTTTGTAATAAAATTACTGTGAAATACATGAAAGTGTGCAATGTTTTCTTTCATATGATACAAGCAAACCACCAAGTCACATAGCGCCACCCCTACACAACACTTATGTGACGCATAGGGGTTAGGGTCACATGATCTGGCACAATGTTTTACTCCTGGTTAGCTCATAGAGCTGCCAAAAAAAGTAAGTGAACCCTTACCTGCATTTCTACATTGATTGCTAATAAAATATGCTAATAACTAATAACACAGACAGTTGTACCGTTCATGGTTTCTATTGAGCACATTGAGTAATATCCACAGTGCTGGGAGAATAAGTAAGTGAACCCTTGAATTTAATAACCTGTATATTCCCCTTTTAACAGCAATCGCCTACACCAAATCTATCCTGTAGCTGCAATTAAGATTTGCACAATGTTGAAGAATTATGGACCATTTCTCCCTACAAGTGTGCTTCAGTTCATCAATATTTCTGGGATGCCTTGTGTACACAGCCCTCTTTAGGTCATGCCACAGCATCTCCATAAGGTTAATGTTAGGACTCTGATTTGGCCATTTCAAAGCACAAATCTCCACTTTTTTAACAACGCTTTAGTTGACTACTTGTGTGCTTTTGGTCATTGTCTTATTGCATCAGCCAGTGTCACTTCAGCTTGAAGTCACGGACGGCTGCCTTTACATTCACTGGTAAGATGTTTTGATCCACCTTAGAATTCATTGTTCTCTCAATTATCTCAAGGTGTCCAGGTCCTGAGGAGCAAAGCCGCCCCAAACCATAATGCTCACTCCACCATAACCATAACCTCCAACCATTGTACCCCCTCCACCAGACTTCACAGTTGGATGAGGTTTTGGAGCGCAGGGTTCTTCCTCCAAACACAGTGTTGTGGATTTGTGCTAAAATGTTACACATTTGTCTCTTCCGACCATGCAGGTGGCAAACCTAAAAGAGTTGTCCTGTTTACAGGCTTACAGGACATTACCGGCACTGCAGCCAATAACAGAGTTCTGCTATTGGCTTCAGTGCCTGCGGCATCCTATAAATGTAACGTCACAAGGGAGCTGGGAGAGGTGAATACATGCTGCTTTATGTTAGAGCA
Source organism: Eleutherodactylus coqui (assembly GCF_035609145.1). Taxonomy (NCBI): domain Eukaryota; kingdom Metazoa; phylum Chordata; class Amphibia; order Anura; family Eleutherodactylidae; genus Eleutherodactylus; species Eleutherodactylus coqui. The sequence goes on from NC_089837.1 coordinate 35,429,049, forward strand.
TGGGGAGCTCGATTTACAGAAATTCTAAAATGACAGTCCCTTTAAAAAGGGCCACAATGTATTTTTCAGACAGCAGCGGCTTCTTTCATGGTGTCCTTCCATGATCGCCATTCTTGGTCAGTGTTTTTCTAATGAGTTCTGCAGTCTGTTGAGTCTCTGTAGGTCTTTTTCTGCTCTCCTTGGGTTCTTTCTTACCGCTTTCAGGATTGCTTGTTCCGCTCTTGGAGTGATCACATCAGGAGGCCCTCCTAAGCAGAGTAGAAGGATTCTGAATTTTTTCCATCCATAGATAACTCCTCTAATCATCGACTAATGCACACCTAGGTAGACTTTTCCAATGTCCTGCATCTCTTTAACACATCTTTTGAGGATCTTTTGAAAGTAGTTTGCATTGAGAAGAACAAGTTTGTTAGTAACCAGGCTTTGTGTACCTTTATTTAATGAGCTAAGCACCTGTGAAACCCACACTTCTAATTTCATTTGCTTGGTTGAAACACCATTTGCCTATCAGCTCTTGGAGAAGTCAAACACAAAGGCTCACTTAGTTTATCTCTTGTGATCACTACATGTGGTCAATAATAGACATGAGAGGTACAATCATCTGTGTGTTATTACATTGTGTTTCTCTTTAATTGTGACTTAAGGCCCATTTACACGTGACGATTATGGCTCAAAATTCGTACAAATGACCGAATGAGCATTAATTGTTACGTGTAAATGCTGCCATCGTGCACTTTTCATCTGAATGATGATTTTAAGGTGAACTTAAAATCCATCACTGAGCCGCAGAGAGATAAAGTATCTCTCAACAGACCGCATGCTGTGTTCTCAGCGGGAGCCAGGAGACTACGTTGTATTCTGTTGGGAGCTACGGGAAGAATAAGCAGCTGTGCGCACGGCTGAGCGTGTGTTTAGTCACATGGTGTGCTCTGCAAACATCTCCTGGAGGCCCTTTTTACATGCAAATGAAAATGATAAAGCGTTAATGGGCATTACAGGCCATTAACACTTTATGCAAAGAGATTGCTAAAATGTTCAATCTTTCAATCATTTGATAGATTATCTTTGCGCGTAAATGGGCTTTGAGATACAATCCAACAAAATGTTATTAGTCATCAATGCAGAAAGCCTGGTCATTCCAAAGGGCTCACTTAGTTTTTCTTGCAACTGTAGATGCTGCAGAACAGGATGCATCTATTGGCTGTAGCATTATGCAGTGTAGAGATGGCGGTTTATTGGGTTTTACAGCACTAAACATTAATTTTCAGGTCTGACACTGTTTGTGGTCATTATTGTGTCGTCTCCATATGTGTGTTTCTGTGTCGCATCTAATGGCCCAAACTGCCGTTCCCACCTTCATCTTAGCGTGGCTATGGCCTAACCAACGGTATAACTCGAATCCCAGAGCAAATTGTGCTCCCCTCTAGTAGCCTTAAGCAGCTCCAGTTGCATCCAATAGAAAGTTGTTGCTGGGGAGAGTATAGGGACCACATAACACCGCCACACCGTACCCATGTATTACCTCCGCATAATGCGGGAATATTACCGCCATACGCTGATTATGCTTGCACATCTTTAGTGAAATTCCATCTTACAAGCCGATGATGCCGTACTGCGGTCTACTGACACAACCAATGGGGAAGCGCAGGCTGGAAGTGGAGTCCTATTGGATGAGTCAGGCCCCGCCCTCTTGGCTATGGACGGTTATGGACAATCTCCTTAGGATACTGGACAGCAGAAGGTTTTTTTGCATCTCCCCAGAGTGACCCGACACTGGAAGACAATGTAGGAAGTCTTGATGGCTGGTAGGATCTAGGCGGGCAATTTCTTTAAAGGCTCCTTCACATTGGCGTTTGCATATTTGCACACGCCTCAGCGCTACGTGTTTGCACACGTATTTGTGTATTTTGCCGTATTTTTTCTACCCACAAGGCATGTTCATTTACACGCGCAAACAAGACGCTTGAAATGGTTAATGAGTTCCAAATGTGTTCTTTTTCCAGCATATTACACATCTCCCTGTGTATTACGCATCCCCCCATTGACTTCTATGGGAAACTTTGCTGTGCCGAAATGCAAACGTAAAATACGGGAATGTGAAGAAACCGATTGAAGTCGAAGGGCTCTACTCTCTGTGTATTGTGCGTGCAGTCTGGATGTGCTAATACACCTGTGTGAAGGAGCCCTGCTGTATTGGGAGCGCCTGCTCAGTCCAGTGATCCAGGTATAATGGGGACATTGTATCACAGACCGGCTTCGTGTGTCCACAGCCACGTGTAGTTAATACCTATTTAACAGCTCATTTGCATCAAGACATAAATTAACCTCTTTAAGCGTTGTAGGTTTCTTTTAATAGTGCTTATACTATAATCTCATCAGAGCCCCCCGGATCATGGGGGTAAGCTGATAACGAGTATTTTCCGGCAGCCGCACACAAATCCCTCTGACACCGGAGCTAAAAGATTGTGTAATGTCTACTGAGTGCGGCTGCTGGGGATTCGTCACACTTGAAGGGTCGGTTTTAGAGAAAAGGTGGCTCTGGGCAACAAGCAAAGTGACTTCAGACCACGTAATACCACCACGTAATACCACTAATACTTTCTTGCAAAGCCCAGATAATACCACCATATAGTGCCAGATTGTCTTGGTATGTACAGATCACAATAGCCCCGTAGTGACGGCCAGTAGATCTCTTTACTGAGCTCGCTAATGGGCTTTTAAGAGACTCCGTCACTTGCTTTTAGTCCTATAAACTAGTTTTATGGGCAGGCGACCCGCTGAGTCCGAGGATGGAAGTGTCATACCAATTTAGATCTGGCATAGATTTCTGTGCCAGCGGACGGAGGAGCCATGATGTGCCTAATACTTGGAGACCCGGGCACCTCTTCTTGTATTAGGCGTATCATGCCAGTCTTAATAAACTTCTCCCTTGCACTCCAGCAATTTGGACTCATAAAAAATTCCCAAACTGTCGGAGGTGAAATCCAGGTGACCACCACTAGGGCGGCTGTATGCGCACCAAATCATTGGATGAGTTTTTGAGAATTCAGAGCTCCAATAAAATAAACTTTTTCTCCAATCTTATTACATCACCTGCCAAACTCCAGTGACTTTGCACATTTTTGCACAAGTATGGGTTGTACTCCAATTTGCAACTTTTTTTTACCCCACAGCGGTGGCACACGGCCCTTCATAAGTTTTCCCCCAAAATTTTATCACAAAAACTGCAGAAATTTACACTCATGGTCAAAAACAATCCAGCAGGACTTGTCATTTTACTGCAAAACTCGGCATGCAGTTACCTGCATATTCACTGCATATTTTCACCCCATTTCAATGAGCCTGTCTGCGTACGCACATAAAAAACATGCCGGAGCAGCTGAAAAATCGGGCATAAGCGATTTTTGGTCGTTCAAATATGTAGGGTGTTGCAGTATTAACAGTGACCCCCCTAGTGGCCCCTAGTAGTAATAGTGGCTCCATAGTGCTCCAAGTAGTAATAGTGACTCCCCATAGTGGCCCCAGTAGTAATAGTAACCACCCCTCTGTGACCCCTGATGTCTCACCTCACTCCTGAGGTCAGCGGTCAGGAGAGGTCAGCAGTCACAGACTCTGCACTAGGGTACTAGAGCCTCCATGCCCACCCGTATAACATTTTGTATCCAAGCTAGAGGCAGTACAGCAAGGTATTAGAGCCTCCATGCCTGCCCGTATCACATGTTGTATCCAAGCTGGAGGCGGTACAACAGGGTACTAGAGCTTCTATGCCTGCACATATCACTTCTTGTATCCAAGCTAGAGGCGGTACAACAGGGTGCTAGAGCTTCCATGCCCCCCATATCATTTTTGCTATACAAGCTAGAGGTGGTACAACATGGTACTAGAGCCTCCATGCCTGCCTGTATCACATCTTGTATCCAAGCTAGAGGCAGTACAACAGGGTACTAGAGCCTCCATGCCAGCCCATATCACATCTTGTATCCAAGCTAGAGGCAGTACAACAGGGTACTAGAGCCTCCATGCCTCCCGTATCACATCTTGTATCCAAGCTAGAGGCGGTACAACAGGGTACTAAAGCCTCCATGCTTGCCCATATCACATCTTGTATCCAAGCTAGAGGCGGTACAACCGGGTACTAGAGCCTGCCGACAAGGGTCTGTGCTCCACAATAAATGATGCTTTTGCTCTGATATTGTAATTACATACTTATAACAACATTACAATCACAGAGAAAGTTTCATCCCATCTGACCACTTTTAGGGGAGGGATGTTACTGACAATGAGTGTACCATGACTACAGTGCAGTACTATATCATAGAGGTTACCATTTGCGCTTGGCTGTTTGCGCTCTTTTCTTTCATCCTCACTGCAGACTCTTCTCTTATGTATCTCAGTTCCCACAATGACAGAAACACTCCTAACATTTCATCAGCTGCCCGTGAATACCTTCCTACAAGGAACATCCCACCAGGCAGTGAACTGTACATGTCCTCTTCTCTCATTATCTTAGAATTCATGCCCTCCCCCCCAATGTAACCTCCATCTTCACCTTAAGTATCCAAGCTTATTTAACCTTTATCAGGACTTTTCACTGAAAGGTGAGTGCCAGGTAAAAATGAAGACTTATAGGTAGAGATGAGCGAACGTACTCGTCCGAGCTTGATACTCGTTTGAGTATTAGGGTGTTCGGGATGCTCGTTACTCTTAACGAGCACCACGCGATGTTCGGGTTACTTTCACTTTCATCTCTGAGACGTTAGCGCGCTTTTCTGGCCAATTGAAAGATAGGGAAGGCATTACAACTTCCCCCTGCGACGTTCAAGCCCTATACCACCCCCCTGCAGTGAGTGGCTGGCGAGATCAGGTGTCACCCGTGTATAAAAATCGGCCCCTCCCGCGGCTCGCCACAGATGCGTTCTGACATAGCTGAGGGAAAGTGCTATCGTGTTGGAGCTGCTATAGGGAGAGCGTTAGGAGTTATTGTAGGCTTCAAGAACCCCAACGGTCCTTCTTAGGGCCACATCTAACCGTGTGCAGTAGTGTGGAGGCTGCTTTTTGCAGTGTTGCACTTTTTTTTTTTTTGGTATATCGGCCGTGCAGAGCATTGCGCCCTGCAGTAATACTCCAGGGACAGAAGTGCTTAGGCAGGGAGAGCGTTAGGAGTATTTTAGGCTTCAAGAACCCCAACGGTCCTTCTTAGGGCCACATCTGACCGTGTGCAGTACTGTGGAGGCTGCTTTTTGCAGTGTTGCACTTTTTTTTTTTTTGGTATATCGGCCGTGCAGAGCATTGCGCCCTGCAGTAATACTCCAGGGACAGAAGTGTGGAGGCAGGGCCAGAAGACATATATTATTGATTGAATATAGGCAGTGGGCCTTTTCTAAAAAATATTGGGCAAAAAATCTATTTGGCCTGCCTGTCACTGTCCTCAGTGTTCTGGGTCTGTGCTGGGTGTAGTAGTTCTACAAAATCATACGCAGCCAGCTAAGTGTTACAGCAGGCTTGCGCCAAATTATTTCCTGGCGTTCCGTAAGCGAACTCAGCCTCCAACCACAGGCCAATAAGCGGCACATTTAATTACAGCGTTCTGTTTCTGCATTACTGGTAATACAGCATGCTGAGGGGTAGGGGTAGGCCTAGAGGACGTGGACGCGGGCGAGGACGCGGAGGCCCTAGTCCGGGTGTGGGCACAGGCCGAGCTCCTGATCCAGGTGTATCGCAGCCGACTGCTGCAGGATTAGGAGAGAGGCACGTTTCTGGCGTCCCCACATTCATCGCACATTTAATGGGTCCACGCGGTAGACCTTTATTAGAAAATGAGCAGTGTGAGCAGGTCCTGTCGTGGATGGCAGAAAGTGCTTCGAGCAACCTATCGTCCACCCACAGTTCTGCGCCGTCCACTGCTGCAACTCAGAATCCTCTGGCTGCTGCTCCTCCTTCCTCCCAGCCTCCTCACTCCATGAAAATGAGACATTCTGAGGAGCGGGCAGACTCCCATGAACTGTTCTCGGGCCCCTGCTCAGATTGGGCAGCAGTGGTTCCTCTCCCACCAGAGGAGTTTATCGTCACTGATGGCCAACCATTGGAAAGTTCCCAGGGTCCGGGGGATGAGGCTGGGGACTTCCGGCAACTGTCTCAAGACCTTTCAGTGGGTGAGGAAGCCGATGACGATGAGACACAGTTGTCTATCAGTGAGGTAGTAGTAAGGGCAGTAAGTCCGAGGGAGGAGCGCACCGAGGATTCAGAGGAAGAGCAGCAGGACAATGAGGTGACTGACCCCACCTGGTTTGCTACGCCTACTGAGGACAGGTCTTCAGAGGGGGAGGCAAGGGCAGCAGCAGGGCAGGTTGGAAGAGCCAGTGCGGTGGCCAGGGGTAGAGGCAGGGCCAGACCGAATAATCCACCAACTGTTTCCCAAAGCGCCCCCTCGCGCCATGCCACCCTGCTCAAAGTTCTGGCAGTTTTTCACTGAGAGTGCAGACGACCGACGAACAGTGGTGTGCAACCTTTGTCACGCCAAGATCAGCCGGGGAGCCACCACCACCAGCCTCACCACCACCAGCATGCGCAGACATATGATGGCCAAGCACCCCACAAGGTGGGACGAAGGCCATTCACCGCCTCCGTTTTGCACCGCTGCCCCTCCCCCTGTGCCCCAACCTGCCACTGACATCCAACCCCGCTCTGAGGACACAGGCACTACCGTCTCCTGGCCTGCACCCACACCCTCACCTCCGCTGTCCTCGGCCCCATCCAGCAATGTCTGTCAGCGCAGCGTCCAGCCGTCGCTAGCGCAAGTGTTTGAGCGCAAGCGCAAGTACGCCGCCACGCACCCGCACGCTCAAGCGTTAAACATGCACGTAGCCAAATTTATCAGCCTGGAGATGCTGCCGTATAGGGTTGTGGAAACGGAGTCGTTCAAAAGTATGATGGCGGCGGCGGCCCCGCGCTACTCAGTTCCCAGTCGCCACTATTTTTCCCGATGTGCCGTCCCAGCCCTGCACGACCACGTCTCCCGCAACATTGTACGCGCCCTCACCAACGCGGTTACTGCCAAGGTCCACTTAACAACGGACACGTGGACAAGCACAGGCGGGCAGGGCCACTATATCTCCCTGACGGCACATTGGGTGAATTTAGTGGAGGCTGGGACAGAGGCAGAGCCTGGGACCGCTCACGTCCTACCCACCCCCAGAATTGCGGGCCACAGCTCGGTGGTGGTATCTGCGGCGGTGTATGCTTCCTCCACTAAAGCACCCTCCTCCTCCTCCTCCAACGCAAACTCTGTCTCGCAATCAAGATGTGTCAGCAGCAGCAGCACGTTGCCAGCAGTCGGTGTCGCGCGGCGTGGCAGCACAGCGGTGGGCAAGCGTCAGCAGGCCGTGCTGAAACTACTCAGCTTAGGAGATAGGAGGCACACGGCCCACGAACTGCTGCAGGGTCTGACAGAGCAGACCGACCGCTGGCTTGCGCCACTGAGCCTCCAACCGGGCATGGTCGTGTGTGACAACGGCCGTAACCTGGTGGCGGCTCTGCAGCTCGGCAGCCTCACGCACGTGCCATGCCTGGCCCACGTCTTTAATTTGGTGGTTCAGCGCTTTCTGAAAAGCTACCCACGCTTGTCAGACCTGCTCGGAAAGGTGCGCCGGCTCTGCGCACATTTCCGCAAGTCCCACACGGACGCTGCCACCCTGCGCACCCTGCAACATCGGTTTCATCTGCCAGTGCACCGACTGCTGTGCAACGTGCCCACATGGTGGAACTCTACGCTCCACATGTTGGCCAGGCTCTATGAGCAGCGTAGAGCTATAGTGGAATACCAACTCCAACATGGGCGGCGCAGTGGGAGTCAGCCTCCTCAATTCTTTTCAGAAGAGTGGGCCTGGTTGGCAGACATCTGCCAGGTCCTTGGAAAGTTTGAGGAGTCTACCCAGGTGGTGAGCGGCGATGCTGCAATCATTAGCGTCACCATTCCTCTGCTATGCCTCTTGAGAAGTTCCCTGCAAAGCATAAAGGCAGACGCTTTGCGCTCGGAAACGGAGGCGGGGGAAGACAGTATGTCGCTGGATAGTCAGAGCACCCTCCTGTCTATATCTCAGCGTGGTGAGGAGGAGGAGGAGGAAGATGAGGAGGAGGGGGAAGAGACAGCTTGGCCCACTGGTGAGGGTACACATGCTGCTGGGCTGTCATCCTTTCAGCGTGTATGGCCTGAGGAGGAGGAGGAGGAGGATCCTGAAAGTGATCTTTCTAGTGAGGACAGCCATGTGTTGCGTACAGGTACCCTGGCACACATGGCTGACTTCATGTTAGGATGCCTTTCTCGTGACCCTCGCGTTACACGCATTCTGGCCACTACGGATTACTGGGTGTACACACTGCTTGACCCACGGTATAAGGAGAACCTTTCCACTCTCATACCCGAAGAGGAAAGGGGTTCGAGAATGATGCTATACCACAGGACCCTGGCGGACAAACTGATGGTAAAATTCCCAGCCGACAGCGCTAGTGGCAGAAGGCGCAGTTCCGAGGGCCAGGTAGCAGGGGGGGCGCAGAGATCAGGCAGCATGTACAGCACAGGCAGGGCAACACTCTTTAAGGCCCTTGACAGCTTTATGGCTCCCCAGCAAGACTGTGTCACCGCTCCCCAGTCATGGCTGAGTCGGCGGGAGCACTGTAAAAGGATGGTGAGGGAGTACGTAGCCGATCGCACGACCGTCCTCGGTGACGCCTCTGCCCCCTACAACTACTGGGTGTCGAAGCTGGACACGTGGCCTGAACTCGCGCTGTATGCCCTGGAGGTGCTTGCTTGTCCTGCGGCTAGCGTCTTGTCAGAGAGGGTGTTTAGTGCGGCTGGGGGAATCATCACGGATAAGCGTACCCGCCTGTCTACCGGCAGTGCCGACAGGCTTACACTCATCAAGATGAACAAAGCCTGGATTTCCCCAGACTTCTCTTCTCCACCAGCGGACAGCAGCGATACGTAAGCAATACGTAGGCTGCACCCGCGGATGGAAGCATCGTTCTCTATCACCATCAAAAACGGGGACCTTTTCGCTTCATCAATCTGTGTATAATATTCCTCTTCCTCCTCCTCCTGCTCCTCCTCCTGAAACCTCACATAATCACGCCGAACGGGCAATTTTTCTTAGGCCCACAAGGCTCAGTCATATCATTTTTCTAAACAATTTTTATACGTTTCAATGCTCATTAAAGCGTTGAAACTTTCACCTCAACCAATTTTTATTTTAACTGGGCTGCCTCCAGGCCTAGTTACAAATTAAGCCACATTAACCAAAGCGATTAATGGGTTTCACCTGCCCTCTTGGTTGGGCATGGGCAATTTTTCTGAGGTACATTAGTACTGTTGGTACACCAATTTTTGGGGGCCCTCGCCTACAGTGTAATCAAATTAGCAGCTGTGATGGGCAATGCAATGGGATATATTTATGTACCGCCGGTGGCTTCCTGGCACCCACCCATGCTGTCGGTCCACAGGGACTTCACAATAGGGAGTTGTACCTGTCTGTGTCTATGAATTAAAAACCCTGCTCCGGTTGGGGCATGCAGTGTGGGCTGAAGCCCACCTGCATTTAATCTGACGTTAGCTCTGCTGTCCAGGGCACTGCAATTGGATACATTTATGTACAGCCGGTGGGTTCCAGGGAGCCACCCATGCTGTCGGTGCACATGGAATTCCCATTGCGGAGTTGTACCTGCCTGTGACTATTTATAAAAAACCGCGGTCTGACTGGGGCATGCAGACACCTTGACAGAATGAATAGTGTGTGGCACATAGGTTCCCCATTGCTATGCTCACGTGTGCAGCTCCAGATGGAGGTGGCACAGGATTGGATTTCTCATTGCTTATGTACAGCATTGTGGACTATCGCCCCGCCCCTTTTAAAGAGGGTCGCTGCCTAGCCGTGCCAACCCTCTGCAGTGTGTGCCTGCGGTTCCTCTGGCAGACGCACTTATAAATAGACATGAGGGTGGCGTGGCATGAGGGCAGCTGAAGGCTGGGCAGGGACAGTTTGGTGTGCGCTGTGGACACTGGGTCGTGGGGGGGGTGGTTGGTCAGCATGTAACCCAGGAGAAGTGGCAGCGGAGTGTCATGCAGGCAGTGATTGTGCTTTGTTGGAGGTAGTGTGGTGCTTAGCAAAGTTGTGCATTGCTAATGAGGGCTTTTCAGAAGTAAAAGTTGTTGGGAGGGGGGGCCCACTCTTGCCGCTATTGTGGCTTAATAGTGGGACCTGTGAACTTGAGATGCAGCCCAACATGTAGCCCCTCGCCTGCCCTATCTGTTGCTGTGTCGTTCCCATCACTTTCTTGAATTGCCCAGATTTTCACAAACGAAAACCTTAGCGAGCATCGGCGATATACAAAAATGCTCGGGTCGCCCATTGACTTCAATGGGGTTCGTTATTCGAAACGAACCCTCGAGCATCGCGAAAAGTTCATCTCGAGTAACGAGCACCCAAGCATTTTGGTGCTCGCTCATCTCTACTTATAGGGTATTGCCTCCAACCTTGACATTCTCAAAGCTTTGTGCTTCTTGTAGACCATATTACAGTGGAGTTTCAACATAGTAACAGTTAGTGGCTATTATCCACGTACCACGCCTTGTTCTTACTGCAAAAAATGTGTCAAACCCCTTCTTTTTTTCCAGTCGGAGCGCTTCATTACCAGTGAAAAAGTAGTATAAATATCAAGAGACACAAAGTGGTACCAGTTGTATCATCTGGATAGGCTATCAATAGTAGATTAGCATGGAACCTCCACCGATCAGCTGTTTGCTGGGCACTGAGCTGATTTCTCGTAGATAGCCCTGTTCCCAATGTGATTGGCCGCATTCCCTTCGTGCAACTGACTTACACTGGCGTAACTATAGGGGATGCAGTTGCACCCGGGCCCAGGAGCCTTAGAGGGCCCATAAGGCCTCTCTTCTCCATATAAGGAGCACAGTACTATGAATAAAGCATTATAGTTGGGGGCCCTGTTACAGGTTGTGCATTGGGGCATAGAAGCTTCATGTTATGCCTCTAGGTTAATGGGTTAAGAGAAGTTGGGGTGTCCCAAGATAAACTTTTGCACCCGGGCCCATGCGCCTTTAGCTACGCCCCTGACTGACTATATACACTATATACACTCCTGGAACATGCTATCACCACAAACCCACCTAACAAGTTACTAGAAAACATGTCTCCATAAGTCTTCCAAATATAATATCAGGTGTTAGTATTTACTTTAGATTTCATGCCTCATGCTGGAATGTATGGACGGCAGGAGACTTTCATCTTTATGGCTTGGAATTATAACTATGTACCACCTAAGAAAAGCATAAACTGTATGGAGATTGACAAAACGAAAATCACACATACAGAGGAAGAACCCTCTTCTTGCTAAACGACCATAACAGCCATGTAATGAACCGTGACGGAGTAGACCTTGCTGAAAAAACATCTCCGTGTCTCAACAAGATGTCAGCCATGAAGATGCCCAACCTTCAACCCTCCATCCAACCATTTAGCTGGTAGAAGGTACTACCATGAAAACCCATAATCCTATTATGAAACGTCTCACAAGGTAGATAATATGGATGTTAATGACCCCTGACTTGAACTGTACATGGACATTTTAGCTTGGTTATTCTCAAGAATGTTCTCGCTTGACAACTTTCTTTCCTTGAATGCAGAGCAACCAAGACAATGCCAAGTGGATTTTACAGAGTTGCTTGGACTTGATATCCTCTCTCGAATGCTCCTATACTACATGCCTAGCCAATAGAGGTGAAGTATCCATGCTTAGAACTCCTCATGGCTTATTTGGAGGCTGTGTCATCTACAGTTGACAATTGCAAACAATGGACAACTTGGACATCCATCGATGGTCTTTGGAGCACCATATGGTGGCACATGTAATTAGGGTTAACCCCAAGTCCCTAACCCTAACCTTATAGCAGTCTAGCAGGGATTCTGTGCACCTCCATACAACACATCATTCTGCTATGAACATTAAGCCTTAGCCTGTATTAGCTTTCTGTCATTGATGACATTGCTAGGCGTTAATACATAGTTAGCTCTTCTATTTTATGCCCCCCAGGTTATATAAGACCTGTGAACGCACCTGCATATTGTCAGGATTAATAATGTCTTCAGGTTTCCTGCAGAAACATTACCATCCTATTGTTCAAGGGAAAGAATAGAGGACATCATGGGTCACCTCCCAGCAATAGCCACATCCATAAGATGCCCAAAAGGCAAGTAAGTGAAAGGAGAGATTGAAAATCTTGAATGTGTCTTTTGTTCCATCTATACGAGTGTTATTCTAAGTGTGGGGAAGCATCACATGTCAGACCCGCAGGTTCCTTCACAATAGACAATTATTACTTCATTCAGCCTACAAGCGCTTCCTGACATGTTATAGCAAGAAGTAGCTATCGGCGGTGGTGGCGATAGTTCAATGTCTCACTCTATAGAGTGCTATGAGCTCTTCAGTTAGGAAATCGATGGGGGTCTTAAAGGGGTTGTCTCGAGGCAAGAGTGGAATTTTTTTATTGCCCAGTCCCCCTTTTTAAGCATACATAACTATGCACACATGTAAATGGGTTTTAAAGCTGGATTCTACTCACAGTTCTTGTATTTCAGCAACTTATATCACGTTTCCCAAAGATGGCCGCCGGTTCTTTTCCCATGGTGCACCGCGCTTGCTGTAGCCCGACGTGCGCGCTCCCGAGACGCTACCAGCTGTGTTTCCCTGACAACCAGACGCCCCCCAGACGCCGACCGGACCCCGGGATTGAACGCGGCCGACCACGGCACACAGTCACCCACCGCCAGGCAGCAGGTAACCGGCGCTAGGCCCCGGCTCCCCCGCGCTAGGCCCCGGCTCCCCCGCGCTAGGCCCCTGACAACAGACGAAGGCTCCGGGGCCCAGCGGCAGTCCCCTCAAGACAGGTGAAGGCCCCGGAGCCCAGCGCTAGGCTCCGGGGCCTTCACCTGTCTTGAGGCTCCCCGACCCATCACTTACCTGGGTGGTAGGGCGGCGGGACAGCTGGGCGGCTTCTCGGGACAGCAGGGCGGCTCAAGTTACTGCACCCCTCTCTAAGAGAGGATGGTACAGAATGGCCACTCCAGCGCTCTCCCGAGAAGTGACAGCTCGTCTGCGCATGCGCAGAAGAGCTGTAGCGGCGAGCACACTGAAGCGGCTCGTGCTGAGAGCAGAAGACCGGACTGCGCAAGCGCGTCTAAAAAAGCAAGCTGCCAGCGAATTTAGACGGAACCATGGAGACGGGGACGCTAGCAACGGAGCAGGTAAGTGAATAACTTCTGTATGGCTCATAATTAATGCACAATGTATATTACAAAGTGCATTAATATGGCCATACAGAAGTGTATAACCCCACTTGCTGCCGCGAGACAACCCCTTTAAGATGGGCAATCAATATTTTGAGGGTAAAGAGGGTAATGTCTTTGTCGTGGGTGAAGGAATATGATGGAGTTAAAGGAGTAACCAATGGGTCTACTTGGTGTAACTTGTTCGTGTGTGTAGTTAAAAACTTGGTTTGCTACTGAATAATTCCTTACAATGTATGCAGCTCAGCCTCTTGGAATCTGTGGTTTGAGCCACGTGGTACAGTGCTATTTTGAAGAAGCCTTCTAGAGGCTGTGTGTGGGGAGAAGGATGCCCCCTTCTGGGTTTCCAGCGGCCTGCAGGGAGCGCTGACAATGGGAAGCCTTCAGGGAAGGTGAGGGGAGCCCCACATAGTATGAAATTAGCAGTGAATATGCGGCTGATTTCCAGCCAAAATCCGGATTTTGACTGTTTTTGAATGCGGAAATGCTGCGGAATTTGTCATTGAGGTATGCTGCCCTGTGCAGAGTGGCCTCAGTAGTAATAATGACCCCTATATCGGCCTCAGTAGTAACACTATCCCCCACAGTAGCCTCAGTAGTAATGGTGACCCCCACAGTGGCCTCAGTAGTAACAGTGTCCTTTATATCAGCCCCAGTAGTAATCATGTCCACGACAGTGGCCTCAGTAGTAATAGTGATTCCATAGTAACCTCAGTATAAAAGTGATCCATGCAATAGCCCCAGTCGCAATAGTATCCCCTATATCATCCCCAGTAAAAATAGTGACCCCCCACAGTGGCCTCATTAGTAACAGTGACCCCTGTATCGGCCCCAGTAGTAATAGTGTCCCATACAGTAGCCTCAATAGTAATAGTGACCCCCCCCAATGGCCTCAGTAGTTATAATGACCGCTATATTGGCCCAGTAGTAATAGTTTCCCCCACAGTAGCCTCAGTAGTAATAGTGAACACCACAGTGGCCTCAGAAGTAATAGTGACCCCTATATTGGCCCCAGTAGTAATAGTGTCCTGCACAGTAGCCTCAGTAGTAATAGTGACCCCCCACAGTGGCCTCAGTAGTAATAGTGACCCCCACAGTGGCCTCAGTAGTAATAGTGACTCCTATATTGGCCCAAGTAGTAATAGTGCCCCCCACAGTAGTCTCAGTAGTAATGGTGACCCCCACAGTGGCCTCAGTAGTAATAGTGTCCCTTATATCAGCCCCAGTAGTAATCATGTCCACCACAGTGGCCACGGTAGTAATAGTGACCTCCACAGGGGCCTCAGTAGTAATAGTGATGCCCACAGTAGCCCCAGTCATAATAGTATTCCCTATATCAGTCCCAGTAATAATAGAAGTCTAATTTGTAGACTTAATAGTGGTCTACAAATATCTGAAGGGCTGTCACAGTGTAGAGGGATCAGCCCTATTCTCATCTGCACAAGGAAAGACTAGAAGCAATGAGATGAAACTGAAAGGGAGGAGACACAGATTAGATATTAGACAGTGAGGGTGATCAATGAGTGGAACAGGTTACCACGGGAGGTGGGGAGTTCTCCTTCAATGGAAGTGTTCAAACAAAGGCTGGACAAATAACTGTCTGGGATGATTAAGTGATCCTGCACTGAGCAAGGGGTTGGACCCGATGACCCTGGAGGCCCCTTCCAACTCTATGATTCTATGAGAGCAGCACCCAGCAGAGGCCTAGCAGACATAAGAGAGGCCTGAGATTACGTGGCGGCAGCGGCCATTTAAGAACTGTGACGGGAGCGCTGTCTCTGTGCTTAGGAGCATCGCAGCCTTAAGAGGCAATGAAAAGGTCCAGAAGATGGGGGTTGAAGCTGGTGAACCGAGAGGACTGAAAAAGACATATACCACGTGGATGGAGAGGGGGGCTCTCATCGCAGGGACTTGGTCCCAAAGAAGATGGCAGTGAAATGGAACCGACAAACATCAAAAGCTGCCAGATATGTCAGGCGGTCTACAGTAACTAAAGGCCCGTTTACACGTAACGATTGTCACTTAAAATTCCCTCAAACGAATAAAAGTGCGGTATATAAACGATGCCCGACACTCGTCCCCACACATACTCGCTCTCGTGCTGCTGCACAGGGGCTGGTATCGTTGGCTCACAGCGGGGTGGCTGCAGGAGATTTATCTCCTCTCGCTCCCCCGCCCCTCTCCATTGACTTAACATAGCGGTGGTTCAATACTGAACGGCTGCTATTTACACTGAATAATCATGTTGTATAAACAATGGACGATGAGCTGATCACTGATCGCTCAGTGTAAATAGCAGCTTTTCACTATTGAACGGCAGCTATGTTAAGTCAATGGAGAGGGGCGGGGGAGCGCAAGGAGATAACTCTCCTGCAGCTGCTCTGCCCCCTGCTAGCCGTTCTGTGAGCGAGCCAGCACTACTCGCTTCCGTGCAGCAGCACAGGAGCGAGTACACACATGGACAAATGTCAGGCATCATTTACCCGACATTCGTCCCGTGTAAATGCGCCTTTACACTCATAATATATCGTCAGTTCGGCTATTCTAGTTGGATTTTCTTGACATTTTCTTAGTTGGTCGGTAAAGATCTTACAGCACATCAAAGGGATCTGATTGCTGGAGGCTAACAGTCAGGAGAACGGGAACAAAACATCTTCAAGGCATTACATATACCTTGGTACCCAGTGAAGACGGGCAGCAAGACGTGGATGGCAATAGGCACAACAGTGACATTACCAAGAACTGAACTTCCTTAAACATTGGTGAAAAGACTGAAAGAATTGGTCCAAGGGGCCAACAGCAACATCGAAGGAGCTGCGGGAGTTTCTGGCAAGTAGTGGTTGTGTAGTGCATGTGACAACCATCTCCCATATTCTTCATATGTCTGGGCTGTGGGGGAGGGGGCAAGACCAAATGTACTTGTGTCGACTGCCTGAAAATGGTTCCGACAGACACAGGGGCCTGTAATGATGGCGCCCCCTGTCTCTGGATGTGTCGGACTCTGCCAGTCAAATATCACAGTGGAGTCTGGCACAGCGCCCCTCAAAGACCCCATACTCACCTCTCCAGATCTGCCTGCTAGTCCCGTCCGGCGAGCCGCCACGCATGTGTAACACATGACACACCGCCGGAGGGCGGTGATGTGTAATCATGCGATACTTCTGCTGTGCTCACAGTGGAAGTATCGCATGATGGACGGCTTCCATTGACTACAATGGAAGCTGGCCGCGCATTTTTCTTTTTGCCGCAATTTCTTTCACGCACGCTAGGTTCAATAGAAGCTAATAGCTGCGGAATAACGCCGCAGATTTCCACCCTCGGGAAACGCGGCATAAATCCGTCCATGGGCATTAGCCCTTGCAAGCTTGGTTTTGGTCCTGTACTTTTGTTATGAACTTTGTTCTGGTGCTGCATTTATGTTATAAGCTTGGCCCTGGTTCTGTATTTATGTAATAAGCTTGGCCCTGGTTCTGTATTTGTGTAATAAGCTTGGCCCTGGGGCTGTATTTATGTAATAAGCTTGGCCCTGGTTCTGTATTTATGTAATAAGCTTGGCCCTGGTTCTGTATTTATGCAATAAGCTTGGCCCTGGTTCTGTATTTGTGTAATAAGCTTGGCCCTGGGGCTGTATTTATGTAATAAGCTTGGCCCTGGTTCTGTATTTATGTAATAAGCTTGGCCCTGGTTCTGTATTTGTGTAATAAGCTTGGCCCTGGGGCTGTATTTATGTAATGATAATGGTTCTGGTATTTATGTAATAAGCTTGGCCCTGGTTCTGTATTTGTGTAATAAGCTTGGCCCTGGTTCTGTATTTGTGTAATAAGCTTGGCCCTGGTTCTGTATTTGTGTAATAAGCTTGGCCCTGGTTCTGTATTTATGTAATGATAATGGTTCTGGTATTTATATATTGAAGTTGGTTGGCGCTGTACCTATGTACGGAGCTGTATTTATGTTATGTTGGTTTTAGCACCATATTCATTCATTGAGCTGTTCTGGCGTGTGTATGCTGCTATCCTGCACAGGGTGCCATCTAACCTACGGCCAGCACTGTGTAGGGCTATTCCCCAGTCCATAATTGTGTCACTGGAAAGCCCACTGACCCGTTCAATAGGGGAGATTCCACAGCCACTATTGGTCATGGTGACCAAAGGAGTAATTGATCAGTATAACAAGTATAACAAGACATTAATGGCCAAAAAGGTAGTAGTCCAATTACTCCTCTGCCATATCAAGAAACACCATATGGCAAGTGGGCACCGAATAGTGCAAATCCCAATGAGTGCCACCTCAAGGTGTTGATTTGGGACTATTTTTGTGCTCCTGCCCTACCTCATCACCCCCCTGGTGGTTCTTCTCTGTTGTGTCTGTGCAAGTTGGACACTTCGTTAAGTACATCTGTCATCCAACAAACAGACATTATAGGAATTCCATCTTTTGTGTCTGTGACCCGCTTATCCCTCGATGACAGAGAAGAGACCTCTGAATAGCAGATTTTACCATCAAGCAGGTGGAGAGATGACAACTGGAGCCACTGCCTTAAGATAACAGCTCTCTCCTCACTAGGTGTGCGCACAATAGATGTGAAAACACACTCATTGTGCTGCCTCTATAGCCCTGGGTCTACTTACATGGACAAGTTACAATTCACTACCACTGCCACAATCATGTGATGATGGACAGATGACTGACACGCCTCGAGAGACCTCACGGAACGCTTCCAAACCACATCTTGATTCTCCCTGCCGCTTGGGAGGTTGCAATGTAAAGAGATGGCGGCTGCCATGTCTAACCTGCCTTGTGCCCTAAGTGTTTATGTTGGACGCTCCAGAAGATATACGTTGGCGGTGCCCATGACTATCAACGTGTCTGCACTCCTCCCTGTGAAGAGTCCTATGCAATAAGTAATAAGTAAACACGCTCCAGGCGAATTACCACGAGGCCCTTAAAGCTTCTAATATACTTTATGTATCAATTACGCATGCTTTACAAGTTGCTGCCAGTTAATGAAGATCTCAGTTTTTGGCTTTTTTCGGAGTCCTGGTCATGTGATGATCTCTACATGTATATACATTCTTCATCACTCCATAAGAGGGCATCTAAAAGTTTCCAAACACATGGGCTTGGCACCCACCACACGGGCAGTGTCTTACATGGTCCCTTTGTCCTATGGAGGACCTCTTTGATGCAGGGCATGGTACAGGAGTGGTGGTGACACTTCACCTTGGTATGTCGCTTTCTGTGGCACATGTGGCTCTTGTCCCTAGGCAACCACTCTTTGGCCAAACCTCAAACTCTTACGCTTTGCCTATCTTACAGACGACATTCAAGGTCATTACCACCACTGCCCTCCGGATCCTGCAGTCTGCACTGGTCTTCCACCACGTGTGTAATTGGGTTAAAAATTGGCTCAATGATAGAAAGCAGAGGGTGGTAATAAATGGTTCATACTCTGATTGGACCACAGTCACTAGTGGGGGGCCACAGGGTTCAGTATTAAGCCCCATTCTGTTCAATATATTTATTAACGACCTGATAGAGGGGCTGCACAGTAATATATCAATATTTGCAGATGACACAAAATTATACAATATAATTAATGCAATGGAGGACAATGTGCGGCTACAAACGGACCGAGATAAGCTGGGGGCTTGGGCAGGAAAATGGCAAATGAAGTTCAATGTTGATAAATGTAAGGTTCTGCACATGGGCAGGAGGAACGGATGTCACAAATATTCACTTAATGGGGTACCACTAGGGAAAAGTGAGATGGAAAAGGATCTGGGGGTACTAGTGGATTGTAGACTAAACTGGAGTAACCAATGCCAGTCAGCTGCTGCAAAGCCTAATAAAGTTTTGGGATGCATTAAAAGAGGTATAGGGGCGAAGGACGAGAACATTATCCTCCCACTATATAAGGCACTAGTCAGGCCTCACATGGAATACTGCGTACAGTTCTGGTCACCGGTGCTCAGGAAAGATGTTACAGTACTGGAGGGGGTTCAAAGACGGGCAACTAAACTAATACATGGAATGAAGGGACTGGAATACCCAGAGAGGCTATCCAAATTGGGACTATTTACTCTAGAAAAAAGAAGGTTTAGGGCGCCCACCCACTGGCGATTTTTTTCCCTGCGAAATTCGCAGCATTTTTTTCTCTGCAGGGGTCTATGGGACTTGTAATGTTAAAATCGCGATCGCGCAAAATCGCGATTTCGCGCCAGTGGGTGGGCGCCCTAAGAGGCGACCAAATAACCATGTATAAATACATGAGGGGACAATGCAAGGATCTCTCCCAGGATCTGTTTATACCCAGGACTGCAACGGTAACAAGAGGACATCCGCTACGATTAGAGGAAAGCAGGTTTCACCACCAACATAGAAAGGGGTTCTTTACTGTAAGAGCAGTTAGACTGTGGAACTCTCTGCCGGAGGAAGTGGTGATGGCAAAATCCTTAGAGGAGTTTAAAAGGGGACTTGATGTCTTTCTGGAGGGGAAGGATATTACAGGATATAAATCTTAGGTTAATTGTCAATCCGGGTATACAGGCAGGTAGGAACTATTAGGGGTTGATCCAGGAATTAGTCTGATTGCCATTAGGGAGTCGGGAAGGAATTTTTTTTCCCAAAAGGGCTAATTGGCTTCTGCTCTTGGGGTTTTTTGCCTTCCTCTGGATCAACAAAACAGGAAGCTAGACAGGCTGGACTAGATGGACATTGTCTTCATTCAGCCTTACGAACTATGTTACTATGTTACCATCATGGTCTTCTGTGCCACCAGTCTCACCTGTCTTCACAATGCTCTACTGGACCGCTCGGTTATCTAATATGCTGGTGCTCCAAACCTGCTATAGACCTTCTTGACCTGTCTGACCTTGATAAACTGACTGCGTTCTCACCAAACCCCCAGCAGGGGGATGCGGCTGCACATATGGCACATGGTGCATGCTTATTTGCACGCTCAATGACGCCTGCAGGGCGCTTTTATATAGGCCTCTCTTACTAGCCCTGAGAGGGTAATACACTAGCCATTTTACCAGCTGGTAAAACAAGAGGGCAGTGCAGGGTCCCGTAGGGTAACCAAGGACACATGACATACGTTGAGGAGCTAGAAGGGTAAAGTGCTTGCACTTACCAGACTCCTTCCCGGAGGGACACACATAGCTGAGGCCAGGGCAACATTGGGCCTCTTCCGGACACCTCCGGCATGGGGATGCTAAATAAACAGGGTAACAGGAGTAGAGGGATTTGTCACGGGTGACGCCACCGTTCCGTCCGCCCACGGCATGAACATCGGCGGGGAAAACAAATGAGCCACAGACAGTTTAAATACCTCAGGTCCCTGGGAACAGTCAGGGCCTGGAAATAACTTTACTGAAAACTTCACTTTAGTAGTATAAGGCATAAATTCACAAGATACACTAGTGCATGTAAGACAAGAGATTTGAGGTCACGGAGGAAACTCAGGATGATACTGGTACTGCAGTCTACCTTATCTGTCAGGTACCGCTCCTGGACAGGGAACACTCCAGAGGAGGAAAAGGGGTAGGGTTACTCCACAGACTCTCTGGCAGACAAGTACCTCCACCCAGCGGTACGCAGACTTCAAGACGCTCGAGTGTGCAACACAGACAATTGAGTACCTCTGCACAAGGCCTTGACTAACTGAACTTGCGCTCGGCTCACTCTCTCTCTCTCTTTGGGGCTCACTTACAATTTACTGAAGACATGCATTCCGGGAAAACCTCTCCTCCTCTTCCATCTTCAAGACACAAGGGCTGAAGGTGCCCATGTGCCTCTGTGCTTTCTCTAGCAGCTCTGGAAGAGGGAACCCCTTTCCCGCACTCAAGCACTCACATTTATACCTTCTCTCACACCATGTGACAGGAATAGAATTGATACATTCACAGACAGACAGCTCATATTTAGCAGACATTAACCCATTACACACTGCAGCTGTGCAATACACACAACAGAATGACAAGACATTCTGCACAGTGCATCAAGAGAAGACATTACATATATGAAAGCATGTACTGGGCCACTACAGCAGGACTTCCCTTACTGTATCCAAGGTCCTCAAGGTCAGTGCTATGCTATCTAAGTCACTGCCTGCATAACTCAGGGGGTGGAGCTTATTCTGCATCACCGGGGCTTGACAAGGACCGTTGGAATATCTACAACTACTCATTTCTTCTGCTTAATTACACAGAAGTAACAGTCTAACCCACATATGTCAAACACAAGGCCTGGGTCATTCCAACCCTACAGCAGCAGTCCGGCAGAGTCTGTGACCTCTGATCTTTTCCCGTCCTATGCTAATGGGAAGGGGGTCACAGATGGATGAGTGGAATGCCTGTAGGGATGCTGCCCAGCCAATAGGGGACTTGGTATTTGTATAGCGCCAACTTATTCCGCAGCACTTTCAGGTAATTTATTGATTATCCATTTTACCGACATCAGATGGATGGAAGGCTGAGGTAGCCTTGGGCTGTCTACCTGAACCATTCTGGGATTAACCTTGTGAGGGAAGCTCTGCGCCACACAAGGCTCCACTATTACTATTGGGGCCACTATTACTACTGAAGTCACTGTGGGGGGTCACTATTGTTACTGTGATCATTATGGGGGTCACTATTACTATACAGTCTTACAATTACAATTGTCCCTTTGAAGGCAACCATAAGTGTGATGTGGCTCTTGGTGAAACTGAGTTCGACATCCCTGGTCTAACCCAAGTCCAGGTACCTAAGGAGACCCAGAGGCCCCTCTACCACATGAGAAGACACCAGTATTATAAACGGCACCAGTTATGTGAAGGCCCTGTTGCAGATTCTGCATTAGGACCCAGGAGCTTCACGTTCATTTCTATGGCCTGGAGATGTGCGATGGAAACAAACATGATCATGTCCAGATACGTCGCTACATGAAGTCGCGCTACTAAGGAGTATCTCTCTTGATTGAAATTTGATCCCAGAGTAAATTTAAGAGAATTCCACAACTGTAAAATCCCTCATAAACTATAGATCTGCAGTTCCAGTTCTTTCCACCAGGTGGCAATGTAGCAGTATTAATTTTAAAATATTCTGATTTGTACACTATTCTGGGCAGCAGTCTAATATACCTTTGCAACTAGAACCCGAGAACACTTAGCAGAAGTTTGCATCCTAGAACATATTTTATACCCCCTTCTTCGAAGCTGCACCCCTGAACCCATCTATTGTACCTGTGTACACACTCATCAAAGCAAAACTACTGGTGAAATTCCACCTCAAATCTCAGCTTGACAAATTCCTTGTCCTACATACAGAACGTAGCCTGCGGGTATCCATTTGGCTTTCATCTTTCTGGGAGACGGGATGAAAGAGACGAGGGATGAAAGCTGCTGCATTATGGAAGACTCTGTAAGTGTTTCATTATACCAGCCATGTAACTGGGATAGTAATGATGCCCCTAAGGTGGGTGATCTATAACTCCTGTACATGAAGTCATTGCACCATTATCATATACCCAATACAGCCAGCAGGGGGCCGCAGCAGTGCAGAGACCCTGTGTGTGCTACGTGCTATGTCCTGTGGGACAAGAATAAAGGGCAGGAGGGGACTATTTCTGCGGGATGACTATTATGGCGGCCACTTTAGCTATCATCTATTGGGGCTTTGACCAAGTGTGTGTGTGTGTATATATATATATATATATATATATACACACACACACACACACACCATACAGAAAGAGCATGCACTTGCTATGGCACCTTTAGATAAAGAAAGCAAAGCACTGGCTGGTCCCATCCCTGTGCCACAAGGACAACAACCATTATTTGCTATTTCAGAAGCAATCCCACCTAATAGCTAGGTCCCCTTTGTCTGATATATCAGAGATGCTATGGCATCTCTCAAGTATATATGTATTACATTACTTATCCTGTGCTTGAAGCCACCGGGCCTGACCTAGGAGAGGTTAATCAGCGAGGGAAATGGAGATGGTAGTTGGGGTGGTTCTATTACTGCTCCTGGCAAGGTGATAAAGGTGGTCTGAACGTGGTGCTACAGAGTGGTACATTTTGGCAGTTATCACTGCATGCTGCCCCCGGGTTGGGCATGATAAGATGGTGATCCCCCAGTGGGGTGGCGGAAGATACTGTTTCGAAGATTCCCATTCCGAACAAAATAATAAATATAAAAAAGAGGAGAACCAAACAAAAAATGGGGGAACGACCTCTGTCCTGCCTAGAGTGCTTGGTGTGGTACCTCAGTGCAGATGTTGATGATGGAATAGATGGTGGGAAGTGACTCCAGGAGTCGGGTAGTACAGTGAACCAAAACTGTTTTATTCTTCAAGAGCAAATGAGTGACAAACTTGACTTGTTGCATACAGTGCACATTGACAGTGGCACGGCTGATTACTATGGGAATATCCGACAGACTCAAGGGTGTAATAATGGCGCTCCCTGTCTCTGAATGGCGGACAATGAAACAGTTGGAGCTGCTGGTGCTTGTCGGATGATCAGACGCTCCTCTCTACTGGTGGTCTGTTGGGTGGTCCTGAGCCCGGTCACCTTGTGTGCCCTAACATATCCACTGGTCCCAACACCTCCTAACAGTCTGGTCAGACGCTCCTCTCTACTGGTGGTCTGTCGGGGGGGTCCTGAGCCTGGTCGCCTTGTGTGCCCTAACATACCCACTGGTCCCAACACCCCCTAACAGCCTGGTCAGACGCTCCTCTCCACTAATGGTCTGTAGGGGGCTTCCTGAGCCCGGTCGCCTTGTGTGCCCTCACATATCCACTGGTCCTAACATCCCCTAACAGTCCAGTCAGAAGCTCCTCTCTACTGGTGGTCTGTAAGGGGCGTCCTGAGCCCAGTCACCTTCTGTGCCCTCACACATCCACTGGTCCCAACACCTCCTAACAGTCTGGTCAGACGCTCCGCTCTACTGGTGGTCTGTAGGGGGCGTCCTGAGCCCGGTCGCCTTGTGTGCCCTCACACATCCACTGGTCCTAACACCTCCAAACATTCTGGTCAGACGCTCCTCTCTACTGGTGGACTGTCGGGGGGCCTGAGCCCGGCCACCTTGTGTGCCCTCACACATCCACTGGTCCTAACACCCCCTAACAGTCTGGTCAGGCGCTCCTCTCTACTAGTTGTCTGTCGGGGGTCCTGAGCCCAGTCACCTTGTGTGCCCTCACACATCCACTTTTTGCAGCAAAACCACTTCTTCTAGGGGCGCGATTGTTTTTAAGTACATTTATAAACCATATATAATTTCAATTATATCTACACTTCTTTATTCTACTGTTTAGGGTATTATCTGAAAATATGTTCCTGACATTTAATATC
Source organism: Eleutherodactylus coqui (assembly GCF_035609145.1). Taxonomy (NCBI): domain Eukaryota; kingdom Metazoa; phylum Chordata; class Amphibia; order Anura; family Eleutherodactylidae; genus Eleutherodactylus; species Eleutherodactylus coqui. The sequence continues at coordinate 35,453,739 of NC_089837.1, forward strand.
TGACCACAAATTTGGAATCAGCACCAAAAAACTCTCTAAGGGCTCGCTCAGTTGAGGGACCTAATCACAAAATAATTCTGGGCGCAAAAAAAAAAATTCAGAGACGAGAAAGAGAGAGAGAGAAACCCTTCATCTCCCTGGGCTTCCCTTAATCTCAGTGAGGCTGAAAGCAAACACTGAACTAGTGGGTAATGTTCAAAGATTTCAGCTCTGAAGTCTCCGGAATTTTGACTTCAGCTCTGAAGTATAATACAGTCTGTAATCGGGTTTTGAACTTCTGCCTGTGGGGAGAGAGCTGCTGAGTTATTAACACCACTTTGACCTTTGACATTTCTTGGTGCTCCGTTACCTTCGTACAGCTCACAATCCAGGTAATGGATTAGTTGTTGGATCTTAATCACCTTTAAAAACACAACAAATTGTGGTTTCTTTCTTAGCGGCAAAGACTATAAGCAGCAGATCTGCGGACTGAATTACCCCAGCGATAATGCAGGCTTATTAAGCACTAGTGCCAACTATAATATAATACCACCAAACAGGTCAAGTTTCCCAAAGCCATTTACATCGGCTCCAATATCACTGCAGGCGGATTACAGCGCACCGCAGAACTGATGACAAGAATGGCGCAAAAAACCTCAAGGAAGAACAGTCACATTCCTGCTGCTGGGACCACCAATGATCAGCTGTACTCTTAGGGGTGTGTAAATTCTCTAAAGCTCCCATGAAGGGGATGGCCAAAGTAGTGGTTGGGGTAAGTTCCTTGCACCAACCGTGGGTCCCTCGATCGATGAGGCAGAGGCTATGGGCTGTGATGAGGTGGGAACTTGCAGTTTAGCCCCTGACAAGCTTAAGCCGCTCTTCTCAGAGTCATAGTCCCTTTTTCCATGGTAGGAGGAAAATACGATATCAAGGCCTGCTGGCTTGGCTTTGGCTATGTCAAGTCCATGACAGAATGGGTGGGCGAGAGCTCCGTGCATATATGTAGAATTGAGACTCCCGACACATCTTGGAATGCTTTACTTTTAACTATAGATAACGAGACCTTCTGGGCGGTACTTAATGATAACAAGTAACAATAGGAGGTAGCGCTCCCATGCTAGAAGTCCGACTCAGGCTTCTTAGGTTACAACTGGCCGCAGATTTAGCGGAAAGGTGGTTGAGCATGTTAGTTGTGGCAACTACGAATAGGACCGAGACCCTTTGTTACCTGCAGAGGATTCCTCCATCAAATGCAGTCATTGTAGCAGTGCTACCTCATATGGACCCCTGCAGGCACCTAGGCCCACAGTAATAGTGCTCCTCAGTCACCCTTCAGTAATGGTACTCCTCAGTGACCCCTCACAGTAATAGTGCTCCTCAGTGACCCTCACAGTAATAGTGCTCCTCAGTGACCCCTCACAGTAATAGTGCTCCTCAGTGACCCTTACAGTAATAGTGTCCTCAGTGACCTCTTACAGTAATAGTGCTCCTCAGTGACCCTCACAGTAATAGTGCTCCTCAGTGACCCCTCACAGTAATAGTGCTCCTCAGTGACCCTTACAGTTATAGTGCTCCTCAGTGACCCCTCACAGTAATAGTGCTCCTCAGTGACCCTTACAGTAATAGTGCTCCTCAGTGACCTTTACAGTAATAGTGCTCCTCAGTGACCCCTCACAGTAATAGTGCTCCTCAGTGATCCCTCACAGTAATAGTGCTCCTCAGTGACCTCTCACAGTAATAGTGCTCCTCAGTGACCCCTCACAGTAATAGTGCTCCTCAGTGACCCTTACAGTAATAGTGCTCCTCAGTGAACCCTCACAGTAAGAGTGCTCCATACTGACCCTTACAGTAATAGTGCTCCTCAGTGATCCCTCACAGTAATAGTGCTCCTCAGTGACCCCTCACAGTAATAGTGCTCCTCAGTGACCCCTCACAGTAATAGTGCTCCTCAGTGACCCCTCACAGTAATAGTGTCCTCAGTGACCTCTTACAGTAATAGTGCTCCTCAGTGACCTATCACAGTAATAGTGCTCCTCAGTGACCCCTCACAGTATTAGTGCTCCTCAGTCACCCTTACAGTAATAGTGCCCCTCAGTCACCCTTACAGTAATAGTGCCCCTCAGTCACCCTTACAGTAATAGTGTTTTCCGTGATCCCTTTCAGTAATAGTGCTCCTCAGTGACCCTTACAGTAATAGTGCTGCTCAGTGACCCCCTCATGGTAATAGTGCTCCTCAGTGACCCCTTACAATAATAGTGCTCCTCAGTGATTCTCCCATAGTAATAGTGCTCCATACTGACCCTTACAGTAATAGTGCTCCTCAGTGATCCCTCACAGTAATAGTGCTCCTCAGTGACCCCTCACAGTAATAGTGCTCCTCAGTGACCCCTCACAGTAATAGTGTCCTCAGTGACCTCTTACAGTAATAGTGCTCCTCAGTGACCTATCACAGTAATAGTGCTCCTCCGTGACCCCTCACAGTATTAGTGCTCCTCAGTCACCCTTACAGTAATAGTGCCCCTCAGTCACCCTTACAGTAATAGTGCCCCTCAGTCACCCTTACAGTAATAGTGTTTTCCGTGATCCCTTTCAGTAATAGTGCTCCTCAGTGACCCTTACAGTAATAGTGCTGCTCAGTGACCCCCTCATGGTAATAGTGCTCCTCAGTGACCCCTTACAATAATAGTGCTCCTCAGAGATTCCTCATAGTAAGTGCTCCTCTGTGACCCCTTACAGTAATAGTGCTCCTCAGTGACCCTTACAGTAATATTGTCCTCAGTGACCTCTTGTAGTAATAGTGCTCCTCCATGACCCCTTACAGTAATAGTGCTCCTCAGTGATTCTCCCACAGTAATAGTGCCCCCCAGTGACCCTTACAGTAATAGTGCTCCTCAGTGATCCCTCACAGTAATAGTGCTCCTCAGTGACCCCTCACAGTAATAGTGCTCCTCAGTGACCCCTCACAGTAATAGTGTCCTCAGTGACCTCTTACAGTAATAGTGCTCCTCAGTGACCTATCACAGTAATAGTGCTCCTCAGTGACCCCTCACAGTATTAGTGCTCCTCAGTCACCCTTACAGTAATAGTGCCCCTCAGTCACCCTTACAGTAATAGTGCCCCTCAGTCACCCTTACAGTAATAGTGTTTTCCGTGATCCCTTTCAGTAATAGTGCTCCTCAGTGACCCTTACAGTAATAGTGCTGCTCAGTGACCCCCTCATGGTAATAGTGCTCCTCAGTGACCCCTTACAATAATAGTGCTCCTCAGAGATTCCTCATAGTAAGTGCTCCTCTGTGACCCCTTACAGTAATAGTGCTCCTCAGTGACCCTTACAGTAATATTGTCCTCAGTGACCTCTTGTAGTAATAGTGCTCCTCCATGACCCCTTACAGTAATAGTGCTCCTCAGTGATTCTCCCACAGTAATAGTGCCCCCCAGTGACCCTTACAGTAATAGTGCTCCTCAGTGACCCCTTACAGTAATAGTGCTCCTCAGTGACCCCTTACAGTAATAGTGCCCCTCAGTGACTCCTTACAGTAATAGTGCTCCTCAGTGACCCTTACAGTAATAGTGCCCCTCAGTGACCCTTACAGTAATAGTGCTCCTCAGTGACTCTTTACAGTGATAGTGCTCCTCAGTGACCCCTCATAGTAATAGTGCTCCTCAGTGAACCCTTACAGTAATAGTGCTCCTCCGTGACCCCTTACAGTAATAGTGCTCCTCAGTGACCCTTACAGTAATAGTGTCCTCAGTGACCTCTTACAGTAATAGTGCTCCTCAGTGACCCCTTACAGTAATAGTGCTCCTCAGTGACCCCTTACAGTAATAATGCTCCTCAGTGACCCTTACAGTAATAGTGCTCCTCAGTGACCCCTCACAGTAATAGTGCTCCTCAGTGACCCCTCACAGTATTAGTGCTCCTCAGTCACCCTTACAGTAATAGTGCCCCTCAGTCACCCTTACAGTAATAGTGTTTTCCGTGATCCCTTTCAGTAATAGTGCTCCTCAGTGACCCTTACAGTAATAGTGCTGCTCAGTGACCCCTCATGGTAATAGTGCTCCTCAGTGACCCCTTACAATAATAGTGCTCCTCAGTGATCCCTCATAGTAAGTGCTCCTCTGTGGCCCCTTACAGTAATAGTGCTCCTCAGTGACCCTTACAGTAATATTGTCCTCAGTGACCTCTTGTAGTAATAGTGCTCCTCCGTGACCCCTTACAGTAATAGTGCTCCTCAGTGATTCTCCCACAGTAATAGTGCCCCCCAGTGACCCTTACAGTAATAGTGCTCCTCAGTGACCCCTTACAGTAATAGTGCTCCTCAGTGACCCCTTACAGTAATAGTGCCCCTCAGTGACCCCTTACAGTAATAGTGCTCCTCAGTGACCCTTACAGTAATAGTGCCCCGCAGTCACCCCTTACAGTAATAGTGCTCCTCAGTGACCCCTCACAGTAAAAGTGCTCCTCAGTGATTCTCCCATAGTAATAGTGCTCCTCAGTGACCCTTACAGTTATAGTGCTCCTCAGTGACTCCTTACAGTGATAGTGCTCCTCAGTGACCCCTCATAGTAATAGTGCTCCTCAGTGAACCCTTACAGTAATAGTGCTCCTCCGTGACCCCTTACAGTAATAGTGCTCCTCAGTGACCCTTACAGTAATAGTGTCCTCAGTGACCTCTTACAGTAATAGTGCTCCTCAGTGACCCCTTACAGTAATAGTGCTCCTCAGTGACCCCTTACAGTAATAATGCTCCTCAGTGACCCTTACAGTAATAGTGTCCTCAGTGACCTCTTACAGTAATAGTGCTCCTCAGTGACCCCTTACAGTAATAGTGCCCCTCAGTGATCCCTTACAGTAATAGTGCTCCTCAGTGACCCTTACAGTAATAGTGCTCCTCAGTGACCCCTTACAGTATTAGTGCTCCTCAGTGACCCCTCACAGTAATAGTGCCTCTCAGTGACCCCTTACAGTAATAGCGCTCCTCAGTGACCCTTACAGTAATAGTGCTCCTCAGTGACCCCTTACAGTAATAGTGCTCCTCAGTGACCCCTCACAGTAATAGTGCTCCTCACTGACCCTTACAGTAATTGTGCTTCTCAGTGACTCTCACAATAATAGCGCCATCACATGCACTGCCTCAGTAATAAGACCCCGGCATGCCCCTGCTCAGTAATAATCCTTCTGCTCAGTAATGCCCCCTTTTGGGCACTAAAATTAGAAAACAGCAGCCTTTGGATCGCACTGCTCCAGTACCCTGGAGGTACTTTTGGGTAGGGCAATCACATCATCACTCTGGCCAATTCCTAGCCTCAGCACTGGTATGGTTGGGGTAAACAATTAGATATATGGTGCATGACCACTCTACCTGGAAGTGAGCGGGGATCCAAAGTGGCACCAAGCAGTGGAGAGACCTGAGGGAGTAAGTATAGACTGTTTTTTTAATTGTACTTCATTCCTAGTCGCCCCTATGGGACACGTCTTCTACCTCTTGGGATGGCAGGACAGCCCCCAGTATCCAGGACTGTCCCGCTGAATTCAGGACAGTTGTGAGGCTCTCCTCCTGATACTTCTTGCCGAACAGCATTGGGGTGTGAGTGCAAGATGCGCCATCACAGGGTGACACTATTATCAGTGGCATTAAGTAGGATTAACTGCATTTTTTCCACCCCACCTAGGGGACTATTTTTGTGCGGCGCGTCCTCATCTTCCATGCAGAACGTCTGCAGATGATCTCAGATTATGACCGTCAATAAGATTAATGCTCTGAATTTGTAATGCTGTGCAACCCAATCCTTGCTCTAACCATCTCAGGTGAGCGGATCCAATACTCACATGTTAGGAATGTCTCCGGATCCCCAATAACAATGAGAGGCTTATACCTCTCACAACTGACGGAAGCCCGAGCCAGCAAAGTGCCAAACGTGCCGTGGAATCTGCTGAACGTGGCACACCCCAAACTTCCTGGACATCTGCATTAACTCATGAGGAACCATCAGCATGGTCTAGGGGGCCATGGCCCCGGGCGCAAAAAGTTCAGGTTAGGCCCCTCTCCCTACTGCTCTTCATGACTGCCGGCCATGGTCTGCCAAAACGTTCTGCTGGGTCTCTTCAGTGACCCATCGATGCAGCAGTAGCAGCGAGGGGGCATTTCTAGAGTCTTAAAAGATTAGGGGCACAAGCTCCAAAACGCGTGCATCATTCCCTCGCTATAGGGGGATGTTTTCCCCTATAACTGGGGCTCCTATGGATGCGGTTCCTGTGGACACTGCAGTTACAATGGAAAAATGTAAAATAAAATAAAAAATAATGTGAATGACCCCCAGAGGTTTTATATGATGTCATACGAGAAGGAGATGTTAAAATAAAAAGATGAAAAAACAATTTAAAAAAAATTACAGAATAAAATTAATATATCCAAAAACAAAAACCGTCACCATATCCGGCTGTTAATCCGAGACTGCAAATTATGTATCAAAATGTCCGAAACAAAATGGTGAACCCGTTACTGAACTTTACTTTAACACAAATGTAATTATTTTAAAAAGAAGGAACTATACATTTTTTAATTCTTTTTTCCTTTTTGTACACATTACCCCTAAGGGACTTTTCACGCGGGACAGAATGACGCCACAGGACGCAGTGGAATTCCACACCACAATCTGCATGTCTATAATAAGGCCGGGCTCACACAGGGTGGAAATCTTGCCGTATGTCCATGAGATTTCCGCAGCGGAAAGTCAGCTTCAAAACCCACACTGTTCGGCGCGGGAACGGCGATACAATTGACATTCCACGAATTTCTGCATATTTGTGCACCAAAGATTTTCCATAGAAGTTAATGGGGGGTGCGCAAGACGGTGCGCAATACGTAATGAGATACGTAAAAAGAACACATCTGGAACTCATTAAGACTAATTATCCATTTCAATCGATACATCTTTGTTTGCCGCACGCAAATGAACAATGTAAACTAGAAAGAAGGGGGGGTGTAGGGTGAGCGGGTTATTTACATTTAAGTGGATTGGTCGGAGTTTAGGTAAGGGGAGGGGTTATTGAGCCCATAAAAAGGGTAGTTTGGGCGGGAGCGCCATTTTAGAACCGGTGAGAACTGAGTGCAGACCCAGTACAGACCTGTGGACAGTTCAGCGCTACGCCGGTAGTTTTAGCAGCAGCAGGCAGTGCAGCGGACGTTGTGCAGTGCGGTGTGACAAGCGGTGGTGCGGTAGAAGCGAAAGTTAGCAGACTTACTGATGGCGCCAGTGGAGGCAGTGCTGGAGCAGCTGCGGGCAGCGGCGGAGCATCACCAGCCGGGGTGGCTACAGCAGGAGGTAGCCGGCATGCTGATCGGGGCTGCAGCGTCGGGGTCGGGACCAGCGGCAGTGTCAGGAGCAGCGGCGACATCTGAGGCAGGAGACAGAGCGCGGCACGCGCGCAGGGCCCGTCCTCCAGCAAGGCTCATAGCTGAAGAGGCAGAGCCGCAGTCCAGGCGCCGGCTTAGGAGCCCCTCTGGGGACCCTTTGGCCGGTCATCCTGCTCCCAGAGCAAAGGGGGGTAGAGATAGACCGGTCAGGAGGAATCCTGCACGCCGGCCTTGAGTAACGTATTCTCGCGGGTCCCGCTCTCCTCGGGGGGCGGGGCTAGCGGAGCCTGTAGATAGAGACAGTGGAGAAGAAACAGCTGGTTTACTGGATGATGCACCGGTCCAGGAGCCAGCCAGGCAGCGAGCGGCGCGTGTGGGGCCATCTAAGGAAAAGACCAGGAGCAGCACGGTCGGCTCAAGGAGAGCAGGGCCGGGTACGGATGCAGGTCAGCGGCAGGAATATCTGCCCAGGGCAACGGTACGTTCAGCTGAGCGCACCCGTGAGAGGAGTAGGTCGGAGGACATTGCAGAAGGAGGTCCACCGAGGAGCTACATTGGGTCAGCGGTGCTGGTGCTGCAACAGGACGAGCATCAGGTTGGCTCGGGGTACATGGCGACAGGACAGGGGACTTCGGCGAGCAGTTTGTTCCGGTACCAGCTCGAGGACTCCATGGAGTACAGAAGGATGGAGAATCAACAGGATCCGCGCAGTACGGCTGGTGGGGACACAGCGCCCATGCGGCCGGGTGAGCAAAACGTTTTATCTTATTTGTCTTTTACTGAGGATGATAGAAATGTAATTCATGATAAAAATGTAATTCAGGATAGAGACGTAATCCATGCTGGCAGTAATGTGGGGGGGTTGAGGTATGCGATAGAGAAAGGGGGGGGGGGGGAACAGTGAGGCTGATTTAAGTCAGTTATTGGGTAATGTGCGGGAGATTTTGGTTAGGTGTGAGAGGGGGTTAGCGACAAGGGGCCTAAGTAGTCCGTCGCCTGTGGCGGCTTGGCTAGCAAGGGGGGGGGGGGGGCGGTTCGGTCGATGGGGGAGGAACAGTAATGGAAAGTCAGCTGGTTAGTACAGCGTCAGCAACGTCAGGGGTAACAGTCGCCGTTCAGACAGAGAAGGACGGGAATGCAGTGCGGCTCGATGATAAGGCTAAGGGAGAGGTATATGTGTGCTTTGAGGGTCCTTTGGGGGCACACCTGAAAAAAGATTAAAGAAAAGATTTGGCGGGATGAGTACGTGGCGATATTTTCTCTACTACCGTTAGAAAAATTTAATCTTGAAAAGGGAAAAGGAACTGAATATAAGAAGGAGGAAGAAGAAAAGAGGCGGTGGCGATTGATCCCGCAAACTTTTCAGAATTGGATGCCAGCATTTGCAATATTGGCAAGCGTCATTGGGGAAAAGAATCCTGAGAATTGTTCGGGTTTATTCTGCTATCTGGACGCCATAGGAGAGGCGTACCGTACATACGGGGGGCAAACTTGGCTCCGTTATGACGAACAATTTCGTCAGCGGAAGGCGGTTAGGCCCAGCATCCGATGGGACCATAAGGACATCGGTCTATGGCTTAGAGTGATGGCCCCGGTTAGGTAACGGCATCCCTTTCAGGGAGGAGCCGGTGCAGCCGGCACAAGTGGGGTTGCAGGGAGCGGACAGCAGGGCGGACAAGCAGGAGGGAAGAAGCCAGGAGTATGCTGGCAATTTAATGACGGGAAATGTAAGTTTGGAGCAACGTGCAAGTTTAAGCATGTCTGCTCAGTTTGTGACGGCGCATCTCACGGCGCCTCTCGGTGTTTCAGAAAGGAAAAGGGAAAAGGGGGGGAAGCAATTGGAAAAGGGATGACACCGGTGAATCTTCAAAGGATGGTCCCGTATCTAAATAGATACCCGGATAAGGAGAAGGGTTAACTTTTGTGGAAAGGTTTTAAACGAGGTTTTAGGATACCTCAACCGAGGCATCAAGTTCCGTTTTCCTTAAAAAATTTGAAGTCAGCAGTGGAGCATAAGGATGTCGTGAGGGAAAAGTTGTTTAAGGAGATTAGGGAGAATGGCGGGCCCATTTGAGGCCCCGCCTTGGGAGGATTTAGTGGTGTCCCCGTTAGGGGTGGTACCCAAAAAAGAGCCGAACAAATTTCGGCTCATTCATCACTTGTCATACCCAAAAGGGGTATCAGTAAATGACGGGATCGACCCAGAACTCTGTTCGGTGGTATACACATCGTTTGATGCAGCCGTAAAGTGGGTACGCAAGTATGGGGTAGGGGCGATTCTAGCGAAAACCGATATCGAATCAGCATTTCGTTTGTTGCCAGTACACCCAGATAGTTGTCGTTTGCTTGGTTGTTATTGGGGTGGGATGTTTTTTGTCGATAGATGTTTACCAATGGGGTGTTCAGTTTTATGCGCTTACTTTGAACACAGTGGACATGGAGTGCCGTTTGCCGCCAGAGAAGCTGTTTTCTTTGGAGCATGATTTACAGAAGGTAGGGGCAAGCAAGAAAGTGACGCTTAAGGATCTACAATCCTTATTGGGAAAACTAAATTTTGCTTGCAGGATCATGCCCATGGGGCGAGTCTTTAGTAGAAAAATGGCTAGGGCAACGGCGGGGGTAAAATCGCCTCACCATTTCATTAGGGTCACAAAGGAAATGAAGGCTGACTTATCGGTTTGGTTGTCATTCCTTAAGAAATATAATGGTCGGTCAATAATGATGGAAAAGGGGGTGGATAATGTGGATTGTGAACTGTTCACAGACGCTGCAGGGGGCATAGGTTTTGGAGCAATTTTTAGAAAACAATGGTGTGCGGCAGCATGGCCAAAAGAATGGGTGGAAGCAGGATTGGTTAAAAATTTGGTGTTAGAGCTATTCCCAATTGTTGTGGCAGTGACAATTTGGGGAGATGGGTTTCGTAATAAAAAGGTTAGGTTTTGTTGTGACAACCTGGGGGTAGTACAAGCTATCAATGCACTAAGTGCGCATTCACCCCCAGTGGTGGACTTGTTGCGGCATTTGGTTTTGCTGTGTTTGTCACTTAACACATGGGTAATTGCAGTGCATGTTCCGGGGATTGAGAACGCCATTGCTGACTAAATTTCTCGCTTTCAGTGGGAGCGTTTTTGAACACTTGTGCCAGATGCAGAGGAGGAAGGAATTCAATGCCCTCAAGAACTTTGGAGTCTGGTAGACGTGCAGCGGAGCACCTTATAAGAGGATCGTTGGCTGAAAATACTCGGAAAGCCTATGAATCGGCATGGAAAGAGTGGGAATGTTGGGTGGAAATTTTGGGTGAAGTTAATAGCGACAAAGATAGGACAGGGGCTTTGTTATGGTTACTAAGTGAAGCGTCTGGTTGTGGGTGGTCAGTGGCAAAGGTGGATCGGATAATGGCAGGTTTAGCGTTTAATTTGAAATTGCAAGGCTTAAAGGATGTGACTAAGGAGTTTGTGGTACGACAAGCTTTAAAAGGTTTCAGAAAAGGAAAACGGGGAAGAGATGGTAGAAGGCCAATATCTTTTGCAATTTTGGAGGACTTAGGGAAAGCTTTGGAGGTGGTCTGTCACGATTCGTTTGAGTTAAGGTTGTTCAAGGCGGCGTTCTCATTGGCTTTTTTCGGGGCCTTTCGCATTAGCGAGTTGGTATCACCCAGTACAAAAACTGGGGGTGGTTTGATGATCACAGACGTGACGGTATCAAGGGATCAGGTGGGACTCTGGTTGAAAAGCTCTAAGACCGTCCAATTAGGAAAGGGGAAAAGGATTGTTTTAGGTACAGTACCTGGGGCAAGGATGTGTCCAGTGGGGTGTGTGAAGAATCTGCTGGAAGGTTTAACAATAAAGTATGGTCCGTTATTGAAGCCTATGAATGGCTTGTACTTATCTAAGTTTCATTTTGGAGCGGTGTTGCCGAAGGCATTTTAGGATCGGAGCGGCTACGGAGGCTGTGGAATGGGGTTTTAGCCCGGCAGTGGTGCAAAAAATTGGGAGATGGGAATCGAAAAGATATAAAATCTATATTAGACCCGAGGGATGGTTTAATGATAGGGGATAATGTTGCAAACTAGAGGGGGGGGGGGGGGGGGGATATATATTTGAACGGTTATTATATTGTTGGAAGTATTGTTGTTTGGTTTTGTCTTGACAGGTCAAGATCCAGCGCTGATTTGGATCATCGGGCATTCCTTTGTGTTCTGGGCGGCAGATCGGGCAAAGCTGAGACCAGAAGGCCGTCAGTTAGGTTTTTCCAGGAATGATGCGATTATCCGCTGGATAGGCATTAGGGGCATGATGTGGGGCAGGGTGCTTCCTGAGGTCAAAGCGTATGCGGAATTAGATAGGGCTCCTGATATCTTAGTGTTGCATGCCGGCGGTAATGATTTAGGAGGAAGACCGGTGAGAGAGGTATGCAGGGACATACAACACGATTTCTTGCGTTTGAGAAGGTTGTTTCCTGACATGATAATCGTTTGGTCAGAAATCTTGCCTAGAAGGAAGTGGCGGATGGCAAGATCAGTGGAGAAAATAAATAAAGCTCGCATAAAGATCAACAGACACATTTCCAGTTTTGTGGTACGAAATGGTGGTGTGAAGATTCGTCACAATGATTTAGAAGGGGGTTATGAGGGTTATTGGAGGAGTGATGGGGTACATCTTAATGAGGTTGGTACCGATATGTGGACATTGGCGATCCAAGAGGGGATCGAGAGGGCTCTTCGGTTATGGGGGCTGCGCAGAATTAGGTAGTAAGTTCTGCTGGCTGTGGCGGACGGGGGGGAGGGGTCCTTGGAGGCTGAGTTGGCATTTTGGGTGAAAGGAAGTCTTGGTGGGGACAGCCTCACCAGTATGATCACCCTGGTGTTATTGTGTTTGGGGCTGGTGTGTGGGAGAAGGCCAGGGAAGGGATCCCGGGTGGTCTTAATCTATTTTGTTTTTCTAGCATCCCAGTGGGGGGGGGGGGGCTAGTGGTGTCTCCGAGTCGGGTTACGGCTGGAGGCAAGGTACGGTTTTAATTTGATTAACTCCAGACCCCTTGGTATTTTTTGGTTTGTCTCCAAGGGCCTCTTCTCGTATATAAAAGGTTAAAGAATAAATTGTATGTGTTTTGTTTAATAAACTTGGCTGCTGTGGCCAAAAAAATTCCAATGATATTGGTCTCAGCGGATTATTGTAGATAAGTAAGGGAGGGTATGGGTAGCAATGTGGGAGCGAGTCTAACATACCCGGGTCATGCGAATTGCCGCGATTCCCTGCGGTGAGCCTATCTGTCAGATAGGCTGACCGTGGAGATCCGCCTGCCGGCTTCTGCTCCCTGGTGGCGGCTCCCCTGGCGGAGATTTGCCACGGGATTTCGCAACGCCCGTGGACAGAAGCCCTTAGTCATTGTCAATTCTGCATCAAAATCCACAGGTAGCCCGCAGATTGTGGTGTGAACTTTGGTCCCGCTAAGTGACATCCGCTTTTGATACAATGTAGGTGTTTTACCTAGAATATATTGAATTAGCTGTATATTCCCTTATATGATTCCCGGCGTATACCTTCATACACATGGGCTGTATATACTCCCATCATGCATCTTTTTCAGCTACTGCACTGCTTGCTCGGCGATTTCTGCTGATCATGGCTGCGCTCACAGCTTCTCCTTACTTGTGGGATTATTCAGTATTGGAATTGAAGTGATTGCCACATGGCAGAATCGCTAACGGGGATTTAGTCCTTCGTTTATAAGGATGCTATCATTTTCCTGTGTATTTTCTTTATTCTATAGGTCAGATCCAGCTTGTTTTATGATGCAGCGCATTTGTCCACTAGGTGGCAGTACAGAACCAGTAATGGGAAAAGTCGCCGACTATTCAGTTCTGGTATGAGAATTATTGATGCAGCCTTTTATTCCTTTCTAATATTCAGCATCAGAATACTAACAACGGAAGCAAGAAAAACTGCGTCCTATATGTAGCCAAACCCTGACATCCATTCAACCCCAAAATAAATACAGGCCACAGACCAGACCCCTGAATAAAATATAGACATCAGACTCCATCTTAATCCACAACCAAAACCAGATCCCCCTTCATGCAGACAAGACCCCGTTCATAAAGATCCCAAACCCCGCACACCTTACAGAGACCTCCGATGTGCAGATATCACTTCTCCCATTCCTGCACTCCTCTTCACTCCTGGATGCCAATACAGACAATATCCATGCCAGCCGGTGTTGTCTGCGGAGGGGCCAATGGTAAAGAGGGCAACATATCTGGAAAAGATGTTGCACACGGAATATTTGCCTGCTACTCCATTTTTTTCGGACAGTTGGCACATAGACCTTGTACAGTACATTTAAAAGTGGCTTCACTACTTTTTTGGCTTGTGACTTCCTGCAGTACACAGGTCCTCAAAATACAATTCTATGTGATACCTCAAACCTGGATAAATCTTGGAAGCCTCCAGTGACACATCGGAAGGCCGGGATCACACTGCAAGCATGTGCAAGAACGGCCAAACAAGTCTCCTCAAATTTTGTCCCTCCAGTATTAAGAAAAGAATTATGTTTGTTTTTTAAAATACTGCTCCCCCCTCTAGTAGTAATAAATTTGTCACAATAATCACAGCAGTCCTCCTTCCCCGACTCCAATAGTCATAGCAGTTAACCTTCCCAGTAGTCCGACCTGCAATGCTCCACACAGTTACTCAGCAGTTACCACTCCACTTCCACAATAGTCAGAGCATGGATCATTTCTACTATATCTAATATATTACTGCCCCTTAATTAAAATAATATAACTACTATAATACTGCTCCTATGTACAAGAATATAACTACTATAATACTGCTCCTATGTACAAGAATATAACTACTATAATACTGCTCCTATGTACAAGAATATAACTACTATAATACTGCCCTCTATGTACAAGTATATAACTACTATAATACTGCTCCTATGTACAAGAATATAACTACTATAATACTGCTCCTATGTACAAGAATATAACTACTATAATACTGCTCCTATGTACAAGAATATAACTACTATAATACTGCTCCCTATGTACAAGAATATAACTACTATAATACTGCCCCCTATGTACAAGAATATAACTACTATAATACTGCTCCCTATGTACAAGAATATAACTACTATAATACTGCTCCCTATGTACAAGAATATAACTACTATAATACTGCTCCCCTATGTACAAGAATATAACTACTATAATACTGCCTCCTATGTACCAGAATATAACTACTATAATACTGCCCCCTATGTACAAGAATATAACTACTATAATACTGCTCCCTATGTACAAGAATATAACTACTATAATACTGCCCCCTATATACAAGAATATAACTACTATAATACTGCCCCCTATGTACAAGAATATAACTACTATAATACTGCTCCCTATGTACAAGAATATAACTACTATAATACTGCTCCCTATGTACAAGAATATAACTACTATAATACTGCCCTCCTATATAAAGAATATAACTACTATAATACTGCCTCCTATGTACAAGAATATAACTACTATAATACTGCTCCCCTATGTACAAGAATATAACTACTATAATACTGCCCCATATGTACAAGAATATAACTACTATAATACTGCTCCCCTATGTACAAGAATATAACTACTATAATACTGCCCCATATGTACAAGAATATAACTACTATAATACTGCCCCCTATGTACAAGAATATAACTACTATAATACTGCTCCTATGTACAAGAATATAACTACTATAATACTGCTCCCCTATGTACAAGAATATAACTACTATAATACTGCCCCCTATGTACAAGAATATAACTACTATAATACTGCTCCTATGTACAAGAATATAACTACTATAATACTGCTCCCCTATGTACAAGAATATAACTACTATAATACTGCCCCATATGTACAAGATTATAACTACTATAATACTGCCCCCTATGTACATGAATATAACTACTATAATACTGTCCCCTATGTACAAGAATAGAACTACTATAATACTGCCTCCTATGTACAAGAATATAACTACTATAATACTGCTCCTATGTACAAGAATATAACTACTATAATACTGCCCCCTATGTACAAGAATATAACTACTATAATACTGCCCCATATGTACAAGAATATAACTACTATAATACTGCCCCATATGTACAAGAATATAACTACTATAATACTGCCTCCTATGTACAAGAATATAACTCCTATAATACTGCCCCCTATGTACAAGAATATAACTACTATAATACTGCCTCCTATGTACAAGAATATAACTACTATAATACTGCCCTCTATGTACAAGAATATAACTACTATAATACTGTCCTCTATGTACAAGAATATAACTGTTGCAGCCGTTCTGAGGCCTGCACCGGGCTTGCAGGCCAGACCAGGTTTTGGGTGTGCCCTTGCTTCTCCTGGAGCTGAGGGGCGTGATAGTTGCAGGAGTAAGGTCAGTCAGCACCTGGTGCTGAGTAGCTTGGCTCCTACTTAAACAGTGCCAGCATGATCTCCTGTGCTGGTCAATCCTTCAGTTACCTTTGGACAGCGACGGAGGAACACACCTTGGCTGAAGCTCCTAGCTAAGTTCTTTGTTTGGTTTTCGGTTTTGTCTTTCTGTTGTGCCAGGGCTCCCCTACAGGGACTTGTCAGTGGTCCAAGCACGAGTGCGGGCTCACACTTGTCAGAGCGGTCGGTCCGCCGAGTAGGCAGGGCCCCCTCCCGGGTTAGGGGACAATAGGGAGAGCATTCCCCTTTAGTTTTTGTTTCCCTTTGCACAGTTGTGCATTTGTTTGCGTTTTTGTGGTTGCATTTCCGGAGGACGCAACAGATTGACCAGCCCTCACCTACTCAGGGAGATTCTGTGCTTTTAACATGAATCCCCTTGAGGTTTTGTCGTACCACCTAGGCACACTGGCTGCGGAGGTCGCTGAGATTAAACAGCGACAACTTGCGCTGCAGGTTCCCAGCAAGGAACCAAAAATTGAGCTACTGAACCATTTTTCTGGTGATAGGCAGAAATTCGGATCCTTTCAAGAGGCCTGTAAGCTCTATTTCAGACTGCGTCCTAGCTCTTCGGGGGACGACGCCCAGAGGGTGGGCATTGTAATGTCCAGACTGCATGGGGTGCCACAGGCATGGGCGTTTTCATTACCCCCGACGTCTGAGGCTCTGACCTCAGTGGATAACTTTTTTGCTGCTTTGGGTCTTATTTATGACGACCCCGATAAGATAGCGGTGGCTGAGGGAAATATCAGACGTTTACGACAGAGAGACTCCACTGTTGAAGATTATTGTGCTAAGTTTCGACGTTGGGCAGCAGAAACTCATTGGAATGACCCTGCGTTAAAGAGCCAGTTCCATTGTGGTCTGTCCAATGAGATCTAGGACGTACTGGTAGGACATCCAGTACCTCGCAGTCTAGATGAGGCCATGTCTCTGGCTATTAAAGTTGGGAGATGGATCAGGGAGAGGCATCAGGAACTGTCTACGGATCCCGACCTCCTACCTACAGGTATGGAAGAGCCCATGCAGCTGGGGTCTCTAGCTGGCAGGATTTGGAGGAGAAGGACGGTACAGTTTAATGGCTGATGCTTTGTCTGTAATCGTACAGGTCATATGGCTCAGTTTTGCCCTCGTCGTAATGTTCAGTGGTAAAAACTAGATGGCCTGGAGGTTAGAGGGAAGGTCCCTCTAGGCCATCAGATTGCTTGGGTATCCTCTTCCAGGCTGGTACTTCCCGCTGAAATTCGTTGTGGCAGTGTCGACAGTCCCATACAAGTCTTTTTGGATTGTGCAGCTAGTATTAATTTAATACATCAGGAGACTGTGAAACGTTTAGGCTTAGAGATGAGTGCTTTGGATTCTCCCATCCCTGTGTCCGCCATTGATGCTGCTCCACTATCTCAGAGAAATCTAAGCTTTTGTGTACCTAATGTCCATTTAAAAATTGGGCTGTTCCACACGGAATGTATAACACTATATGTCATGGAATCCCTCCCTACGCAGGTAGTTCTGGGGTTGCACTGGCTGCGCCTACACAACCCAGTAGTGGACTGGGAAAAGGGGGACATTGTTCAATGGAGCCCTGGTTGTCTGTCCGGTTGCATTTCTGTTGATATAGCCTCCATTTAGGCAGAGGAATTGCCTGAATTTATCGCTGACCTCTCTGATGTGTTTTCCCAGGAGGGGGCAGACAAATTACCACCGCACAGGGGGATTGTGCCATTGAACTTCTCCCTGACTGCAAATTCCCCAAGAGTCGCATGTTCAACATATCGGCCCCTGAGAGACAGGCGCTCAAAGCTTATATCCAGGACAGCTTGAGAAGGAATCATATACGGCCATCTAATTCCCCACTAGCAGCTGGTTTCTTTTTTGTAAAGAAAAAAGATGGCGGGTTACGTCCCTGTGTTGACTTTAGGGAATTGAACAAAATCACGAAACGCAATCCATACCCTCTCCCCCTTATCCCGGATCTGTTTTTACAGTTGAATGGCTCCAACTGGTTTTCCAAACTGTACTTGCGCGGGGCATATAATTTAATCCGGATTAAGGAGGGGGACGAGTGGAAGACTGCGTTTAACCCTTTCCAATCCATTTATTTTTTCTCACCCATTCTCCCTAGCTCCAAATAAATTGGAGCTGGGAGAATGGGTGAGAAAAAATACATTTTCCCTGCACCCTCCTGATCTGACAGAGTTCAGGAGGGTGCAGGGAGGGACCTGCTTACCTGACCGGCATCTTCCGCATTCTCCTTCTGCCTCCCGGCTCGGCGATCATGTGACCGCTGGGGTCAGGTGACACCTGGCGGTCACATGATCGCCGGGTCGGGAGACAGAAGGAGAATGCACAAGACGCTGGTCAGGTAAGCAGGTCCTTGCACGGTGCAGGCTCCCGGCTCGGCGTTCATGTGACCGCCGGGGGTCAGGTAACACCGGCGGTCACATGATCGCCGGCCGGAATCTATGCATTGCATAGCGCTAATTGAGCGCTATGTAATGTATAAAGAAGTGGGCAGAAAGGGTTAAAAACCCTTTCTGCCTTCTCCTCGGGGGTCCTCGATGACGACCAGTAAAGGAGTGCATCTGCACCCGATGTGCCTGACGATCGGGTGCAGATCCACTCCTGCACTGCAGTGTCGGGCCTGCCCCGACATCGGAGCTGTGGAGGAAAATGATGATGTCGGGGCAGGCCCGACATTGGACTGGAAAGGGTTAATACCGCAGAGGGGCATTTTGAGAGTTTGGTGATGGCTTTTGGTCTCACTAATGCCCCTGCTGTATTCCAGTCCTTGATCAATGAGGTTCTCTCTCAGTTTGTGGGCAGATTTGTACTAGTATACCTGGATGATATTTTGATCTTTTCTCCGGATTTTGAGTCTCATGTTTCTCATGTTCGTCAGGTCCTCCAAGCTTTGCGTGAGAATTGTTTGTTCGCCAAAAGAAAAATGAAAAGCAATGAGGACAGCGCCCCTCTTACGGATGTCCAAGACAGCCAAACATTGTTGCAAAATATAGATTAGAAAGGATGACTTACCCGGTGTAAGTGGAGGATGCTTCCCATGAGGGGAGGACCCATCCACTCTACACCTCCAAGTCCAGGTCTGCACGTAGTAACAGAGGACAAATGTCCGTAGGATCCACAGGAAACGAAAGAATGTGTATTCCTTCTATGACCCCCCGTGGGTACAGGGAGGAGCTTGCCCAAAATTTGTTGTATCTCCCAAAAGCAAGGGGATACAACTCCTCAAAGAGGAACACAAATGTAAAGGTATGCAAAAAACTATTTTAGGCGCTCTGAAGGAACATACACATTTAAATATAAATGCAGGAAATTCCTGCTAAATTTATTGCAAGGTAAACTAAAATAATGGCAAAATAGCAAAATGCCAAAAGCAAATTATGCATATAATTACCCACAAAGGGTTCATGATAGATCCTGAGAAGGTCCGAGCTGTACAGGATTGGGTCCTGCCAGAAAATGTGAAGGCCTTACAAAGGTTCTTGGGGTTCGCCAACTATTACCGTAGATTCATTAGGAATTTTTCGGTGATAGTTAAACCTCTCACTGATATGACTAAGAAGGGGTGCTTTCCTACTAAATGGTCGACGGAAGCTATGCAGTCATTTCAGAGATTAAAGAGGTGTTTTGCGACTGCTCCGGTTCTGGTGCAGCCAGATTCTTCCAGGCCCTTTATTGTTGAGGTCGATGCTTCAGAGGTGGTTGTTGGAGCAGTTCTATCTCAGGGAACGGAGACATTGCAAGATCTCTGCCGTGTGCATTCTTCTCTCGTAAATTTTCGTCTTTGGAGCGAACTTATGACATTGGGGACAGGGAATTGCTGGCGATTAAATGGGCATTCGAGGAGTTGCGTCATTTTCTACAGGGGGCGCGACACAAAGTAACGGTTTTCACGGATCACAAAAACCTCATATATCTGGAATCTGCCAAGGGACTTAATTCCAGACAGGCACGCTGGTCGCTTTTCTTTTCCCGTTTCAATGTTTTAGTTACATATCGTCCAGGCTGGAAGAATGTGAAGGCTGATGCTCTTTCCAGAAGTTTTCTTCCAGTAGTTTCTGAGGAACCTCCTGCCCCTATCCTGTCTGAAGGGGTGGTGGTGTCGGCAGTGCCATTAGAGTTAGAGGAGCAAGTCCGTAAAGCACAAAATTTGGCCCCGTCAGAGCTTCCGGCTGGGAAGCTTTTTGTTCCTGTTCATCTAAGGTTACAGGTGCTGGCCGAGATTCACAGTTCGGTGTTAGCCGGGCATCCGGGGATTAATAATACCCGTAAGTTACTCTCTAGAACATATTGGTGGCCGTCGTTATGACGGGATACGTTCAGTTTTGTTTCGTCATGTGAGGTGTGTGCCAGAACCAAGTCACCCTGCAGTCGGCCAGCCGGTATGTTAGTGCCGCTGCCTATTCCTAAGAGACCATGGACGCATTGGTCCATGGACTTCATTACGGATTTACCACCTTCTGAGGGCAACACTGTTGTGTGGGTGGTAGTGGACCGGTTTAGTAAAATGTGCCATTTTGTGGCACTCCCCGGTTTACCTAATGCCAAGACGTTGGCGAGTTTGTTCATTTGTCACATCGTTAGACTACATGGTTTGCTAGAGAATATAGTCTCCGATCGCGGCGTACAATTTGTGTCTAGCTTTTGACGAATAGTCTGCTCTCGTTTGGGTGTCCAGCTTTCGTTTTCTTCGGCATACCATCCTGAGACCAATGGGCAAACGGAGAGGTGTAATCAGAGCCTGGAGCAGTATTTATGTTGTTATGCCTCGGAAAATCAGGAGGACTGGTCGAAGTTCTTACCACTAGCAGAGTTTGCTCCAAACAATAGACCACTGGAGGCTACGGGGACTTCACCGTTCTTCTGTAACTACGGATTTCACCCATGTTTTGGCCCCCTTTCCAAGAGGGTTTCGGAGGTACCAGGAGCAAATGAGTTTTGTTCCGATATTGAGGCCGGGTCGGCGGAGGTCCAGAAAAATTTACAGCGATCCGTTCGGCGCAGCAAGCGAGTTGCAGACAGTCACCGCTCTGAGGGGGCGGGATTCGGTGTTGGAGACTTGGTGTGGTTGTCTACCAGAAATATAAAACTCAAACAACCGTCCGCTAAACTGGGCCCGCGATTTATCGGTCCATTTAAAATAATTGAGGAGATTAACGCGGTGGCCTTCCGGTTAGAAATTCTGAGCACGATGAAAATCAACAATGTGTTCCATAAATCTCTGCTCAAAAGGTTCATTGATTCTGGAAATGACTCACCACCCCCGGCCCCTGTGCTAGTGGATGGGGAGGAGCAGTTTGTAATCAGTCGCATTCTGGACTCCCGTCTAGTCAGGAATTCCCTGCAGTACCTGGTGCACTGGCGCGGTTATGGCCCAGAAGAGAGGTCATGGGTTCCTGCAGTGGATATTCATGCAGATTGGCTGGTAAAAAATTTTCATAGATCAAACCCTGGTCGTCCTGGTCCTAAGGGTCCTGGGGCCCCTTCTAGAAGGGGAGGTACTGTTGCAGCCGTTCTGGGGCCTGCACTGGGCTTGCAGGCCAGACCAGGTTTTGGGCGTGCCCTTGCTTCTCCTGGAGCTGAGGGGCGTTATAGTTGCAGGAGTAACATCAGTCAGCACCTGGTGCTGAGTAGCTTGGCTTCTACTTAAACAGTGCCAGCATGATCTCCTGTGCTGGTCAATCCTTCAGTTACCTTTGTACAGCGACGGAGGAACACACCTTGGCTGAAGCTCCTAGCTAAGTTCTTTTATGCTTTGTTTTGTTTTCGGCTTTGTCTTTCTGTTGTGCAAGGGCTCCCCTATAGGGACTTGTCAGTGGCCCAGGCACGAGTGCGGGCTCGCACTTGTCAGAGCGGTCGGTCCGCCGAGTAGGCAGGGCCCCCTCCCGGGTTAGGGAACGATAGGGAGAGCATTCCCCTTAGTTTTATGTTTCCTTTCGCACAGTTGTGCCTTTTTGTTTGTGTTTTTGTGGTTGCATTTCCAGAGGACGCAACAATAACTACTATAATACTGCCCTCTATGTACAAGAATATAACTGCTATAATACTGCCCCCTATGTACAAGAATATAACTACTATAATACTGCTCCTATGTACAAGAATATAACTACTATAATACTGCTCCTATTTACAAGAATATAACTACTGTAATACTGCCCCCTATGTACAAGACTATAACTACTATATTCTTGTACATAGGGAGCAGTATTATAGTAGTTATAGTCTTGTGCATAGGGGGCAGTATTACAGTAGTTATATTCTTGTACATAGGAGCAGTATTATAGTAGTTATATTCTTGTACATAGAGGGCAGTATTATAGTAGTTATATTCTTGTACATAGGGAGCAGTATTATAACTAGTATAATACTACCCCATATGTACAAGAATATAACTACTATAATACTGCCCTCTTAGTACAAGAATATAACTACTATAATACTGCTCCCTATGTACAAGAATATAACTACTATAATACTACCTCCTATGTACAAGAATGTAACTACTATAATACTGCCCCCTATGTACAAGAATATAACTACTATAATACTGCCCCCTATATACAAGAATATAACTACTGTAATACTGCTCCCTATGTACAAGAATATAACTACTATAATACTACCTCCTATGTACAAGAATGTAACTACTATAATACTGCCCCCTATGTACAAGAATATAACTACTATAATACTGCCTCCTATGTACAAGAACATAACTACTATAATACTGCCCACTATGTAAAAGAATATAACTACTATAATACTGCCTCCTATGTACAAGAATATAACTACTATAATACTGCTCTTATGTAAAAGAATATAACTACTATAATACTGCCCCCTATGTACAAGAATATAACTACTATAATACTGCCCCTATGTACAAGAACATAACTACTATAATACTGCTCCTATGTACAAGAACATAACTACTATAATACTGCTCCTATGTACAAGAATATAACTACTATAATACCGCCCTCTATGTACAAGAATATAACTACTATAATACTGTCCTTTATCTACAAGAGTATAACTACTATAATACTGCCCTCTATGTACAAGAATATAACTACTATAATACCGCCCTCTATGTTCAAGAATATAACTACTATAATACTGTCCTTTATCTACAAGAATATAACTACTATAATACTACCCTCTATGTACAAGAATATAACTACTATAATACTGCTTCCTCTGTACTAGAATATAACTAATATAATACTGCCCCCTATGTACAAGAATATAACTACTATAATACTGCCTCCTATGTAGAAGAAAATAACTACTATAAGAGTGCCCCCTATGTACAAGAATATAACTACTATAATACTGATCCTATGTACAAGAATATAACTACTATAATACTGCCCCCTATGTACAAGAATATAACTACTATAATACTGCTCCCTATGTACAAGAATATAACTACTATAATACTGCTCCCTATGTACAAGAATATAACTACTATAATACTGCCCCCTATGTACAAGAATATAACTACTGTAATACAGCCCCCCATGTACAAGAATATAACTACTATAATACTGCTCCCTATGTACAAGAATATAACTACTATAATACTGCCTCCTATGTACAAGAATATAACTACTATAATACTGCCCCCTATGTACAAGAATATAACTACTATAGTATTGCCCCCTATGTACAAGAATATAACTAATATAATACTGCTCCCTATGTACAAGAATATAACTACTATAATACTGCTCCCTATGTACAAGAATATAACTACTATAATACTGCCCCCTATGTACAAGAATATAACTACTATAATACTGCCCCCTATGTACAAGAATATAACTACTATAATACTGCTCCCTATGTACAAGAATATAACTACTATAATACTGCTCCCTATGTACAAGAATATAACTACTATAATACTGCCCCCTATGTACAAGAATATAACTACTGTAATACTGCCCCCTATGTACAAGAATATAACTACTATAATACTGCTCCCTATGTACAAGAATATAACTACTATAACACTGCCTCCTATGTACAAGAATATAACTACTATAATACTGCCACCTATGTACAAGAATATAACTACTATAGTATTGCCCCCTATGTACAAGAATATAACTAATATAATACTGCCCCTATGTACAAGAATATAACTACTATAATACTGCCCCCTATGTACAAGAATATAAATACTATAATACTGCCTCCTATGTACAAGAATATAACTACTATAATACTGCTCCCTATGTACAAGAATATAACTACTATAATACTGCTCCCTATGTACAAGAATATAACTACTATAATACTGCCCCCTATGTACAAGAATATAACTACTATAATACTGCCCCCTATGTACAAGAATATAACTAATATAATACTGCCCCCTATGTACAAGAATATAACTACTATAACACTGCCCCCTATGTACAAGAATATAACTACTATAATACTCCCTATGTACAAGAATATAACTACTATAATACTGCTCCCTATGTACAAGAATATGACTACTATAATACTGCCCCCTATGTACAAGAATATAACTAATATAATACTGCCCTCTATGTACAAGAATATAACTACTATAATACTGCCCCCTATGTACAAGACTATAACTACTATAATACTGCCCCCTATGTACAAGAATGTAACTACTATAATACTGCTCCCTATGAACAAGAATATAACTACTATAATACTGCCCCTATGTACAAGAATATAACTACTATAATACTGCCCCTATGTACAAGAATATAACTACTATAATACTGCCCCTATGTACAAGAATATAACTACTATAATACTGCCCCTATGTACAAGAATATAACTACTATAATACTGCCTCCTATGTACAAGAATATAACTACTATAATACTGCTCCTATGTATAAGAATATAACTGCTATAATGCTGCTGCTGTATAACTTCCCACCACTTTTTCTGTGATCCATGGCCCAGAGATGTTGATTCATTGCAGCAGGTCGTGATGATATATGATCTCGTGCTCCTAATCACTGCCGCGTTCTTCCCTCATACTCGGAACAAGGTACAAATTATACCCTGATGACAATTAAATCTTGTAGTCAGCACCGGGAATGAAGGCAGCAATATAATTGTTCTGGTGAGGACGTTGATAAAGTAGTGCAGCAGATAGCCCTGTAGTCAGCAGTCCACACAATAGAACTGTAAAGAAGACAGAAGCTTTCGCAGTGGCCGCTAATAAATGGCCTAATCAGGAAGTATTAGCGCCCTCCAGGGTGATCGCCCTCACAGAGAGGTTATTTAAAGAACTAAAATGTAATAAAAGAGACGTCGGGCTTGTAATGCTGAATGGGTTACGTTAAAGGAGAACAGCCAGCATTTCTAGGGAAATCTTCCCTCCAAAAATAGGGATAGTTTGCACATGTTTTGTGAAATGCTGCTGCAGCCACCACTAGGGGGAGCTTACTGCTGTATTTATACTGAGCATCCCCTAGTGGTGGCTAGATCTTTATTGAAGTCTATAGCTGTCCGACTGGAAACTCGGCTGGCTTTCTGTGAATGTCGGAAGCACTCTGCTGGCAGCATTACTTATATGGACATCCTGGAACGGTCCCACTGAATCTGGGATGGTTGGGAGACGCGTACAGTGCTGTGCAATTTGTAGGCAGGTAAGGAAAAAAATGCTGCAAAGTAAGAATGCTTTATAAAATAGAAGGGCTAATAGTTTATTTCTGTCAATTAACAAAATAAAAAGTGACTGAACACAAGAGAACTCTAAATGACATCAGAATTCGGTCTTTAAAGCAGCAGCAAGACTTCTAGATACGCTTGTATAAAGTCAGGGATTTTGTAGGATTATAGTCAGGTGTATGATTAATCAGTTAAACCAAACTGGTAATAATGATCAGCATTTTCATATGTAGGTGGATACACAGGCATTAACTGAAACAGAAACAGCTGTGTAGGAGGATTACAGCTGGGTGAGGAACAGCCAAACTCTGCTACAAAGGTGAGGTTGTGGAAGACAGTTTCATGTCGCAGGTCATACTCCATGGCAAGACTGAGCACAGCAACAAGATACAAGGTAGTTATACTGCATCAGCAAGGTCTCTCCAAAGCAAAGATATCAAAATGGGGTTTTAAGATGTGCTGTCTAAGCTGTTTTGAAGAAGCACAAAGAAGCTTGCAATGTTGAGATCTGTAGACACATCAGTCGGCCAAGAAAACAGGGCAAAAGAGGAAAGATACTTCATTCTTAATTTCCTTCAAAATCAGATGTCCAGCAGTGCCATCAGCTCAGAACTGATAGAAACCAGTGGGACCCAGATATACCCATCTACTGTTTGGAGAGGTTTGGCCAGAAGTTGCCTTCATGGAAGAATTGTGGCCAAAAAGACATACCTTCGACATAAAAACAAAGCCAAGTGACTCAACTACGCAAGAAAACATTATAAATTAGGATGCAGAAAAACGGCAGCAGGTGCTGATGAGTCATAATGGGAAATATTTGGCTGTAACAAAAGACAGTTTGTTCGCTGAAGAGCCATACAATAATGAGTGTCTGCAGGCAGCAGTGAAGCATATTGGAGAGCGGTACAATAATGAGTATCTGCAGGCAGCAGTGAAGCATGGTGGAGAGCAGTACAATAATGAGTGTCTGCAGGCAGCAGTGAAGCATATTGGAGAGCGGTACAATAATGAGTGTCTGCGGGCAGCAGAGGAGCATGGTGGAGAGCAGTACAATAATGAGTGTCTGCAGGCAGCAGTGAAGCATATTGGAGAGCGGTACAATAATGAGTGTCTGCGGGCAGCAGGGAAGCATGGTAAGAGCAGTACAATAATGAGTGTCTGCAGGCAGCAGTAAAGGATGGTGGAGAGCGGTACAATAATGAGTGTCTGCAGGCAGCAGTGAAGCATGGTGGAGAGCAGTACAATAATGAGTGTCTGCGGGCAGCAGTGAAGAATGGTGGAGAGCGGTACAATAATGAGTGTCTGCAGGCAACAGTGAAGCATGGTGGAGTGCGGTACAATTATGAGAGTCTGCAGGCAGCAGTGAAGCATGGTGGAGAGTGGTACGATAATGAGTATCTGCAGGCAGCAGTGAAGCTTGGTGGAGAGTGGTATAATAATGAGTGTCTGCAAGCAGCAGTGAAGCATGGTGGAGAGCGGTACAATAATGAGTGTCTGCAGCCAGCAGTGAAGCTTGGGGGAGAGCAGTACAATAATGAGTGTCTGCAGGCAGCAATGAAGCATGGTGGAGGCTCCTTACAAGGGTTGCATTTCAGAAATGGAGTTTGGGAATTGGTCAGGATTAATGAAGTCCTCAATGCTGATGAGTCATAATGTGAAATATTTGGCTGTAACAAAAGACAGTTTGTTCGCTGAAGAGCCATACAATAATGAGTGTCTGCAGGCAGCAGTGAAGCATGGTGAGAGCAGTACAATAAAGAGTGTTTGCAGGCAGCAGTGAAGGATGGTGGAGAGCGGTACAATAATGAGTGTCTGCAGGCATCAGTGAAGCATGTTGGAGAGGGGTACAATAATGAGTGTCTGCAGGCAGCAGTGAAGCATGGCGGAGAGCAGTACAATAATGAGAGTCTGCAGGCAGCAGTGAACCTTGGTGGAGAGCGGTACAATAATGAGTGTCTTCATGCAGCAGGGAAGTATGGTGGAGAGCGGTACAATAATGAGTGTCTTCATGCAGCAGGGAAGTATGGTGGAGAGTGGTACAATAATGAGTGTCTACATGCAGCAGTGAAGCATGGTGGAGAGCGGTACAATAATGAGAGTCTGCAGGCAGCAGTGAAGCATGGTGGAGAGTGGTACAATAATGAGTGTCTGCAGACAGCAGTGAAGCATGGTGAAGAGCAGTATAATAATGAGTGCCTGCAGGCAGCAGTGAAGCTTGGGGGAGAGCAATACAACAATGAGTGTCTGCAGCCAGCAGTGAAGCTTGGGGGAGAGCAATACAACAATGAGTGTCTGCAGGCAGCAATTAAGCATGGTGGAGGCTCCTTACAAGGGTTGCATTTCAGAAATGGAGTTTGGGAATTGGTCAGGATAAATGAAGTCCTCAATGCTGAGAAATACAGTCAGATACTTATCCATCATGTAATACCATCAGGGAGGCGTCTGATTGGTTCCAAATTTATTCTGTAGCAGGAGAACAACCTCAAACATCCACCAATGTCATTAAGAACTATCCCCAGTGTAAAGAAGAACAGGAAGTCCTGGAAGTGATGAAGGCTATTCCCATTAGCCAGTGACTGGAGATGATTATACCCCTATAAATGGGTGCAGGATTTACTCTAGTTTCCCTGTAGGAGATTCGTAAAGGTATCAAGTACTCCATGTAACCTACATGCCAGTGTGAGAACAGCGCTTCTTTGACAAAGAGTGTATATTATAAGCTTGGTTCTGGTTCCATATTTATGTTATGAAGCAGGCAGAGTTATCTCTGACGGCCGCAGTGTACCAGACAACATATATCACCATATATCATAGCAGTTCCAATCACAGTACCCCCATACCAGTAACCTGCAAGAGCCCCTTCAGAGGGCACAAATAAAATGTCTCCACAACGTTGCCTACATATACGATGCAGCAGTGCCCCCATGATAATGCCATGTCACCATCATCCAGTGAGGGCCACAGTGCCCTTAAAGATTGTCACAATTCTTAATTATAATGCTAGCCTTAATAGTGCCAGTCAGAGTTCTGTCATCATAGTGCCAATCACAATTCCTCCATATCAGTACCAACCATTTCCCCCTTAAAAGAGTGCCAGCCACAGTCAGATACAAGCTGATTACATGTAACTTCTGGGTACTGCTGTCACTAGTACTCGTCTGCATGTAAAATATCTAAATGCCATACAAATCCACCATTAGGGGGAGCTCTCTGCCTATTGAATTAATATAGAGGCTGTATAAATCTGCATACAGGGTGCACTTTTTTCCCTGGATGCCCGTTTTATAATTGCAGGGATGGCCCTACATTCCCTTCTCCAAAACCTTTCTAGACAAAGGGAAATTGGGCACATTAGGACTACACACCAGGGGGCGCTCTTTACCTACCATTTATCTATGTCCTCCTGTCATCGGTAGAGAGACGGAACAAGGATTGAGCTTGGTCTACATGAAATGACATCATATGGTGCAGCTGCCTACTTCAGCAGCTGGAAGGTGACTACCTGGACTGTCAGTGGGCCCCTGGACAGCAGGGTCACAGTGAGCCCTTGTCTATCCTAAAAGCGTAGAGTACATTTCTCCAAATCACCCTGGGAACCCTAGGCTAAGTCCCGGTGCGAAGTGAACTTCTGCGTTATTGACTTCTTCAATATGTAATTGGCAATAGGTGTTTGACTTAGAGGGGCTATCACATCTCAGAACTTACCAAAACAATGGTAACTTCAATAGGACTGTAAGACAGAACTGGGCTCTTGAACTTGACAATCTCTAGCAGTGCTATTGAGTTCAATAGAAGGAAGGGGCACTTTCAGAACTTCAGGTCACGCTGAGGGTGATAATTCGGGATTGGTGGAGGTCTCAGTGGTCAGACCCCCACTGATCACAAAATTATCCCTTATCCTGCAGATAAGGGATAACTTGATGAGATGAAAATACTTCTTTAAGGAGATAAGATGGAAATCCAGGTTTTACATGGGCTTTTCCCATGAAATAAAAGCACACAAAGCCTGGTTAAGGAAATCTGTTCTTCTTGAGAGATAGGTGAGGGTGAGCCACATCTCGATGCAAACAACTTTCAGAAGACATGTTATAGAAAGGCATGACAATGGAAAAGGCTCCCAAAGCTAAAGACCTGAGTGTACATTCATTCACGTTTATTATTTACGGATGGCAAACATTCAGGACTGTTCTGCTCTCCTTAGGAGCGGGTGCCTGGTTAGTTACATCTCTTCGAGAGCACGACCACCACTCCTGAAAGAGGAGAGAAAGCCAAGAGAAAAGAGGAAAAGACCTACAGAAGACTCTACAGACTGGAGAAACCTCAGTTTAGGAGTTCACTATTAAAGAAACACTGACCAAGAATGGTGATCAAGGAAGGAGACCACAAAGGAAAGTCAATACAAGACATGACTAGTACAGCTGCCTGTGTATTATTAGTTACATTATGTCTATAATTGTGTCTTAGCTAATAAGACCACATTTTCTTTGTAATCAATGCAGAAATCCGGGGAATTCTAAAAGGTTCACTTACTTTTTCTTGCAACTGTTAAATTAAAATATTAAATTGTAAATAAAACTGAATTGTCATCCTAGACCACCAGGAGTGTACACATCACCCTCTCATCTGGATAAAACAATTGCCCCTTCACCTCACTAGACCACCAGAGATATTATATATTAACCCCTAGTCCACTAGGAATATTACCAGACTACCATCACTAGTCAAGGTGCAAATTGCTGTACTACGGAAAACAGGCTGGTAACGTATATAGAGAGCAAAGGGATTATCAGGCGGCAGGCCCCATGCTACAAAAGATAATACTGTCAACGCCTACACTACCATAAACCCCCAGGAATATTAGTTGGTAATGCATAAACAACATACACCACAGATATTGAAGTCTAAACCTTCACCTCTCTAGATCAATATCTCTATCTCTAGATCTAATATCTAGAGATATTAGATATAAACCCCTAGACTACCAGAGAAACTAAATAGGAACCCCCTAGACCACCAGGAATATTATTAGATAACCACTAGACCACTAACTATATTAGATACTAACCCCTAAACAGACCACAAATTACTGTTAAACCTTTCACCTCACTAGACCAACACAGATATTAGATATTAACCTCTGGATGGCCAGGAATATTAGATAACTCCTAGACCACCAGGGGTATTAGATAACCCTAGAAAAACAGAAATATTAGTTAACTCCTAGACCATTGGGGATATTAGATATTAAACTCTAGACAACAAGGGATATTATATACTAACCTCTAGTCTACCCGTTGTATTGAATATTACCATGTAGGCTGCCAGGAATATATATATATATATATATATAAAGGTGAAAGTCTTCGCTGACTGACTCACTCACTTACTGACTGACTGACTCACTCACTCACTGATTGACTCACTGACTGACTCACCACTAATTCTCTAACTAATTCTCAACCGGTGTCGTAGAAACATGAAATTTGGCAGAGGCATTCTTTAGGTCCTAAATAGGAAAAGTAAAAGGGTCATAACATGATTATTCAATGCTAAGTGCAAAAAGAAAGTGCACCCTTATGTAATGTACCTAATCTAATTCTATAACTTCCCAGTGTCATACAAACATGAAACTTGGCACAACCATTCTGTAGGTCCTAAATAGGAAAAGCAGAGGGGTCACTTTGTGCTAAGTGCAAATGTATTGGCACCCCTAAGCAACATGCCTAATCTAATTCTCTAACTTCCCGGTGTCGTACAAACATAAAATTTGTCAAGACAATATTTTAAGTAAGGGGATTACAACTTGATTATTCAATGCTAAGTGCAAAAGTATTCGCGCCCCTGTGTAATGCACCTAGTCTAATTCTCTAACTTCCTGGTGTTGTACAAACATGAAATTTGGCAAGACAATACTTTAGGTCCTACATAGGAAAAGTAAAGGGGTCCCAGCTTGATTATTTAATGCTAAGTGCCAAAGTATTGGTACCCCTATGTAATGTACCTAATGTAATTCTCTAACTTCCCAGTGTTGTACAAACATGAAATTTGGCACAACCATTCTGTGGGTCTTAAATTGGTAAAGTAAATGGGTCACAACTTAATTATTAAATGCTAATTGCAAAATTAAATGCACCCCTATGTAATATACATAATCTAATTCTCTAACCTCCCTGTGTTGTACAAACATGGAAATTGGCAGGAGCATTCTTTAGGTCCTAAATAGGAAAAGTAGAGGTGTCACAACTCGATTATGCAATGCTAATTACAAAAGTAAGTGCACCCCTATGTAATGTAACTTCCTGGTGTCGTATAAGCGTGAAATTTGGCACGAGCATTCTTAAGGTCCTAAATAGGAAGCGTAAAGGGATCACAACTCGATTTTTCAATGCTAATTGCAAAAATAAGTGCACCCCTATGTAATGCAACTTCCCTGTGTTGTACAAGCCTGAAATTTGGCACAACAATCTAACTGACCTCTGTGTGCATATACTGAGAAGAATCTACCTCACCTCTCTGTGTACATACTGAGGAGAATCTAACTGACCTCTGTGTGTATACACTGAGGAGAATCTACCTCACCTCTGTGTGTATATACTGAGGAGAATCTACCTCACCTCTGTGTGTATATACTGAGGAGAATCTACCTCACCCACTGTGTGTGTATATACTGAGGAGAATCTACCTCACCTCTATGTGTATATACTGAGGAGAATCTACCTCACCTCTGTGTTTATATACTGAGGAAAATCTACCTCCCCTCTCTGTGTATATACTGAAGAGAATATAACTGACCTCTGTGTGCATATATACTGAGGAGAATCTACCTCACCTCTCTGTGTATATACTGAAGAAAATATAACTGACCTCTGTGTGTATATACTGAGGAGAATCTCCCTCCCCTCTATGTGTATATACTGAGGAGAATCTCCCTCACCTCTATGTGTATATACTGAGGAGAATCTCCCTCACCTCTATGTGTATATACTGAGGAGAATCTCCCTCACCTCTATGTGTATATACTGAGAAGAATCTACCTCACCTATCTGTGTATATACTGAAGAGAATATAACTGACCTCTGTGTGTATATACTGAGGAGAATCTACCTCACCTCTCTGTGAAAATCAGAAGTATTATATAATTCCTGGAGCACCAGGGATATTTGATGTTAAACTCTAGACAACCAGGGATATTAGATGTTAACCTCTAGCCAACCAGGTATATTGGATATTACCACGTAGACCACCAGGAATATTAGACCCTAGACCACTAGCAGTATTAGATATGAACTCCTAGACCACCACAGGTAATACAGGTAAACCTTTCATCTCACTAAACCACCAGGGATTTTAGATATTACCCTCTAATCAACCAAGGTTATTAGATAGTAACCTGCACATCACTGGGTATATTAGATAATATCTCCTAGACCACCACATATATTACTGTTAAATCCCATTAACTCTCCAGACCAACAGAGATATTAGATATTACCCTCTATACCACCAGGGATATTGGATATTAACTGATTGAATACCAGAGATATTACAATAACCTCTAGGCCACCACAGATATTACCGTTAAAATCTTAATCTCTCCATACCAATATAAATATTAGATATTAGCCCCTTAGACCACCAGAAATATTAGATGTTAATCTCTAATCAACTAGGGCTATTAACAATTAACCCCTAGACCACTGCAGATATTACTGTTAAGCCTTTCACTTCTCTATACCAACAAAGATATTACTCTCTAGACCACCAGGAATATTAGATATTAACTCATAGATTACCAGAAATATTAGATATTATCCTCTAGACCACCAGGGATATTAGATTTTAACCACTAAACCACAAGAGCTTAGTGGTTAAATCTCTGCACACCAACATAAATATTAGATATTAGCCCCTTAGACCACCAGAAATATTAGATGTTAATCTCTAATTAATCAGGGCTATTAACTATTAACCCCTAGACCACTGCAGATATTACTGTTAAACCTTTCACCTCTCTAAACCAACAAAGATATTACCCTCTAGACCACCAGGAATATTAGATATTAACTCATAGATTACCAGAGATATTAGATATTATCCTCTAGACCACCAGGGATATTAGATTTTAACCACCAGGGTTATTACCAAGAACATCAGACTATACTACTAGCCCCTGAAACATCTAATGTAAAACATGTGATGTAGTAACCTGCTATGTAAGGTTGAAAAGAGACCTATGTCCATCCAGTTCAACCTATTACTCCCCAATGTTGATTCAAAGGAAGGCAAAACCCCCAATAAGGTAGAAGCCCATTTTCCTAATTTTAGGGGTAAAAAAATTATTTCCCGACTCCAATCTGGCAATCAGAATAACTCCCAGGATCAACACAGTGACTATAGTACATGAAGAAAGTTAGTAAAGTGAGTATAACGAGGGGGTATCTGCCCTCTGGCACAGAATATGTGAATCCATAACTGATTTACAGGCTGAATATTATAAGATGGAGTTGTTACTTTTGATTGGCCGCAGATATAAATCTAGAACATATTCAACAATCGGCTCTGGTTTTGATGTGTATTTATAGTGTGGGCTGAAGTCTTACAAAATACACATTAGAAACCATTAGTTTTCTGATGTTTTTATAATTTCTTAGTCACCATCACATTGCAGAGAACAAACTGAGAACTATTTCTTGATGACTTCAAGTAGGAAGAATGCTGGGACACGCTGACCGTGTGCAAGCGGATTCATCTCATGTAGGCTGACAGTACCTCCTTCTGCTCCAGTCAAGACGGGGCACAGAACAAAGCTGCAGAAGAATCAAAAGAGCCTGTCATCAGGGAGCTGATATATATCAAAGTCAAGATGTTTCAGTCTTAACGTCTCAGGTTGTTTGAGGCTTGGGCAATACTTTGGTAATGAGAAAAATCTCAGCTTATATAACGCATTCCTTAAAGAAGCCGCTTCTTATGTTTCTGCAATTGGCTGTGGTTCTTCAATGGTATATGCAATGTGCAAATGTTCAGACTTTAGTGACCCTGTAAGGGGGTCCATGTGAAGAGCATAAATCTTCACGTCTGAGCGAATATTTGCTGAATGTCCTCTTTTTCAATCAAAGCCCTGCCCCTTCTCAAGGCCATATTGGCGATACAACAAATTGCAGTTGACATTAGGCCGCGGTGTTGGAATAGTGCAGACCTTCCGTAATACGGAGTACAAAGATTGTTATGCAGCAATGCAAGTATGGTGGATAGTAGGTGTAGGTACATAGAGGAGGTCTATCCCTGCACCTACAATGCAATGAGCCTGGATGATGTGGAGTACCAGGGGTGTAATGCGGAGATATCGGTTACAAGTGCGAATACCGGTTACTTAGGCAATGTTTAATTACTCATGCCTTCTAGGAACGAGATCCTTTAAATACTGCCTCTGTCTGTCACCTGCTTCAACCCAATGGTATATATGGTGGCAGAATTTTGGTTATCCAATGGTTGCTTCAATGTATAGCCCCTGGTGTCTTGGTGGTATATACAATACTCTGCTTATTCTATTGTGACTAAGTGGTATTTATGAGGAATGATCCAAGAATATCCAATGTGTTGTGTAACTGCTATGCCAAAATAGCCAATTGTGTAAGAGCTGGGGCTCTAATAAAGTGACTGTCCATCATTATTCCACCATGATTTCTCTGTGGGCTTCAACTTGAAGATCCAGCTGGGAAAGTCCATATTGCCATGAGGGTTTACGACTGAAAAATTAAAGGTCTTCCTTAGACTCAAAATCCGGTGTAACAGGTCTACTTTTCATACAGGGAAGCACCAATCCTAAAAGGATCAATATCTCTAATAAAATGAGCTCCGTTTAGCGCAGATTGCTAAGACAGCAGAAATGCAGTCCTAAGCTCTCACTCACGACCTGAAGGTTGCGAGTTCGATCCCCGCTTGGTTCAGGTAGCCGGGTCAAGGTTGCCTAAACCTTCCATCCTTCCGAGGTCAGTAAAGTGAGTACCCAGCTTACCGGGGTGGGGGTAGTAAATAAATTACTTGAAAGCGCTGTGGAATAAGTCGGCGCTTTACAAATAACAATGCCCATTCAATGCACATTATACAGTGTTTAGCTGGCTGTATACTGGAGTAGAAAAGTCACTGATTCGATACCCAATGTCACATTACCAAAATAGGCAGAGAATAAGTGGTTTGTGCAAAGTATGCATCTTGCCGATCGGCGCTCAGATCTGGTTAGCATTCACCTTCAAACACCAGGGGGCATGCTTTAGAGAACAGACTTAGAATCCGTACGCCTATATGGGGTGCGTTTCTCTTTTAAAATAAAGTGCAATGATAATTTCCTTGCATAATTAAAAATCAGAAGAAGTGTCATTACGTGTGCTGCCCGTCATCAATTAGGTAATTGTATTAATTAAGTTTTAATCAGGTTCTCCTGCATCCTGCCTCATCAGCATCTGTTCTCTTCCAGATTTCTCTCTAGTACAATTAAACCTCAAAGGTTGAGAAGACGGAGCGATTCTGCAGCGCGCACCATTTTTAATTCCCACTAATTCTTGTTTTTCTCCCATTTGGCAACAGCAGGATTCATACTAGAAAACATCTTGCTGAAATAACATTTTCCAGAACGGCGGGAGATTGCGAGCCTCCAACTGTCATAACAACCTCTTTCCCATAAAGTTTTAATTATCCACTTACTTAATGAAGAACTGTAGGAGAATACAAGATACACTCTTTGTCAAAAAAAAGTCAAGCACCTAGAAGAAGTCGTTCTGATGCAAAACCTGTCCTGCAGTTTCATCTCATGCAGCTTTGCAAATAATTACAGTTGTGGTGATTAGATGAACGGTCTTGTCACCTGAGACCCTAAGGCCCCCTGTCCACGCCAGAGATATTCCGCTGCGGGGAGCGAGGGGGAAGAGCTGACAGGTCTCAGCGGTGAGCCTATCTAACAGATAGGCTCACCACAGAGAATCGCGGCATTCCACGATTTAAATCCCGCAAGCAGAGAATCGCTATGATTCTCCGTTCGTGGACGCCGGCGTGGCGCATTCCATAGATACGCTAAGGAAAGATTCACAATCACCAGCGGATCAGAGGCAGCCTTAAAGTGGTTCCCCCCCTGGGCCTATAAAACAAACAGGGGGCCTCTGAGAGTCTAAAAAAGCTGGATGGTCGTATTGATGAATTTTCTTCCATTGGGCCATTCTGACCAGACTGTTAAGAGGTGTTGGACCAGTGGATGTGTGAGGGCATACAAAGTGACTGGGTCCAGGACCCCTCGACAGACCATCAGTAGAGAGGAGCGTCTGACCAGATTGTTAGGAGGTGTTGGGTCCAGTGGATGTGTGAGGGCACACAAAGTGACTGGGCTCAGGACCCCTGACAGACCACCAGTAGTGAGGAGCATCTGACCAGACTGTTAGGAGGTGTTGTGACCAGTGGATGTGTGAGGGCACACAAGGTGACCGGGCTCAGGACCCCTGACAGACCACCAGTAGAGAAGAGCGTCTGACCAGACTGTTAGGAGGTGTTGGACCAGTGGATGTGTGAGGGCATACAAAGTGACTGGGTCCAGGACCCCTCGACAGACCAGCAGTAGAGAGGAGCGTCTGACCAGACTGTTAGGAGGTGTTGGATCCAGTGGATGTGTGAGGGCACACAAGGTGACCGGGCTCAGGACCCCCTACAGACCACCAGTAGTGAGGAGCATCTGACCAGACTGTTAGGAGGTGTTGTGACCAGTGGATGTGTGAGGGCACACAAGGTGACTGGGATCAGGACGCACCCTACAGACAACCAGTAGAGAGGAGCATCTGACCAGACTGTTAGGAGGTGTTGTGACCAGTGGATGTGTGAGGGCACAGAAGGTGACCGGGCTCAGGACACCCCCGACAGACCACCAGTAGAGAGGAGCGTCTGACCAGACTGTTAGGGGGTGTTGTGACCAGTGGATGTGTGAGGGCATACAAGGTGACCGGGCTCAGGACGCCCCCTACAGACCACCAGTAGAGAGGAGCATCTGACCAGACTGTTAAGGGGGTGTTGGTACCAGTGGATGTGTGAGAGCACACAAGGTGACCGGGCTCAGGATGCCCCCTACAGACCACCAGTAGAGAGGATCATCTGATCATCTGCGAGTTGTCTTCAGCAATCAATCCAGGTTTAGTTTGGGCGCTGACGATGGCAGTGTTCGTGTCTGCAGACCTCGGGTTAGCACCTCAATCTTGCCTTTGCTGTGAAGCGGCACACTGCACCCCCCTAGTGTGATGGTCTGGGGGGGGCCATAGTATATGACAGTTGGTCACCCCTAGTAGTGGCACGAGGACAATGACAGCTCAACATTGTCACATTTCAACAACCTACAAGTTTGCACGATCAAGAGGATCAGTTACAGCAAATATGGAGTGATATGCTGCAGGATACCATACAGAACCTGCATTTCTCCATGCCCACCTGTATCACATCTTGTATCCAAGCCAGAGGTGGTTTAACAAAGTACTAGAGCCTCCATGCCCCCCCGTATCACATCTTGTATCCAAGCTAGAGGCGGTACAACTGCATACTAGAGCCTCTATGTCCATCCGTATCACATCTTGTATCCAAGCTAGAGGTGGTACAACAGGGTACTAGTGTCTTAATACCCACCTGTATCACATCTTGTATCCAAGCTAGAAGTGGTACAACAGGGTCCTAGAGCATCCATGCCCTCCTGTATCACATCTTGTATCCAAGCTAGAGGCGGTACAACAGGGTACTAGAGCTTCCATGCCACCTATATCACATCTGGTATGGAAGCTAGAAGCAGTACAAAAGGGTACTAGAGCCTCCATGCCTGCCAGTATCAGATCTTGTATCTAAGCTGGAGGCAGTATAACAGGGTACTAGAGTCTCTATGCCTATCCATATCACATCTTGTATCCAAGCTAAAGATGATACAACAAGGTATTAGAGCCTCTATGCCTATCTGTATCACATCTTGTATCCAAGCTAAATGTGGAACAGGGTACTTGAGCCTCCATGCTAACCCTTATCACATCTTGTATCCAAGCTGAAGGCAGTACAACAGAGTACTAGACCCTCCATGCCCCCCGTATCACATCTTGTATTCAGGCTAGACGTGATACAATAGGGTACTAGAGCCTCCATGCCCGCTCGTATCACATCTTGTATCCAAGCTAGAGGCAGTACAACAGGGTACTAGAGCCTCCGTGCCTGCCCATATCACATCTTGTACCCAAGCTAGAGGCGGTACAACAGGGTACTAGAGCCTCCAAGCCCACCCATACATATTTGTATCCGAACTAGAGGCGGTACAACAAGGTAATGGGGCATTTTATGACCATCTAGTGCAGATCACCTACATAGTACAGCATCTGGTTGATGGTGTAGTTTACTACTTAAATTCTCATTCACACCTGAGTATGGAAAAAAGAAACTAAGTATATTGATACTTAGTCCCATTTAACGTACCCATAATTCACAGGCATTTTAGGGTCTGTTCTACACCGCAGACCAAACCTTCCTTTTATACAGACTCCAAACCAGATCCCCATGTATACAGACCGTAGACCAAAGTACTCATTTATAAAGTCCCCAGATTAAACCCCACATTTAGATGGACAGCAGACAATCATTTATGCAGAGCCCACACTGGACTCCCCAATAATATGGACCCAGACTCCACCTCATCTATATTGACCCCAGACCAAACGTCTCATTTATACAAACAGCAGACCACCATCTGTACAAACACCAGACCCTATTTATACAAATCCAAAACCAGACCCCATTTATACAGACCCCAGATAATGCCCCACATTTATACAAACACCAGACCATTATCTATACAGAGCCTAATTAAATGCATCATGTATTTGAATCCCAGCTCCTCAATGATGTTGACCCTAGACCAAACCTCTCACTTACACAAACACAATACTGCCCTCCATAAAGACCCCATCTTATTTATACAAATCTAAAATCAGACCCCCATTTAACCCCTTAAGGACCAGGCTGTTTTGTACCTTAAGGACCAGGCCCCTTTTAGGGATTTTCCTTGCTACCTTCATCCACAAAGCCCCCCACAGTGTAGCACCCCCCTATATTGCCTTCCTCATCTCAATCCATCACCCAGCCCGGGCTCTCTGCTCTGCTAATAAAACTAGACTAAGGGCCCCTCTGATTCGAACTTCTCATTCCCGCCTCCAAAACTTCTCTACCAAACTTCACTACCAAAGGCTACCCAGGCAATCCAGGACTAACTAAACTTCAGGCGTGCTCTAAAAATGCACCTCTTCAGAGAAGCATACCACATTCCCTAAACAAACCCCTCTGTACTCTGCCTGATAACATGCTCCATGACCTACTGACTGCAACCCCTGCTAGCCATCATAAACCGCTCCTGCAGTCATACCAATTCTGCCGTCACACGGATAAAGTATCTGACCATTGTCTATGTGTATATCACCCCTCACTCTCCACCCCCCATACCATGCACATCTCCAGTCCCTTCACCTTCTGCATCACCCCATTACTTGTAGCATGTAAGCTCGTTGGAGCAGGACCCTCACCCCTATTGTTTCCATCAACTGATGTAACCATGGTTCTGTAATGTTTGTACTTTTGTCTTTCTGTATTCCTCCTGTCTACATAAGTGCTGCGGGATATGTTGGCGCTATACAAATAAAGATTATTATTATTACCCCCCATGTGGTAGCTTTACTGCCCTATTTTTTTTCCTTTAGCTATCAAAATTATTTTTGCTGTTTTTTTTTGACATATAGGGCTACTTTTTTAATATCTTTTCACTGACTTTTCTTTCTGCTTTTTAGTTTTATTGGGGGTAGAACGCTAAAAAAAAGGTTTTTTTTCTAGCATTTCTAGTTTTTAAAAAAAATTAGTATATTTATGCTAAAATAAAGTATGGGAGTGGGTTCCTTTATTTGTTTTGGATGTTTTGATATAGACTATGTATGGTTTTGGATTACAGGGCACTTGTAGCGACGGTTTTGGTTGGTGTCGGCTTTGGGTTATTTTCTTTCTTACGTATATATTGTTGTTATATTCTGTAATTTTCATTTACTGATGTGTGTAATTACGGCTTTTACTATCTATGTCCTCATAATGTGATGTAAGACCTCGGGGGCACTTTTATTTCTTTTTTTATTTTAGATTTTTCCACTGTAGCTGAGGCATCCATAGGAGCCCCAGTTACAGGGCAAAACATCCCCTGTGAGGATATTAGTCACTGGCAGAGGTGATCAGGGTCTAGTACGACCCTGCAGCTCTGCTATAGCAGGAAATCCTGGCAGTCACGTGACACCCCCCCCCCCCCCCCCCGGCTCACGGAGTGAAAGTTACACTTTCACTTTTCAGTACACAGCGCTCATTGAGCACTGTGTACTCAGGGAAGGAGGAGGGAGAAAGAGTTAAAAACCCCTCCTACCTTCTCCTCCGGCTTATCAGCTGTCACTAACAGCTGACAACTATAGATGAGCGAGTATACTCGCTAAAGGCAATTGCTTGAGTGAGCATTGCCTTTAGTGAGTATCTCCCCCGCTCGAGATGGAAGGTTCGGGTGCCGGCGGCGGGCACGGAGCTGCGGGGCAGAGTGGGGCGGAACGGAGGGGAGAGCTCTCTCTCCCTCTCTCCCCCCCGCTCCCTCCTGCTGACAGCTGCTACTCACCGCTCCCCCGCGCCAGCACCCGAACCTTCTGTCTTGAGCATTGCCTTTAGCGAGTATACTCGCTCATCTCTACTGACAACCTATCTTGCCTCTGATTGATTACAGAAGCAGGAGGCTTTAATTCCCGCCGTAATTTTACATAAGGCTGGGTTTATAGCCCGTGACCAGGTGCCGCATATTGTCCCAGGTCCGAAACGGGTTAAAGAGACCCTAGATCAGACCCCACATTTATACACCAGACCCCAGACAATCATCTATACAGAGCCCCAATCAAACTTCCCTTTTATATGGTCTCCAGACTCCCCCCATCCATACTGATGCTAGACCAAATCCCCCCATTTATAAAGACACTACACCAGGCCCCCAATCTATATGGATCCCAAACTAGAGCCACATTTCTACCGACCTCAGAGCAGACCCTCCATCCACACAGGCCTCAGACTAGACACCCCCCTCTCATTTATATAGACACAAGACTGCCATCTAGACAGACCTCAGACCATGGCTTCTGAGTAAGCCTCATCCAACCTTGCACAAACCTCACACTTGCTTGCGCACTTCATCAACACGACCAACACAACATCTTGCGTGCCACACCGCACCTTTTGACCTGCAGCAGCAACACCTTGCAGGGCAGATGTGTCCTACTCTTCCCCTATTTGACACCCATGTTCCACCCAGATTGGTGACCTGCTTATGTACACCTGTCAATAGTCATCAAGTCTAAGATCAAGATGACTCAAACAAAGTCCACATGGATTAATCAGTATCATCAGTTACATGAAGCACATTTCCCCTCCATAAACATGAGCATTTACATACTAACCTTTGGGATATACCATCAGCTCCAATGAATATGATTAGTCGTTTGAAATCCCTCTTTTACAACCTGGTAAAAACTTGAAGCCCACCCTTGGTTAAAACTCCAATGGAAACTGTCACGGTCGCCATATTGGTTGTTACATTGCTTTCTCAATAACGGGTTGGTCCACACTTTTTGGGCAATCACCGCTTTAAAAAAATCGGGGAACAGATTCTATAAAGTGGAGAAGATCTTCCATGCTCAACTCACCCCATGCCCGCTGCAGCGGCTCTGTCAGTTGGTGCACGTTTTGCAGAAAAGTGGGAGTAGATATCACAGCCCTTTCCAGCATATCCCAAACATGTTCAATGGGGTTACAGAGAGGTGTGTTTGGGGGCCAAGGCAGTGTGGAGAATACCTTGCCGTGTTCCTTCAACCACTCCTCAATGACACTGAGTTTTGTCTGTTGAAAGATGACACTGTGTTCGGGGAAGACTTTCTGAAGATATGGGTGCATGGGGTAAGCTAAAAGGTCTCCGTAGCGTTTATCATTCAAGGATTGTGGTATTATGACCAACTGTCCTAGGCCATTCCAGGTAAATTCTCCCCAGACTGCAATACCACCACCACCGGCCTGTTGAATCCCAAAGGTGCACCAATGGGATATGGCTTCATGCTTATGCCAGATACAGACCCAGGCATCCATACGGTTGAGTAGGAAATGGTTACTAGTCATGGCACATGACAACCTTCTGCAATGTATCCAAGGTCCATTGATGTCTTTCTTGGTCCCCTGCAAGGTGTTGTTGTTGATGGAGCGTCATTATCAGGGGCACCCTTGTCAGTCTTCAGCTACTGAACCCCAGTTG
Organism: Eleutherodactylus coqui; assembly: GCF_035609145.1. Lineage (NCBI taxonomy): Eukaryota > Metazoa > Chordata > Amphibia > Anura > Eleutherodactylidae > Eleutherodactylus > Eleutherodactylus coqui. The sequence goes on from NC_089837.1 coordinate 35,496,652, forward strand.
ATGCAAGGTACACCACACGATCATTGTGAAAATTTATCTAACTTCCCCTACTGTTGTACTACTGGGTCAGTTGGTCCACTTTGGAATGTTGTTGCTGATATACCAGGCGTGGCCCCCGATGCTCAGTTCTAGTATCAACCACACATGGCCTACCATTGTGCAATCTTCTGTCAAAGGTCTGTCCATAGTTCAACCAGTCTTGGCACACTCTTAAAAACCATGGCTCGCGAAGAGCCAACAAATACAATTGTTTCAGAAATAGTGGCGCTACACCTTGTGGCACCAACAATCTGCCCACGGTCGAAGTCACTCAAGTCATCACATTTACCCATGACTGCCAAATCTTGCCTATTGGTGTGCAGCGGAAAGGTCAGCATATTATCTGAAAGCAGATCATAGTACATCATGTTGTACCGCGTTACTGATCCCAAGATGCCACCCACTAAATGTTCCTAATGCAGTGATTGTTCAGTGTATTTAGTAATCTTTTTTGTATTTTGGGGTTTAATGCTCTTCACATTTTCAAAAACACTTTTCAAAAAGTTGGTTTTGGCCTTTAAATGTCGATTCCGGTTTTAGAATTCATTGCAGCTTTCAGCTTCTGCTCCGTGTAATACACCAGTGGTTTTCTCCTGTCCTAGTTAGAATCATGAAACGCGTCTGCGGAAGTGTAATTCTCCTCTCGGGGAGCTTGTGGAAGATGCTCCAGCTCTGCAGTAGTGTCCATCATATTACCCATCTGACCTCCTCTTCAACCCCTCACAAACTTTTTACTGCCACTTCTCAACCGAAAGCAAAGAAGATATGAGTGAGATAAATCTGTCCGGCAGCACAATGCCAGGTTGGGGAGCTTTCCTTTACAGCCCTAATAAATATGTATTTGTCTACGGCCGGTATGTGCTTTCATTTGCTCGCTTTGATGCCGGAAGATATTTCATTCGCGGGGTTGTAGCTTTTTATATATATTTATTAATAATTTGATCTAGCTTTACATTTTAGTTTCCCTCCACCATAAAGTACAATATATGAAGGCATAAATATTGCATTTTTGTTACGAGTAATACTTCCAAAGCCTAAACACTGATTTTTGGTGTCGTTTTTTCAGGGTGTAGAATTAACCCTGGTCAAGTTAACCCTTTTTAGGCATTGATATACTTGGAGAAGAGGGTACTCATAGCAAAGATCAAAATGGCCCCCTATTATGGAGATGGTTTTTGCCACCCAGGATGAAAGGGCTTGTTTTTGCTTCCCCTTTTGGGACCCGTGGGCTAATTCCCCAACTTGGTAACAATGCACTTTACCTGGAAGGGGGATCCTGAACAAGTTCTTTAATGCCATAGCAAAGGGCATGGGATCAACCAGGGTTGTCCGTCTCTTATCAAGGGCCCCATAGCAGGTGCATATGATGTATATGGGGTGTGTATGGGGTGATCTTCTCCCTTAGGTCTGCCTGGCTAGATAACTGTCTTCCTCAATGAATCTTCTTCCTTCTGTCTCTTATTCTTTGATGTTTGGAAGCACCTCTATTAGCCCGTCGGCACCCCGCAACACAATACCTTAGATCTGCTACTGTGTTAAGGTTATTAGCTCAGTTCTGGTATTGCAGCAGTGTACTGAGCTTGGTTTGTGCTGAATTTATTAGCTTGCTTCTGGTGTCGTATTTATGTTATGAGCTTGCTTCTCGTGCTGTATGTATCTACTGAGCTTGGCGGCTGTATTTATTTTATGAGCTTGGTTCTGGTGGTGTATGTATGTACTGAGGTAGATTCATGCTGTATTTATGTACTGAGTTTGGTTCAGAATACAGTATTTATGTTATGAGTTTGGTTCTGGTGCTGTATTTATGTTAAGAGCTTTGTTTTGGTATTGTATTTATGGTATAAGATTGATTTTGGTGCAGCATTTTATGTACTGAGCTTGGATCTGGGGATGTATTTATGTTATCAGCAATATTCTGGTGCTAGTGCTATATTTATATACTGAGCTTGGTTTGGCTACTGTATTTATGTACTAAGCTTGGGTCTGGTACAGTATTTATGTACTGTTCTTGGTTCTGCTGCTGTATTTAGGTACTGAGATTGGTTTTAGTGCTGTATTTTTATGTTTTGAGCTTGGTTCTGGTACAATATTTATGTACTAACCTTAGTTCTAGTGCTGTATTTATGTTTTGAGCTTGGTTCTAGTACAGTATTTATGTACTGAACTTGGTTCTAGTGCTGTATTTATGTTATGAGCTTGGTTCTGGTACAGTATTTATGTACTAAGCTTGGTTCTAGTGCTGTATTTATGTTATGAGCTTGGTTCTGGTACAGTATTTATGTACTGAGCTTCGTTCTAGTGCTGTATTTATGTTATGAGCTTGGCTCTGGTACAGTATTTATGTACTAACCTTAGTTCTAGTGCTGTATTTATATTATGAGCTTGGTTCTGGTACAGTTTTTATGTACTAAGCTTGGTTCTAGTGCTGTATTTGTGTTATGAGCTTCTTTCTGGCACAGGATTTATGTACTAAGCTTGGTTCTAGTGCTGTATTTATGTTTTGAGCTTGGTTCTGGTACAGTATTTATGTACTGAGCTTTGTTCTAGTGCTGTATTTATGTTATGAGCTTGGTTCTGGTACAGTATTTATGCTCTGAGCTTGGTTCTGGTACAGTATTTATGCTCTGAGCTTGGTTCTGGTACAGTATTTATTCTCAGAGCGGTTCTGCTGCAGGTATGTTGCTATCTTGCTCAGAATACAGGCTGACTGCCTGTCTGCCTAAATATGTGATTTTTTTTGCTTTGAGGGATGTAACAACAAATTTCAGTACGAGGTGCCATCTAAGCTGACGCTGACTATATTTTTAGGCCCTAGGAAAGCAGAGTGACTACACCCCGTGGAGCTTTAGTGGCGACCATAATGAATTTAAACCCAGCTTTCCCAGAAAAGTAGCTGAACAGAGTTTTTGCAGAACGCAAGGAGTCTTTATTTCGGAAGGCGATGGGATAATTTCATTACATCGATGATCTGCTGGGCTGTAAATTATTCAGGCGGGGAGCTGCAGCTTTTACAGCTTATGAAAACAGCAGCGGTAAACTGTAAAGTCTCCGGGAGGGGCGCGCTCTACCCTCGTTCTATTGATCAGGTAAGATTAAATTATTCATCTCTACAGCTGCAGTGCTACTGAGCGGCTTCTGTATCCATCCTGGGTCACTGCTGAACTGTGAAGAATGCTGCAAACTTAGTGTCTTGATCAGAGCAATATCAGCAACGCGCTTCCATAGATGTCAGCGAGAAAGAGCCGAGAGGAGGTGAGGGTGACTGCTAACACCTCTCGAAAACTGATAATTTAGTGGTAAAAGAGTGCAGGAAGCTGGGATACGAGGGGTTGTTTGTCAGCTCTATGTGCTAAACAGGTCCCTATACCTCAGCTCCGCTGCATGTAAGGTAAGAGGGATATTGCACATCTGAGTTTTAAGTTTTACATATTATACATTATTAATTTGCATATATTTACATATTATTATATGGCAATCTCTCCCTTTATAAGTAGCCTTCAAGGAGTTGTCCCACTTCTAGCAGCTTTGCTGCAGGGAGCTGACAGCTCCGTACATTGTGCAGTGGTTGGTAGTGCAGGATGACTCCTACTGAAGTGCATGTGCCTGCAGTACCAAAACAGGCCACTGCACAGTGTATGGAGCTGTCTGCTTCCTGAAGCAAAATTGCTAAAAGTGGGACAACCCCTTTAATGCCTTAATGACCGCCCATGCGCTTTTTTATGGCCATCGTTGAGGGCTTTATGGCTTTATTCTAATGCATGCACCATTTTACAGCACTGTAGCAGAAGCCTGGCACGTGTCTTCTGTGCCCGGGGAAGTGGATGTTTAGCTGTCAGGTGACTAACCGACACTTGATGTAACAGCAGGGAGTGGAGAAACCTCCAATCCCCGCTATTTAACCTTTTCATGCCGCAATTAATAAGACCACAGCATAGAAAGGTATGACAAAGGGAGGGGGATCCCTCTGTCACCCATTGGACCCCACAGCATGTACATTGAGCTATTAGGTTCAATAGAACCTAATAGCTGCAGTGAAACGCCGCAGATTTACACCGCGGAAATCCGGCCGTGTGCATTAGGCCTAAATGTGGGAAAAGGTTTTTTTTTTAACTTTTATTAACTTTTAGGTTTTTCCATTTTTGAACTGAGTTTTATATTTTATTTCGCCCCCCTAGGGGACATGACCCTGTGATGATTAGATCGCTCCTGCAGTGCCATGTAATACCATAATATTATATCATAATACAATTTTCCAGGCAGTCTATAAAGCCATGCTGCAGGCATATTTATTTTCGAATTCCAGTTGCAAATCTGTACTAAAATTCTGCCACAAAGTGCAATACAATGTAAGCGAGTAAAGCATCAATCAAAGCATAAAGAATCTGTACACAACATGCTGCAGACGTTCGAATCCAGAGCATGCTCCCCCTGACGCTAAAATGCTGCCGATTTCCACCAAGGGTTTCAGTCATTGCAATGGATAGACTATAACCCCATCATAAAGGTGACATAGCCGTCACAGAAAAGAAGCTTTAGAGCGTGATCCTTACAGTGTGCTGCAGGTGTTGTGGCAGGCAAAGGGCGCTATACTGATAAAACTGAATGTCAAAGTGAAAATATCACAAAAAATTTTAATATTTTTCCCTCAGCAGCAGAATTTGCTACGTAACAGAACATTTTGTGCCGAGAGATCAATGACCTGACCGGCAGGCCTCTCGCTGCGCATGCATTTCATTTATAAGGGGACCTTGAAGGGCCGCCCTCTGCCTGCTCAAGCGGATTCAGCTACAAGACTCTGGGATTCAATTACAAGATGCAATCCACCCATCAAATGATTTTCTCGCTCCGGACTCGCTAACATGACAAAGTATCGATCGCGAGGTATTAATTCAGTGATAGATTTCACCTGAGAGAACCTCAAGAGAACGAAGTCCAAGGAGGAAATCACCGCAGTCTTCAAGGACCAAAGCCAAGATTCATCCCTACGAGCTATATGGGACCTTTCACACGGGACGGAATTACACCGCAGGACACTGCCAAATCCGTCCCGTGTGAACATGCTCTTAAAGGGACGGTCCGGGTCTCTCCTGGGACTGGAGGGGAATGGGGAATATGTTGCCGGCAGTTGTTCTATTCCACCGTTCCTCAAATCTGCCACCGCTGGGTCCTGCTTTTGGCCGGCATAATCTTCAGAATTACCCAGGTTCCATTGGTGGAGTGAGGCCGGTCTCACACGACCGGATTTCTATTGCAGATTCCGCGAGTGTGGGCATTGAATTACGCCGTTCCGATCACATTAGCATATAGGAATTGCGTAATCCGCAAGTGGAAAATATGCTATGTTACCACGCATGTCAGCGACATAGAGACCATTGTTCTCTATGGTTAAAGATATACCTGCAGCCCGTATACAATTACATTGCGTATGGGCGGTGGGTATCCGAGTCATCGCTAAGCAACGGCACGGGAAATATAAACCAAAAAAAAGTATACTGCGCAGGACCGCCTGCGGGGGCACACAGTTCTGCACAGTACAATTTTGCAGCCGTACGTCGGGTCACCGGCCGGGCTTACAGCTGAAATCTGCTGTGGGACTATAGTGTGTGGCACTATAGCTGCTTTCTGATTGGCCAAATCTGTTCATGTGATCAGCAGTGCCCGGTCAGAGAGCAGTGCACAGTGTGCATTAAGTAGTTAGTTTGGGCGCTGACAACGGCCGTGCTCCTAACTGGAGACCTCGGGTGAACGCCTCAATCCTGCCTCCTGCTGGTGTCATGGTCTGGGGGGCATTACATACGACAGTTGGCGTAGTAAGGTAAGGTGGTACCCGGTGCGGAAGATTCGTTTGTTCCCCCCCCTCAGTGATGGCACCTACCGCAGCCTGCTTCCTACGCCACTGGCCAACATTACTACTGCCCCTCACACTATTACTACTATTACTGCCCCCTCACATCTATATCCAAACTACAGGCTGTACAGCAGGGTACTAGAGCCTCCATCCCCGCCTGTATCACATCTTGTATCCAAGCTAGAGGTGGTACAACAGGGTACTAGAGCCTCCATTCCTGCCCATATCACATCTTGTATGCAAGCTAGGGGTGATACAACAGGGTACGAGAGCCTCCATTCCTGCCCGTATCACATCTTGTATCCAAGTTATAGGTGGTACAACAGGGTACTAGAGCCTCCATGCCCCCCATATCACATCTTGTATCCAAGCCAGAGGCGGTACAACAGGGTACTAGATCCTCCATGCCCACCCATATCACATCTTGTATCCAAGCTAGAGGCAGTACAACAGGGTACTAGAGCCTCCATGCCCACCTGTATCACATCTTGTATCCAAGCTAGAGGCGGTACAACAGGGTACTAGAGCCTCCATGCCCTCCCTTATCACATCTTGTATCCAAGCTAGAGGCGGTACAACAGGGTACTAGAGCCTCCATGCCCCCTGTATCACATCTTTTATCCAAGCTAGAGACAGTACAACAGGGTACTAGAGCCTCCATGCCTGCCTGTATCACATCTTGTATCCAAACTAGAGGCGGTACAACAGGGTACTAGAGCCTCCATGCCCACCTGTATCACATCTTGTATCCAAGCTAGAGGCGGTACAACAGGGTACTAGAGCCTCCATGCCCCCCGTATCACATCTTGTATCCAAGCTAGAGGCAGTACAACAGGGTACTAGAGCCTCCATGCCCTCCGTATCACATCTTGTATCCAAGCTAGAGGCGGTACAACAGGGTACTAGAGCCTCCATGCCCCCTGTATCACATCTTTTATCCAAGCTAGAGGCAGTACAACAGGGTACTAGAGCCTCCATGCCCACCTGTATCACATCTTTTATCCAAGCTAGAGGTGGTACAACAGGGTACTAGAGCCTCCATGCCCGCCTGTATCACATCTTTTATCCAAGCTAGAGGTGGTACAACAGGGTACTAGAGCCTCCATGCCCGCCTGTATCACATCTTGTATCCAAGCTAGAGGTGATACAACAGGGTACTAGAGCCTCCATGCCCTCCTGTATCACATCTTGTATCCAAGCTAGAGGCGGTACAACAGGGTACTAGAGCCTCCCTACAAGGGGTCGGTTCTCCACAATAAATGACCCTTTTGCTCTAATATTGTAATTACTTACTTGGTGCTGACAATGAATGTTCTCAGCCGCTGGAGGTTAATATAATTAGTGCAGGCTCACATGAGCGTAATTTAATCACGTGTTACATGTGTGATGTTTGCACGTACAATACAAGGTGATTGGATCTGATGAAAGTATGTTGGTTTTTTATTGATCCATTCACACTAGCGTATATTCATTGCGTATGATACACGCGTGAAAAAGAACGCAGCATGTTCTATTTTACCATGTATTATGTGCGATAGAGCCTTATTGTTATCTATGGGCGCATAATAAATTCTGCCATAAGCAACGAAAGGCCAGCTCACACGGCAGTAAAATACTGCGCTATGCATGCAACATTTTACACGTTCGCTCGTGTGAGCCTGTCCTCAGTGGTGAGCGAATGTTTGACAAGTTCGGTTCAGTCGGTTCTACGAATTTTAGCAAAAAGTTTGGTTCAGTCCGAAAGGGGTTATCTAGGTAGTGCCCACCAGGATACACAGGGGTCGAAGTGGAAGCACTGCTCCGTGACATAAGTAGTGGCTGGTGCTTGCAATTGCATTTTGCGGTCTCATTGAAATTAATGGGAGCTGCGCCTGCAATTCGAGCACCGGCCACTACACAGGAGTCGGAGCAGTTCTTCTGCTCTGACCGTGGTGTATCCCAGGGGTTAGTTTAAGGCAAAGCTAATGAAGAAAATGAAGGAAAAAAAACTGAAAATGGAGGAAAAGAGGAGAAGGAAAAATATGATTTTTTTCTTCTTTTTCCAGTTTTATCCTTCTTCTTTCTTACTTCTCCTTTTTTCTTCTTTTCATCTTTCAGTAGGTTTAGCTGAGACAAACTGCCCCAGGCTGTTTTTCGATAGACTGAACGTTTAGCAACGTTCGACCCTAAACAGGCTTCTACTACTCCGCTTCTCTCAACACTAATTTTGCATGTAATACACACCCCAAGTGCTGAAATCATAATAAACGCTTCAGATGCCGCTGACTTTCTTGTTGAAAGTAATTTCCACCTTTCATATCGATTAACTAATGGTGGAAAAAAGGTTTTTCAGCAGCGGATGTGTTATTCTAAGGAGTAATCCACCTACTCCTTAACATATTAAGAACAATTGAAGGCACTTTGAAGCTTGATGACTTGCAGTCTCAGACTTTGCAGAGGTGATTGAACTCCTCAGTGACTCCTAAAGAGATGTTATTCCGTGTATAGATGATAGATGTACTCCTCCTTTATGACTCATCAAGATGTACAGCCCCCTCAATTGAAGAGTCAATTAGTACACAATCTTCAGTTATTTTAATGACATCTTGTAGATGCCTAAAGATTAGTAGCATGATCCTATGTGGTTCAGAGATATAACCAATGCTCCTGGTGGTCTGGTGATGGAAACATTGTTCTTGTCTTTGATGAAAATTGGTGGAAACTGTAATTCTTTCATTGGTGGTCTAGTTGTGAAAACATTAATCTTCTCTCCGTTGGTCCACTGGTGAAAACATTGTTTTTCCTGGTGATCCATTGGTGGAAACACTGATTTCTCTCTGGTGATCAAGTGGAGGAAACATTGATCTCCATGGTGGTCCAGTGGTGGAAAATTTATCTTCTTCCTGTTTTTCAGTAGAGGAAATATAGTTTTTTTCTCTTTGGTGGCTAAGGGGTGGACACATTGATTCTCTTACCTGTGGTTCATGGGTTAAAACAATCTTCTCCCTGGTAGCCCAGTGGTGAAAACATGGATCTTGTCTCTGTTAGTCCAGTGGTTGAAAAATTGATCTTCTCCCTGGTGATCCAGTGGAGTAAATATTGATCTTCTCCCTGGTGGTCCAGTGGTGGAAAATGGATCTGCCTCCTGTTTCTCTAGTGGAGGAAACATTGATTTTCTCCCTGGTGGTCCAGTGTTGAAAATATTGTTCTTTTCTTTAATGAATATTGATGGAACCTGTGATCCTATCCATGGTGGTCCAGTGGTGGAAAAATTGATCTGCTGCCTGCTAATCCAGGAAGGAAACATTGTTTTTCTCATTGGTGGTCCAGGGATGGACATATTGATTTTTTCCAGTGGTTCATGGGTGGAACCAATCTTCTTCCTGATAGCCCAGTGATGAAAACATTGATCTTCTCCCTGGTGGTCCAGTGGTGGAAAATATTGTTCTTTTGTTTAGTAATTATTCATGAAAACTGTGATTCTTCCTGTAGGGGTCCAGTACTGTTAAAATTGATCTCCTCCATGGAGTTCCAGTAGAAGAAACATTGATCTTCTCCCTGGTGCTCCAGTGTGGAAAAATTCTTCTTTTCTTTAGTGAACCATGGTGGAAACTATGACCATGTATGTGATGGTCTAGTGGTGGAACATTAGTTCTTACCCTGGTGGTATAGTACTAGAAGCCATGGTCTTTGGAGGTAGTCATGGAATCATAGGCTTGATTAGTGGCAGTTCTTTGAGTATTTGTGAGGTTCATCGTGCAAGTTTGAAGCTGCACCCGCTTGCTACAGCTGAACATTGCTGATCAGTGGTGAAAGATGTGATTGTCTCAACTATCGGCCAGCTCTATGCTAGATAAACCATAGGCCTCTTGGAGAATGAGCTTCATCAAGTAAATACTGAGTCTTGCAGGGCTGATAAAGAGGAAATTCCATTTAACTAAATAATATCTCCCACTGAATATAAAAAATACATATAAAATCATACAAATCAGTACAAACACAATTGCAGGTTCCATAAACTAGAGCTTTTGGTTATACAATGGTTAAATGAAAAGCAGCATTAGGTTCCTGATAAGGATAAAGGATAACCAACTTGCCTGATGGAGGACAGACTGATAGATCATGTAGTAAATACATTAGCGAGGTGCGATCTATCTTCTGTATCTCAGAGTCTCGTGTAATACATTATACATAGTAAGAAAGGCTTCTTAAATAAGACAGTAAGCTGGGAGATAAGGCTTAGAAGGAGCAAATATATATCCCCTTCAAGGAAGGATCAGCCTCAAAGACAGAATCAGTGAAATGTGTTGGAGGGTGATGGCATAGTCATTAAAGTGTGTGAGTGCAAGAAGTCTGAGGTTGGTGGTCATTTGGGGCATAGATTTAGGAGTGCTGTAAAAGTGACTACTTTTTATAGGGGACTGATGCATTTTTGTTAAGATGCACTACTAGTAATGGGACAAGAATGGAGCAAATGAACTCCAAATTTAAGCCAGATGCTAATGAAAGGAATATGAGGCATTTTGGTGCCCTAAGCAGAAAACTTGCCCCCAAACCTAAAATCAATTAGTGATTAGGACATTGGTATAAAAGATTAATGAAAATATTAATAAAGGTCATTATAAGTGAATGGGTTAATTGGCTAATTTCTGAGTCAAGTAGAATCCTAGACTGGTAGAGTTGGAAGGGACCTGCAGGGTCATCGAGTCCAACCGGCTCAATGCAGGATTCACTAACTCATCCCAGACAGATGTCTGTCCAGCCTCTGTTTGCTGAATAGCATTGAAGAACTCACCACCTCCTGTGGTAACCTGTTCTACTCACTGATCCCCCTCACTGTCTAATCTCTAATCTGTGTCTCCTCCCTTCCAGTTTCATCCCATTGCTTCTAGTATTTCCTTGTGCAGATGAGAATAGGGCTGACCCCTCTGCACTGTGACAGCCCTTCAGATATTTGTATCCTTCTTTTCAGCAAGCTAAACCTTCCTAGATCTATTATTTGCAGGCCGCTCACCATCTTGGTAACTCTTCTCTGAACTTGCTCCAGTTTGTCTATGTCTTTTTTAAAGTGGGGTGCCCAGAACTGGACACAGTATTCCAGATGAGTAGAGAGGGATAATTACCTCATGTGATCTAGACTCTGTGCTTCTCTTGATACATCCCAGAATTGTGTTTGCCTTTTTTGCTATTGCATTACACGGTTGACTAATGTACAGTCTGTTCTCTTTTTCACATGTGCTAAGTACCTTGTTTACAGTGTATGATTGATTACTCACCTCCTCAAGCAGCAATGCTCTCTGTCCCCAATTGCTGGTCTAAAACTTGGTCCAAGATTACAGCAATTGTCAAGACTCGAACTAGGAGCCTCTACTGCAAGCACTGTCCCTCTTATTGAGCTATCCAGACTGTGAACACTTTCCTTCCATAACTCACTGATCCCAGTTATCTAGCTCCTGCCTCCTGGTCTTGACCCCATCTCTTGCCCTGATCGCATTTCCTATAAAACCCTGGCCTTGCCACTCCCTCAGTGAGTGATTATTCTGCTTCACAGCACCATTTAGTCAAGCGCCATATTACCTGCTCCTCCGCTATTACTGCAAATGTGACCACCCGATAATGACTCCTGGCTTCCACCTGACTATGCTTCCCGCCTCATCCTTTGTACTACAAATGTGATCACCTGATAACGACTCCTAGTTTCCACCTGACTATGCTTCCCACTTCATCCTTTGTACTGCAAACGTAACCACCAGATGACTGTGACTTCCTCCTGATGACTCTCCAGTCCCGCTCGGCTACTACACGCATGGCTCCTATCCAGTGCCGGTAAGACAAAACAAAATAATCATGCTATAAAATGGGGTTCATAGTAGCCAGGCTCAGGAAACAGGTCACAGAGCTTCAAGAGTTGTGTGCCTCCTACCAGGAAAGGGTTGCTGCTGCACAACAAGAATTCAGGGGTTTACAGAGGCAACTTGTGGAGATGTGCAATTCAGGGCCAGAAGTCTGCATGCCATTGCCACCAAAATTTGCTGGAGCTCATTGCCAATACCAAGGTTTACTAAATCAATGCGTTGCAGAGTAGACAGCAGAATTTTGTCGCTGGGCAAATGATACCACGTGGAATCCAGCTGCACAAAAGAGCCAATTTCGCTGGGGATTATCGTAGTGGGTAAAGGATGAAGTTGCCAGAGTGGAGACTCCTGATAACCTGGAAGACTTCATTCAACTGTGCACCTAGATGGATCAGAGACTTTCCAAGCCCAAAAAAGATAGACTGCAGAACTAACACCCCTTATTCCCTCAGCCAATCCACATTGAGTCCTCCACTGAGGACTGAAGCCACACCAGAACTGATGCAGGTTGATGTCATCCATAAACCCCTTTCCCCTGCTGAAAGAGAAAGATGCCATGTTGACAATCTGTGCCTTTATTGTGGAAACTCGGGGCAAAATGCTTTAAACTGCCCAAACATGTTCCAAAGGACTCTCGTCCTAGCCAATGTCAAGGCCACAACCAATCTAGCCATCACGGAACAAGGGTATGTGACCAAACACACCTTTGCATTGGTAATTCAAGACGGTGTGAAGACCCTTTCCCCGCTCCCCTATTTTGTTCTCCCAATAGAGATCCTCACGGGTGATCAGGTGATTCAGTGTTCAGCTGGATTCAGGAGCAGGAGGAAACTTTATGGCTTTAAAATTGGCTCTTGACAAAGACATGGCCACCAGACTTAAGCCCATACAGATTGACATGGAAACCATGGATGGGTCCACTCTGCAACAGCATTAAAATATAAGCCCCTCCCCCCCCCCCCCCGAAAATAGTACATGACTGTCCATTGAAACACTTCTACAAGGAGATAATGGCAGGAAAAGCCTGAGGAATTCTTAAGCGCCTATATTACAATCATCCCTAAACCCAACAGAGACCACACCTCTCTATAGAATTACAGACCAACATCCTTATTAAACCTGGACTACAAAATATTGACAAGTATTTTAGCTAGCCGTATTAATTGCTTCCTACCTGCATTCATACATAAAGACCAAGAAGGATTTATCCCCTCCCAACAGGCCCTGGACAATGTGAGAAAAGTGTCCGCATGACCCATATTTTTGGCCCTCTATAGCATTGAATATGCATATTTTTTTAGGCCCCGTTATTTTGGTCTGAGTTATTCTCAACTGGTTTATTGTCCCTTTTTTTTCCAAATAAATGATTTTTTAGCATCAACTTATCTGTTTCATTTTCGTATTTGTTTATGAGTAGAGATGAGCGAGCGTACTCGGAAAAGCACTACTCGCTCGAGTAATGTGCTTTATCCGAGTATCGCTGTGCTCGGGTCTGAAGATTCGGGTGCCGCTGCGGCTGACAGGTGAGTCGCAGCGGGGAGCAGGGGAGAGCGGGCAGGAGAGAGGGAGAGAGAGATCTCCCCTCCGTTCCTGCCCGCTCTCCCTTGCAGCTCCCCGCTCCGTGCCGGCACCCGAATCTTCAGGGACGAGCACAGCGATACTCGGATAAAGCAAATTACTCGAGCGAGTAGTGCTTTTCCGAGTACGCTCGCTCATCTCTATTTATGAGACAATTTATTAGATACTCATTCCATCCGGTCATTTCTAATACACTGTATATATATGTGTGTGACGGGAAACGCCTTTCATTCAGTGGCATTAACAAGACGGTATATTTAGACACGCGCTAACATATAGTGTTTATTAGAAGTCTTTTTCTAACATAGTGTATAATGCTGGTCGGCGCACATTTCTGCGCTGCTTTAAGACATCATTGGCGGCCATTTCGTGTTGCCCTTTGGTTTACAGTGGTTGCCAGGGTCCCCTATGTGGCCCTGGCGCATTGTCTGGTGTGTGCGTTATGCTGCCCTAGTGCATCGCCGCGGAACAACTTTCCGGCAACTCTAGTTTCGCAGCGACTGCCGTGGTTTCCTGTTGCCATGGCTCTGCCCGTGTGTTGTCTGCACGCCTCTGTGCGCATGCGCCCCGTTGTCCATCCAGATATATGTGAGACCAAGTGACATGATGGGACCACCCCCCGGGTAATATGGCCTATGTAGATCGCACATGCGCACTATGATTAGATGCGGCGGACCAAACATCATTTCGGGGGGCCACGTCATATGCGGACGTGGACCGCATATGTGCAATGGGTCTAAATGTGACGAATAATGCGTCACATCCGGCGGCCACGCCACATCCGGAAGGGGCATACGCCATATCGGGCGGATGGTGGCATAGACGGATGCTGTATGCAACCATTTCCATGATGCTCATTACTTTTTTAAACAACATACACCTGATGCCTCCTCCCTCTAGCCAATACTATACAGGTAAGTAAGGGTGTGTCATAGGGCTTGATCTTTCATTGGTGTTCTGTCACAAGTGGTTCTGATATATATGTATGTTAGTGCCTCAGTATGTTTATGCTTGACAAAGTCCACTGTGCCGGACGAAACGTCGCAAGTGCAAGTACTCAACTGATGGAGTTTTAACTAATAAAGATGAAGTTTTGGATTTCACTTAAACTATGACCTCCTGAAGATTCCTATAAGGTGCTGCTTACTTCTATTATTTTGGATATTGGCTTTTGGGATCCTTGGAGTCCGGATCTATTGGTGAGCTTGCACCCCCATAATACAGTTTTCTTCTCCCCCACTTTGTCTGAACAATTAACTTGTCATGGATTGGATGAATTAATTCGGTTTGGATGACTTTACTACCCCAAATCCTATATTTGTTCAGATGCCTACGCATTAATGTCCATATATCTGATATGCAAGATCTTCAGCAGACTATTTTCCGATTCATATGGAAAAACAAGAGACCCAGAATCAAGCAGAAAATAATGTATTACCATAGAAGGGCAGGCGGTCTATCAGTTCCCAATCTACTGAAATACTGCTGCCCAACTATCTCAACTTCCACCCATTTTTGCAGGAGCCAAAGCACCACAATGGCTTGAGATAGAAGCCACCTTGGTGAATCCAAATTTCCTTAACGCCATTTTTGGGGACAAAAACTTAAAGATTGCAAATTTTAAACCAGTAGCACCCTTAACATATCACTTGTTTCTAATTTGAGGGAAAAACAAATTCAAATATTCACTAATTTCAAACTTACCTCCTCTATTGCCTATTATCCCCAACCCAGGTTTCCCGCCAAGTTTACAACACGGGGGATACTTGTGGTGGAGAAATATGGGTTATTCCCTTCTACATCATTTTCTAATACTGGATAGATCTTCCCCTCAACACAACAACTCAAAGAGAATCTGTCCGTACCCAACCACTTATGGTTGGAACTCAACCAGATTTACTGCTTCATGTGTACCCTAATACCTACTACTCAGACCAGGTGCAACCCCTCAGCATTTGAGAGAAGATGTCTATGGAACCCATTACTGCCAGGCACTATTTCCCTTCTATATTCCATAATGCATCGACTTCCAGAAGGTGTCAAATTGCCATTTATGTTACGATGGGTGGAGGATTTGAATAGACCACTTTCCATGGAGTGATGGCAGCATTGCTGCAGCTTCATATCGAAGGGCAGTTAACAAGTCCCTATGGTGGAAACGTCATTCAAAATCTAGTCCCACCTAGAACTCACAAGGTACACCCAGACACATCTTTTGGAGGATGCAGCACCTTGGGAACAATGTTACACATATGGTGGACATGCTCTACCGCACAGTCCTTCTTGAAGCAGGGGGCGAGGCTCATAACTAGAGTGATAGGCAAAACATTCCCTCTATCTCCTATGTCATGCCTGTTGGCTGATAAACCAATAAGGTAGAATAACCCGCCTAAATTGTCCCAGTATATCTGCATGGCGGCCAGAATATATTTAGCCTCACAATGGTTATCAGCTTCCCTACATATTAGACCATTCATTGACAGGATCTCTAAGATAATGCTGTATGAAAAACTATCAGCAATGAGGGATGATACAATGAAAGGTTCCTTAAAACTTGGTCTACATGGTCCAGCTATCGCAGCCTGCCGGGACTCATGTGGCTTATGGCTTATGGCAATGTAATTTGAGTTAAAATAAATAAAAATCCCCTTTTGAAACTAAAAGGAATGACTACTGTCCTTTTGGCCGTGGATCGACTTACAAAGATGGCCTACTTCATTCCCATAGAAAAGATTCCTACCGCCAAGCACACCGAGGAGTTGATGATCCGGGAAGTTTTATAATTACACAGAATTCTGGATGATGTGGTCTCTAACAGAGGGGCCCAGTTCAACTCAAGGTTCTGGAGATACTTCTGCATGGCCCAGGGAACCACTGTAAATCTTTATTCTGCTTTCATTCCCAGTCAAAAGGCCAGACTGGGAGAACGAACCAGACCCTGGAGCAGTATCTTCGCTGCTTCATTTCCCATCTCCAGGATGACTGGGTGGACTACCTACCAATGGCAGAGTTCACCTACAATAACACCAAGCACAGTTCAAGCACTCTGAGCCCGCTCTACGCCAATTATGGTTCGCATCCAGTCTTCATTCCTGGCCTTCAGGTCAACACTCCTGTCCCAATTATCAATCATAGACTGACGGAATTAGCAGAAACCAGAAGAGATTGAAGGAAGTCTTACAGGAGGTCCAGGATGATTATAAGAAAATAACAGACAGACACTGCCAAGCGGCCCCTATGTTCCGGGTTGGAGAGAGAGCCTCATAGGTCTACCATGGAATAAGAAGATGGAACAGGATTCTAGAAGTAAACAACTGGCTATGTCGATGGTGCCATCAGCAAAGATTTGTATTTCCAGACCATGGAGTGAATGGTCTATATGATGGACTCCTTGCTAGAGACGAGTTGCACCTTACAAAAACAGGTAAGCATATATTTGGTGGCGCCTTCCTTCACTCATTACCAGAGCTTTAAAGTGTTACGATCGCGTGGGAAAACTGAGCACGGGGCCCACACGATCGTGACCAAAGAGTAGTAGTGGTAGAAGTACACAGGAACGCAGGAGATTCACACGGATTTCAGGCAATTAACTCTGTGCTACAGGGGGATGACAGTGGCCCTACCTAAGTGGAGACATCGCCCCAATACAGGGCGGCCCAGCGGTCTTCGGAACAGGGCCCTAGCGGATCCTAGGAGCCACGCCACAGAACAGGAGACATACACATGCCACATGACAGGGACAGAACAGCAGGACACACAGAGCAGAGAACACAGCATACAGCAGCCAAAATGCAAACACTAATAGTAGATGATAAGCTGAATATAAATACCAGGTATTAGTTGACATTTTGTACAAAACATGGAAGCTAGTGGGCCACTTCACGGCTCCTGGTTATAAAGCTAGTCCCTACACTAACCACGAGTCCCGCAGAACTGGACACAGTTCACACAGCACGCTGCAAAAGGACAGGACACAGATCACAGGTCAAACAGCAAGCTAACACCAAGCTGACGGAATTTAAACGTACAAACGGACATAAACCAGCAAGACACAGATCACACAGCAAGCTTGCAACAGGACAGAACGGAGCAGAACTTTTAAATTCCTATTTTGTATCTGTTTTCTCTCAGAAAGTAGATGTAACATCAACTGATCTTCCCTGTGCTATTGGGGGAATAAAAGAATGCAGGCTATTTATAAGCAGAGAGATGGTGAGGGAACACTTAGCTAACTTACATGAATCCAAGTCTCGAGGTCCAGATGGATTAACCCCTTAGTGACAAAGCCTGTTTGCGCCTTAGTGACGGAGCCAAATGTTGAAAATCTGACATGTGTCACTTAACATAGCATAACTCCGTAAAGGCTTTGCACAGCCAAGTGATTCTGACATTGTTTTTTCGCCACATATTGTGCTTCATTTAGGTGGTAAAAATAGTCCAATAGAATTTGTGTATATTTATTAAAAGTGCCAATATTAGGAAAATTGTGAAAAAATTGTCATTTTTTCACATTTTCAACTGTTATATCTGAAATATGTGTAACATACTGTACAAATCTTTGCTAAGATACATATTTCTATCTGTTTACTTTATTTTGGATGCATGTTTGAAGAACTTTCATTTTTTAAACCATTTAGGAGGCATACAAATTTAACATTATTTTTCAGCATTTTGAGGAACACTTTGTTTTCCTACACCAAGCCAAGATTGCAAAGACTCATAGGTGTCAGAATGATAGATACCCCCACAATTACATTTTGAAAACTAGACCCCTTAATGAATTTATCTAGGGGTGTATTGCTTATTTTGACCCCACAGTTTTTGAATGAATTCAAGCAAAGCAGAAGTAAAAAAAATTGTGATTTTCGTTTTTTTTAGCAATTCTGACAATTTTAAAAGTTTTTTTTGAACAGCAAACATATGAATGAAGACTTGCACCCCAAAATGGATACCCCTGCTTGTCCTGTTTTCATAAATATACCCATTATGGCCCTAATCTTATGTCTGGATGCACAACAGGGCCCAAAATGAAAGGAGTAGTCGGTGGCTTTCAGAACAGAAATTTTGCTGGAAGGCCTTTTATGCCCCATAGCAAACTTGTAGAGCTCTTGAGCTGCCAAAACCATAGAGAACCCCGACAAATGACCCCATTTTGAAAACTACACGCCTTAACAAATTTATCTAGGGGTGTACTGCCCATTTTGACCCCACACTTTTTGAATGAACCCAAGCAAAGCAGAAGGAAAAAATTACGATTTTCATTTTTTTTGGCAATTGTGTCATTTTTGACAATTGTTTTTTTTTGTTCAGCAAACATAGCAATGAAGACATTTAGCCCAACATGAATTCCCCAGTTTGTTCTGTGTTTAGAAACATACCCATTGTAGCACCAATCTACCTACAGGACACACGGCTAGGCCTATAATGGAGGGAACATCCATTGGATTGCAGGGCACAACTGAATAAATTCCAGGCCCCATTGCTCACTTGTGCGGAAAAATAAAAAATTGACTCCCTAACTCTCCGCGCCCTTTTTGGCCTTCCTCAAATCTTAGATAAAAGCAATAATTTAAACTGTGTGGTATTTCCGAAGTATTAAACAGCATGTATGCAAGTATTTGGATAAAAATGGAGTAATTAACCAGAGCCAGCATGGGTTTGTAACAAACAAATCATCCAGATGAATCTAATTTCCTTCTATAACAGAATCACCAACTGGGTTGATCAGGAAAATGCGGTGGATATAGTTTTTCTTGACTTTAGTAAAGCATTTGACAAAAAAGACAAACACAATTCTGGGATGTATTAAGAGAAGCATAGAGTCTAGATCATGTGAGGTAATTATCTCCCTCTACCCTTCCTTAGTCAGACCTTATCTGGAATACTGTGTCCAGTTCTGGGCACCCCACTTTAAAAAAAAGATCAACAAACTGGAGCAAGTTCAGAGAAGAGCTACCAGGATGGTGAGCAGTCTGCAAATCATGTCCTATGAGGAACGGTTAACCCCTTGAGTGGCACGCCCGGAAAATTTCCAGGACGAGCTCCACTGCTCATAGCGATACAGCCCGGAAGATTTCCGGGCTATGTATCACTATGGGAGCTGCAGAGCACAATGCCACAAGCTGTAGCATTGTGCTCTGCCTGCACAGACCCACACAGAGCAGTGCAAGGGCTTTGAAAAACCAGCAGAAGATATTGCCGACATGTCGGCAATGTCCTGCTTTGTTTACAGGTTGCCATAGAGACCATCGGCTTGTCAGAAGCAAACCGATGGTCTCTGTGGCAGGGAGAGCTGGTTGTTAGCTGTCAGAGGACAGATAGGTACCAGCTCTTACAGCAGAGATCAGAGAAAACCTCCGATCTCTGCTGTGTTAACCCTTTACATGCTGCAGTCTATGTGACTGCAGCATATAAAGGGCTGTCACTGCAGCATGTAAAGGGCTGTCACCATCGGACCCCTGGAATGTGATCAGGGGTCCTGGTGGGTCCCTGTGGAAGTCCCCTAAAGGGACAAAAAAAAAAAAATTTAAAAAAAAAAAGGAAAAAAATTATTCAAAAAATAAAAAAAACACTTGTCTCCCTTTACTTAGTAAAAAATCAAAAATACAATCACACATGTGGTATCCATGCGTCGTAATGACCCAGAGAAGGAAGTTAATACATTATTTAACCCCTTAATGACATGGCCCCTTTTTTCTTTTTTCCCCATTTCTTTTTTTCCTCCCCCCTGTTTAAAAAATCACAACTTGTCCCGCAAAAAACAAGCCCTCATATGGCCATGTCAATGGAAAAATGAAAAAGTTATGGCTCTTGAGACGCAACTGCAAAACTAGTTGAAATTCAATGATTAGACCATTTTAAAAAACCTGCCCTGGTGGGCACGACAGGGTGGTAGGAAACCTGCCACTCAAGGGGTTAAAGGATCTTGGAATGTTTAGCTTGCAAATAAGAAGGCTGAGAGGAGACTTACTAGCGGTCTACAAATATCTGAAGAGCAGTCACAGTGCAGAGGGATCAGCCCTATTCTCATCTGCACAAGGAAAGACTAGAAGCAATGGGATGAAACTGAAAGGGAGGAGAGACAGATTAGGTATTAGACAGTGAGGGGGATCAATGAGTGGAACAGGTTGCCACAGGAGGTGGGGAGTTCTCCTTCAATGGACGTGTTCAAACAAAGGCTGGACAGACATCTCTCTGGGATGATTTAGTGAATCCTGCATTAAGCAGGGGGTTGGACCTGATGACCCAGGATTCTATGATAGTCCCCACATTATGGTGGACCTCAGAGGAGCCTTATAATTTAATAGGTATCTGAAACTCTTTACATTATCTGTGACATGCACTTTACTCTTTCCTCTTGAATGGGGGTTGTACTGGAGATGCATTGATGGCTATTGCACTGGACCTATTTAGTTTTATACATGTACTTGAAATTGGATTTTGCTCTCAGGGACTTTTTTGATTTAATGTGTTGTTATACTTGTGTGTATGTTTCTGTGTTTTTTCTTTTCTATGACTTTTCTATATTTTATATATATATTTTTTTTTTAATAAATCCTGCACTCCAGTTTGCTTTTGCAGTCACTGTGGCAGGCACTGTTATACTGGTATGGGGGAGCAGTGATATTGTTTTGTAATGGCACACATTTAGGCATCTTTTATTTGGCGTCCAAAAGAGCTTGTCTGGCTGCTGCTCATCATTATCCTGTTCCTGATTCGAGAGCTAAATAGTAGTAGGGATTTAGTTAATGCTCATTTACAGATTTGAGCATTTTTCCTCCACTTTGCACTTGGAGTCTGCCAGGCAAATACAAGTCAGAAATTACAGGGTAGGACAATACCAGTCACTATATATAAATGCAGAAAATGTAACCTTACCTTCCAGAAGGTTTCATCCCCGCAGGGACAAGAGCTGTGATTATACTCTACCTACTGTGCCATCTATGCCGTATGCTGAACGTTGGCCGAGGGAAATGACTGACTAGTGGTGGGACGAAAATGCAAAATGGTGATTACATCTACTGAAAAAGAATTAGCCAGTGTGGTTATGAATACAGAGTGAATGGAAAGTCTAGCTTATATACTACCTCCTACATTCTGTAACATGGGCAGTGCCAACACCTAATATTACAAATCGAGAATATAAAATAACATGCTTTTATTCAACTCATTCTGAAGCCAGAAGTCCAAAAATATTTACTTTCAGAACTACATCATTTTGTGAATCTCTTTTATAGTCTTACAAAGGAAAGCTGTATCTGCTATGTTACTGCTCTCCTATGTACAAGAATATAACTACTATAATACTGCCCCCAGTGAACAAGAATATAACTACTATAATACTGTCCCCTATGTACAAGAATATAACTACTATAATACTGCCCCCTATGTGCAAGAATATAACTACTATAATACTGCCCCTATGTACAAGAATATAACTACTATAATACTGCCTCCTATGTACAAGAATATAACTACTATAATACTGCCCTCTATGTACAAGAATATTACTACTATAATACTGCCTCCTATGTACACGAATATAACTACAATAATACTGCTCCCTCTGTACAAGAATATAACTACTGTAATACTGCCCCCTATGTACAAAAATACATCTACTATAAGACTGCCCACCTGTGTACAAGAATATAACTACTATAATACTGCCCCCTATGTACAAGACTATAACTACTATAATACTGCCCCCTATGTACAAGAATATAACTACTATAATACTGCTCCCTATGTACAAGAATATAACTACTATAATACTGCCTCCTATGTACAAGAATATAACTGCTATAATACTGCTCCTATGTACAAGAATATAACTACTATAATACTGCCTCCTATGTACAAGAATATAACTACTATAATACTGCCTCCTATGTACAAGAATATAACTGCTATAATACTGCTCCTATGTACAAGAATATAACTACTATAATACTGCCCCCTGTGTACAAGACTATAACTACTATAATACTGCCCCCTATGTACAGGAATATAACTACTATAATACTGCTCCTATGTACAAGAATATAACTACTATAATACTTCCCCCTATGTACAAGAATATAACTACTATAATACTGCCTCCTATATACAAGAATATAACTACTATAATACTGCCCCTATGTACAAGAATATAACTACTATAATACTGTCTCCTATGTACAAGAATATAACTACTATAATACTGCCCCCTATGTACAAGAATATAACTACTATAATACTGCCTCCTATGTACAAGAATATAACTACTATAATACTGCCCCCTATGTACAAGAATATAACTACTATAATACTGCCTCCTATATATAAGAATATAACTACTATAATACTGCCCCCTATGTACAAGAATATAACTTCTATCATACTGCTCCAATGTATATGGATGGTAGTTTGATATGAAAGTCTGTATCCTTTCCGCAGTTGACCTCTATAGAGATGAGCGATGTTTCTGTGATTCCCCTGTACAAGTATCCACTTCGCCAGAAATAACATGAAGTTGCTCACTGAGTCATCGAGAGCTGTTGCATGAGTGGAAAATCTCGGTCTGATAACTTCTTACCATTGACGACTGTAGAACCAGGCCATCTCATCTAGGTCACCTATTACACAGCAGATGGAGTTTGCTAGGAACATGAAGCTTCTGCCAGAGCCTACGGCTGCAGTGCCATGACTTAGAACTAAATGTCTGATTTTAGTATATTACAGATGTGGTAAACACTGGAGTACATTCAGGGTGACCCAATTTTTACAAAAAAGCATATTACAGAACCATGCAGTGGGTCACTGTAAGATTGACGCTGGTGAGGTGCCTAATATTCTAGGATGTCCTTCCCTTCTTCATCCTTGACTCCTGAAAATAGTCAGGTTGTGTCCCTTAGTGTGGACAGTTATTCTAGATCTTACATCAGGGACTGGTCGTCTTAGGTATTATGGAACTGTCTCTTACCATTCAAGAAGGCAGCGCCTAGGAGGGGCTGTGGCCAGTGGGGGTACTCAACCTCTTAGTTACCTCACTCCTTAAAGGGGTTTTGCCAGAATTAATAGGTACGTACATATTAACCAAACCCGTCATCGAATGACCTCAGAGTGGGTGGGGAGAGGTGTGTTCTGGGCAAAAATTTTAAGACTTGGAGGTCAGAAAGACCAGTGTCAGACCTTCAGAGGTGCACTACAGCGTATGGACTTTCCCGTTTGCTTTCAGTGACTCCGCACAATCAGAACCTTGGGATCGATCCGTGAAAAATTAGTGATGGAGGTGGGATCAATCAGGTTCCCTGTCCCTCTCCCTGACGCTCATAACTGCCGCACTCACCTACAGTAATGTTGAGATTGAATGGAGCCGCCTTAGCACATGTGGGACACCACTACATCCATTTCAATGGAGCTGATGGAAATAGTCAAGCACTCGCCTATCTCTAGCAGTCCCAATGAAAATAAGTGGAGCCATGTAAGCTCAATCATTATACCATTTTCTTTTCATAGGGGGTGGAGGGGTTGCAGTCATCCCAGAATGAGGAGGCAAAGGGAACACCGCACCCCAATTTTTGGAATCAGTTGGGGTCTCAGCATTGAGATCCCAAGATCTTCTGTGATCAAACTTTTATCACCTATCCTATGGAGAGGATAGAATCGCATCGGGCCCTGAAGCCTTAGAGGGCCCATGTGGTTTCTCTTTCTCATAGAAGCAGACCAGTACTATGAATGTAGCATTAGAGTTGGGGGGGGGGGGGGCATTACTTATTTGACATTGTACCTTTAAATTACAGCTCTGATCAAGTCAGTAGGACGAGGGAAACCACGTGGAGGTTCCTTGTAGCAAAGACCAGATCCCTCTAAAAGTGGTTGAAGAGTAAAATCCAGAAAATCCCTTTGAGTAGCTCTCAGAAGTAGAGCAAAGCCAAATCAGTTAGTGACACAGTAGGTCTGCACCTACTGCATTACACACTTGTAAGGATGTAAGTACAAGCCCTCTACTTATATCCCTAGTATTGTCACGTGTTGGGTTTGTATCTGCTGTGTAACTGTTTTATGTTACAGACCCTGTTGTGGCCATTGTGTATAGGACTCACCCTAAAAAGTTAAGATTGACTTAGAGATGGGAAACCAGAAGTTGTAATTACGTCACATGGGGGCCAGAGACAGCGTAGAAGACCAAGAGTGAACCAGAGGAGCTGGACTGTGTAAAGCTGCAGATACAGTACAGAAGGCTAAGGAGCAAACACTTGAGACACTGGGACACAGTACTGCGAAAACTGTTACTGACTGATTCAATATGGAGACTGCACTGCAAAACCGTAAATGAGGCCAGCCTTATTAAAAGCCAATCGGTGTGCACACCAGTAAGGACTCAATAGTTCATCAGCAGGCCTGCTATCATGGTAGCCAGTGTTTGGGTACGATTCATACGAATAATAGTGATATAACTTTTATAGATACTACAAGTAAATTTTATGCAACTTGGTTCTGGATCCTGGAAGCTGCGGAGGGGTATTTCTTCATTGAAGTATTGTGTAAATTAAGCTGCGATTTACTGTCCCATTACCCTGAGTTAATGTTCGAGTTGCTTTATTAATACAGAGTGTTGCTCGCCTTGTAATTATTCCATGCCAAGTGTGAAATGCTACTTCATAATATGCAAATAGTAATATTCTTAGGCCTTAGCTAGGCATAGTTAGGACTGAGTAACGGTACCGTAACAATTGCTTTACTTTCCTTGACATCATATTATTGTTCGTTCATCGTTCTTTATCCTACAATAAAATTCATAAATTTTTGTAACTCCATCTACTGCATTGTATCCTGAAACCTGCATTGTGGTGGTTGACAAATTGATCACCATACAGGCGAGGGGTGTGAGAGTCTCACAAGCTGTTGGGAGAGCATGGTTTGTCCCACATGGAGGTCCTAGTAGAAAATATAAAGGGCAGAATATGGCACTTAAGCTTGGTTGTTGCAGGTTACGCAGCATGGTCTGCAAGTGGGGAGTACAGAAGGTCTCAGTGAGAGAGGTTAGCATGGTCTGCAAGTGTGGAGTACAGAAGGTCTCAGTGAGAGAGGTTAGCATGGTCTGCAAGTGTGGAGTACAGAAGGTCTCAGTGAGAGAGGTTAGCATGGTCTGCAAGTGTGGAGTACAGAAGGTCTCAGTAAGAAAGGTTAGCATGGTCTGCAAGTGTGGAGTACAGAAGGTCTCAGTGAGAGAGGTTAGCATGGTCTGCAAGTGTGGAGTACAGAAGGTCTCAGTGAGAGAGGTTGAGTGAGTCAGTCGAGAAGGAGCTATGTAGAAGCCCTGAAGCCTCCTGACAATGGGGGTGAAAAGTTTTGGTCACTGATCCGAGCGGCCCTGTGTGTTACACCAGAAACCCCGTGTGCATAGACCCTGCCGGATAACAAGAGTGACCTTGGAGCCACACCAAGCCTGCTATGTGATCCTGATCTCATCAGAACTGTGAGGCCATTACTAAATCTAAAGACTGTGCCAATATTGTCTGCCAAGTGTATTGTTTATTGCAACTTATCTCCTGTCTCTTTGAACCACTTACATAAAGACCCTCAACACATAGTCCTATATAGGTAAGCATGCCAAAGCTTCAAGTGCCAGCCAACTATATTATGTACCACCATCATACAGTGCATTATACGGATAATACTCCCTCACATAATACCACATTCCAAAATAATATGACCATACACTGCTCAATAGCATTGGGTTATTTTAGTTTGCATCCTTGGGGGCCCTAGAGAACCACTTAGGCTTCCATCCTGCGAAATCGACCCTGCACACACAAATAAATGTGGTGGCTGAGAGAATGTTTTTTTTCCTTGAAGGACTACAGTCGTGAAACACAGCTTCTAATAATCTGAAGTAGTAGCACTAAGTCAGTGACCTTTTAAGGGTTATTTAACAAGCTTTATTGCTTTGTGCCATTGCTCCTCCGAGAGCAAAGACCGAACTTTATTACCGCAGTCTAATAAGAGCTGCTCTGCGTACATCACGTCTCGTACAGTGTGTACATCATGTCCATTGGCTGATGAAAATGTATCACTCAGTGGATACTAATTACTTCTTGGTAACTTCCTTGTAAAAGCTTAGAGAAGGAATGGAGATAATACACCTTTAAGGTCACCAGTCTTTGTGTTATATGGTACAGAAACTCAAGGGGAACCCTGTCCTTCTGGGGACAACAGCGTATGCTCAGCAGATTGCTCGATCTTGGGCAGACGTTCTGCTCAATGCCAGGCAAGCTTTTCCCCGCTTGCCTCTTTAGGAGAAAGTTGATATTCTAAGGATAAATTGTTGCCAACTTGTGAATGCAAACACAATGTACACAACTATTGAACAGTTCCTTTCTAGAGATGAGCGAGCATTCTTGCTAAGGGCAATTGCTCGAGCGAGCATTGCCCTTAGCGAGTACCTGCCCGCTCGAGGTAAAAGGTTCGGGTGGCGGCGCGAGGGAGCGGTGAGTAGCGGCAGTCAGCAGGGGGGAGCGGGGGGGAGAGAGGGAGAGAGAGATCTCCCCTCTGTTCCTCCCGGCTCTCCCCTGCAGCTCCCTGCCCATGCCGGCACCCGAACCTTTTCTCTCGAGCGGGCAGGTACTCGCTAAGGGCAATGCTCGCTTGAGCAATTGCCCTTAGCGAGTATGCTCGCTCATCACTATTCCTTTCCTTTCTTTTCCTTTTCCTTTTTCCTCACTTGTCATTTTCATTTTCCTGTTCCCTTCCTTTGCTTTCCTTTCCCCTTCTTTTGCTTTTACTTTTTCCTTTCTTTTCATTTCCTTCTCCTTTCTTTAATTTCCTTTTCCTTCCTTTTTTATTTCCTTTCCTTTTTCTTTTTCGCTTTCCTTTAATTTCCCTTTTACCTTCTGCTTCCTTCATCTACGTATTTCTTCTTCATCATCTTCTTTTTGGTTTTCTTGTTTCTTCTTCCTATTTTCGATCTCTACTTTTTCTTATTACATCCATCCGAGTTACTTTTTCCACTTAATCTTATTCAGCTACCATCTACCTACTGTTTTTGGTTTGTGTTCTTTGTCTTTCTCCTGACTTTTCTTCTGCGGCTTTTATCTTCTTTCCACTTTTTATTCATGTTCTGTCTGCCTTTCTTCTCATTCTGTGGTTTGTTTTATTTTCATTTTTTTTCTGTTTGGCTTATCTTAACTTTTCTTCTTTGACTTCTTGCTTTGTCCAAGTTTTTGTTCGTTTTTTCTGTTCTTAATTTTCATCTTCCTTCTTTTATTTTTCTTCTTTGTCTTTCGCCTTCATTTTCTTTTTATATTTATTTTTTGTGAACTTGTACCTTCTACTCCTTATATTCCTCTTCTTCCTTTTATGCTTGCATCCCTCTTTCTTCTTCCACATAATCTTTGTCCATGTTTGTCTACTTACTGCTTTCTTTTCTTCTTTGTCTTTATTATCTGGATTTTTAAAGCCACAGTCGGTTTGGTGTTGGCTAGGGTGCAGAGTCTAAGCCATTTCCCGATTCTTCATCCCAAACCCTTACAAGGAGGTGTGGATTTTAAGAGTCAGATTCCCAAATCACAGTTCCCACAATAAGCACAGAAAGGCAATAGTAGAGCTCAAGGATGTGTTGCTTAGTCATGAATGGAACCAAGGGCCGACAACAAGAGAAAGGTCAGAATGTGACAAGCCAAAGGAAACTATGGACATTGTGGGTTAGAACAAAAAGAGATTGCAGACTGGACCACAGACGAGTCAACAGAAACTGATCATTTTTTGGACTTTAAAAGAAAACTAGTTTGAACCAAATGTATGATGCAGATGTTTTTAACTTCGTCATGTGGCCAGACCCTACCGAGCATGTCTGCTAATTTCCTCCCCTTTTAATTACCTCAGGAACACTCCCCATTAGAATGACCTATTAGTACACAAAATGTTGTAATGTATCTGAGTGTCACACCTTCTCTTGTCTTAAGTTACAATATAACATTTTTTGCCGCCATTAGTAAAAGAGAGGCCCTTCGGTTTTACACACTATATTGTGTGTTACTCATTGCTTCTCCGAGCTCGTACCAACCATACCTAATACGACACTCCCAGTATATCTTAGAATGCATTTGTGCTAGAAAATGGCCCAGGGTTTAATATAAGGAGTATAACAACAAGTACCAGGTAACAAATCCAAGGAGTGAGACCAAAGCAGAGTCCGGTAACAAAGCCAAATTCAAGATCAGGGTCAGGGTCATAGCAAATCAAAAACAAGAGATACCGATAGGATGCTGGGGGGATCCATGATTACTTATCCTTCAAAAAGGCCGCCAGGCCTGACATTACCAACGGCTAAGCACCGTGGCAACCCAACATGGCTAGCAGCCTGAGCAGAAAACCCAGCCCGCAGCCGCAGAGGCATTGTTGGAGCATGGAAAGGTACAACCATGGTTGTCAATGTGGATTCGCCACTGGAATACAAAAAGGCAAATACCAGTCTTTTTCTTTTTAATTCTTTGGGTTTTTTTTTCTTCTTCCCACTTCTTGTTCATTTTCTTGTTCTTCTACGTCATGTTTCTTCTTTTTTGTTGATAATTGTCTCTTCTTTGTCTTGTTCTTTGTTTTCTTTTCAGTTTTAAATTTATCTCCCCACTTTTTATGTATATACAATTTTTTGGCTTCCTTTTATTATTCTTTTTTTCTCCTTCTTCCTTCTCTTCTTCTTTGTCTCATGTCTTTTGTTCTCGCTTTTCTTAATAGTGTTCTTCTTTTTCTCCTTCCTTGTCTTATTCTTCTTTCTTTCCTTCTTTCTCTCCTTATCCCTACTCTTCTACCTCTTCTTCTTTCTCTCATTATTCTTTGCCTTCTCCCTCTGCTTCTTCTTTCTCTCCTTTTTTCACATCTTTTACTTTTCTTTCTTACTCTCCATTTTCATTGTCTTCTTTGTTTTCTCCTTCCTTCTTGTCTTCTTCTTTCTTGCCTTCTTCTTTCACTCCTTATTCCTCGTGTTCTCCCTCTTCTTCCTTGCCTTCTCCCTCATCTTCTTTCTCTCATTTTTCTTTTTCTTCTCCATTTCTCCCCTTCTTCTTTGCTTTGGCCCTCTTTTTCTTCTCTCTCCTTCTTTCTAGTCTTCTCCCTCTTCGTATTTTTCTCCTTTTTCATTGTATTTTTCTTTTCCTCCTTACTCCTTGTCTTCTGTTTCTTTTTTCTGTATTTCTTCTTCTTTCTCTCCTTATTCCTTGTCGTCTCCCTCTTCTTTCTCTCCTTCATCATTGTCTTGTTCTTTTTTTTTTTCTTTTTTCCTTCTTTCTCTTCTTCTTCCTTGTCTTCTCCATCTTTTTTTCTCCCCCTTCTTCCCTTCTTTCTGTGTGTGTCTACTCTTAAATGTAGAAACTTTCTATGCAATTACATGAATATAGGACTACAGATATTTTTGTAGATCCATATTTCTACATGCTTAGCCCATTTATAATGCCCAGCTTTATGAAACATTCCTTAAAGGGGTTATCACATCAAGACCTTTCTCTATAAGCCAGAACAAAGAGTCATTCTATATTGAGCCCGTTCATAAATGACATGGACAGATCTGAATGGTAATACTACATCATCCTCTGCAGTGTCCTCGGCTCCCCTCAGCAAAATCAGCTAATAAGACAACCCCTTTAAGAAAAGATCCCCTTGTTTACTATAAGGAAGCCATGTTTTATACAATAAATTAAAACTTTGAATAGGAAAACTTTATAAATTTCATTTTAGAACACCAGACAGTTGTACCCACTATATTTTAATATGAAAAATGAATGTGTATTTTTATGTATTTGTATGCCTTCTGCACAAGTAAAGGACCCCACAGCTCAGGGAACACAATCGCCTCCTTCTGCCTGAACATTTGTCAGCGCTTGTACTTTTTTTTCCTATGCACCTACTTATTACAAATGTATTTAATACCAGAAATTACACCAGGTTCTTCGCTGTTTCTTTTGAACATCAATTTTTAAAATTACTTTTTAGATTACTTTTTTTTTCTTTACTGAAGACTTACAAAGACTCCCGCTGTTTTCCTCTTGTATTATGCATGACTGAGTTTGGCAATTTTAGAGATTTTCCTAATGTTTGCATTCAATTGCAAGAGCATACTCCAAATTATTTCTCTATTGTTTGCCTTTTTTCTGTTGCTCGCTGTTATTATTCGCTTGTGAAGCTTTATCTTTGATTGATTTATACCTTTTTTCTAATTACAGTTGGAAATTGCTAACTCACAAGGAGTCCTTTTCGCTTTTTTTAACCTGTTGAGATAACCCTTGGCTGAGTGCAAATTGATCTGCACACATCTAACAATAGTGTCGATGAACCCTTTAGTTCTCAATGGGACGTTGTCCAATGCCCGTACTGAGGAGCAATGTCATCTGGTCACATGCAACGGCCATAATGCTATTGATGGCTCTCGTTAGGTTGGTTCAAGGGCTTTGTATGGCTAGTACATGATATGGTTAAATGGGCACTTTATATAATAGATTCCAGGGGCTTCATGTGGGTGTATCTAAGCTGATACTGTATCTAAGATGATACTTGCTCAGAAAGTGATAGTTCATTTTATTCTAAGGCCTCAGTCACACGGGCGATTTTTCGCGCAATTTGCAGATCGCATAACGGATGCGCTCCAAAAAATCGCGTGACCAAGGCCAGCGTCATGGCTGAAAAAACGCTGCTAGCAGCATTTATCAGCCGAAAGGGCTCGGTCACACAAGCGCTGCCCGCTATCCTCTGCCACAGCTGTGGCAGAGAAGAACGATGTTCGCCCATTGAATTCAATGGAGCCGGCAATACAGCCGGCTCCTTTGAAAGCAAGGGGCTGCCGGCAAGCGCTGTATTAATTTTGGGGGAAGGGCTTAAAATATAAGCCCTTCCATTAAAACCATGCAAAAAAGTGTAAAAAAAATAAAAAAATATATATACTCATCTTTTTGCAGCTGCCGGAGTTCAGCCGCGTCCAGCCGGCTCTTCTCCTGAACTGCTTTCTGTAGTATTCAGCAGGCGGGCATTTAAATCCCTGCCTACTGAATGGGCTGCCTCTGATTGGTCACAACCCTCAGCCAATCAGAGGCAGCTCTCATTGACCCTTTCATGAATGGGTCAGTGAGTGCTGCCTCTGATTGGCTGAGCACTGTGACCAATCAGAGGCAGCTCTCAGCTGTCATTCAATAGCTGCCGCCGGCCCCATTGAGCACATATAGTAGGACACCGATTTGCGCAGAACGCAGTTACATGCGTTCTGCGAATCGGTGTGTCATATAATCATCGGCACATCTGCATCAAAAACAGCCATGTGACCGATCCCATTGCTATGCATTGGGTCTATATATCTGCAGATTGCAAGCGCGTCTGCAAATCGGACCAAATGTGCTGCTGAGATGTTGTATCTAAGCCAATTATTTGAGACATTCATGGAATATTAATTCTAGCACTTGTGCCAGACCCCTGACATCGAAATGCCCAAATTGCAACTTTTTGAATCTTTATAACAGCGCCCAACATTTTAAAAAGTGGACAAGGCTTAGCATTAGAGGGTGTGGCTGTGCAGATTCACTAGAATTGATACCAGAAAAGGGCATAAATTATAGCTGAAATCTATACTAGCTCATAGCTGCCATATATTTCAGTCTGGCACATGCAAATGCCGAAAAATGCAACAAACGTATTAAAAGCCTTGCCAGCTGCCATTACAGATAGAGACGGAAGAAGATAGCTCCGTCCATAGTGCAGCAGTCTGGGATGGTATTGCACTGAATTAAATGGGAGCTGCACCTGCATTACCACACTCGGCCACTACACTGTGGGCTGAGCTGTCTGTTTCCAGCTCTAATAGCTGGTCCAATGTCAGCTGATCGGTGGGGATCGCAAGCAGCGGACCCCTGCCAATTAACCATTCATAACCTATCCTGAGGATACTTCATCAATAGTAAATGCCTGGAAAACTCCTTTAAAAATCAATTCAGGGAAACTTGAGTAAATTCTGCACCCATTTAAAGGCATATTCCTAAACCCAGTCATGGCCAAGATGGGAATAGCCATCTGTACCTGGTGGCTTGGGTGGTTGGGATTATGGAAACAGTTAAGTGGGCCGTGCTATGCTGTTTCTGTAACTTCTGACCACCCCTGGTCACTGAATGCAGATGAATGGGGATTGGTCAGGCTCAGTTCTGGAGATACATTAGGTTGCGGGTGGTTCCTGCATCTATCAGACGTTGATGGTATATCCCGTGGATACGCGATAAAAGTGTGAGATTGGAATACCCCTTAAAGGACATGCCTCCAAACCATCCTGAATTGGAAGGGACAGTCCTTTGGGTCCTGAACAACCACTTCAAGTCTTTTAAGTGCAATATTGTTTCCTGGGCCAGTGCATCCAAGCCTACAACTCTATTATATCCCATAATGAATGTAGAAGATAGCACCTTGGTAAACTGCCTTGCCATGCCGGTACACGTCCATCCTTAACCCTCACATAATGAGTACACATCATTGATATATCAACCTATTGAGTCATGTACGTCCAACATTCAGCCAAGTGTGCCCACACTTGGTCACTGGAGGCCAGCTCACACGTTTGGCAGCTTTCAACATTCAGGGTCCATTTAGCCTTCAGCTACCAACCTCACCATCACATGCCCACCTAAGGCGAAAGAGGCTAAGAGTTTCAGACAGAGAAAAGTAATTAAGCCAGGTAAGACGAGGCGACTTATATATAGCGGGGGCCAGCTACATAATCAATGCAGAAGAATTTTACCGCAGTGGCCAATCATTACGCTGAGCTTGACTTGTAAAATATGAAGCGCATAACAGTTTGGTTTTGTGTAGACAGTACTAGTTATATGATGTCTCGTGGGGTTCTTCTTGCTTTCATAACCGGCACATCCCATCTATACAGATATTCTGAGATCCGTGAGGCGTCTCTTTACAACTTAAGATACAAGAAGCTAAGATACCAGAGAAGTGACAGCATTGCTCATAATTACAGTGTGACAGCCCCGGCCTTGTTCATCCCCAGGGGGCCATAACTTATTACAGATAGAAGGAAAATGTATAATTAAGCTTCCTCAATGACAGGAGAATTGTGCGTTCCCAGCAAAATGAAGCCAGAGGTAAATAGTTCATCAGAGAGATTGTGGCATGCCGCACACCCCAATAGTAACAGTGCCCTCGCTTGTAATAGTGACCCCTGTAGTGGCCCCAATAGTGCCCCTAGTAGTGGCTCCAACAGTGATAGTGCTGCTAGTACTGCCCCAATAGTAATAGTGCCCCCAGTAGTGGCTGCAATAGTAATAGTGCCCCTCAAATAATAATAGTACTCCCAGTTGTGGCCCCAATAGTGATAATGCCCCCAATTGTAATAGTGCCCCCATTAGTGGCTCCAATAATAGTAGTGCTCCAAATAGTGGCCCCAATAGTAATAATTCCCACAATAGTAATAGTGCCCCTAGTAGTGGCTCCAACAGTGATAGTGCTGCCAGTACTGGCCCCAATAGTAATAGTGCCCCCAGTAGTGGCTCCAATAGCAGTAGTGCCCCTCAAATAATAATAGTACTCCCAGTTGTGGCCCCAATAGTGATAATGCCCCCAATTGTAATAGTGCCCCCATTGGTGGCTCCAATAGTAGTCGTGCTCCAAATAGTGGCCCCAATAGTAATAGTGCCCCTAGTAATGGCTCAAATAATAATAGTACTCCCAGTTGTGATCCCAATAGTAATAATGCTCCCAATAATAACAGTACCTCCAGTAGTGGCTACAATAGTAATTGTGTTCCCAGTAGAGGCCCCCAGTAGTAACAGCACTCTCAGTAGTGGTCCTAATAGTAATAGTGCCCCCAATAGTAACAGTGCCCCCAGTAGAGCCTCTAATAGTATTAGTGATCCCACCAATGGCATCAATAGTAATAGTGTTCTGAATAGTAACAGTGCATCGGGCAGTAATAGTGCCCCCAATTATGGCCCCCAGTAGTAAAAGTGCCCCAAGAAGTAACAGTACCTCCAGTAGTAATAGTGCCCTTAGTAGTGGCCCCAATAGTAATAGTGCGCCCAGTAAAATCAGTGCCCTTAGTAGTGGCCCCAGTAGTTGTTAGTGCTGCCAGTAGTGCTTCCAATAGTAATAGTGCCCCCAAAATAAATAGTGACCCAGTCGTACCCCGAATAGTAATACCGCCTCCAATAGTTACAGTGCCCCCAGCAGTAATAATGCCCCCAAGAGTAATAGTGGTCCCATTAGTAATAGTGGCCCAGTTCTGGACCCTATAGTAATAGTTCCCCACAGTAGTGGCCCCAATAGTATTAGCACCTGCAATAGTAGCCCCAATAGTAATAGCACCACCTATAGTGCCTCAATAGTAATAGCACCACCTATAGTGGCCCCAATAGTAATAGTGCCCCAAATAGTGGATTGCTGAGAGAGCTCAAAACAGGGAGGGATAAGTTTTAAATATAGTAAGGTGATCAAATTTTCCCAGGGACAAAGGGGTGTGGTCAGGGGCGGGGCTTATCACAAAGTATGATTTTACCTCTGTCGTTATAAAATGTACAGGGCCATTTCAAAAAAGACAGAGAGTAAATTCTGCAGCATTTCTGCATGCAAAAACCACTCAAAATCTGCACTTATTGTGCAAATTTTAACTGGCGATCAGCCGCGTATCTGCAGCTGATGTCATAGTACGCGGTGCTCCCTTCACCTCCTCCGAAAGCTGCCCATTGTTTGCGCTCCTCGGCTTCCGGTTCCCAGTGGCCTGTAGTGTCCTCACCTGACCAGCGGCGCCGCACCTGCCCAGGCCGCTGGGAACCGGAAGCCGGGGAGAGCTGACAGCGGGAGGCCTTCAGAGGAGGTGAAGGGGAGCGCCACACAGTATGAAATCAGCTGCGGGTACATGGCTGATTTTTAGTCACAATCCGCAGCAATGGTGCACATTTTGACTGGTTTTTGGATGCAGAAATGCAGCATAATTTTCTGCGAAAAATTTCTGCTGCGGACATTCCACAGCACTGCCGCTACATGTGAACATACCCCAAGTCAGCTTGAGGTACGCTGCCACGTGCAGATTGGCTCCAGTAGTAATAGTGACCCCCACAGTGGCCTCAGTAGTAATAGCGTCTCTGATATCGACCCCAGTAGTAACAGTGTGCCCCATAGTAGCCCTAGTAGTAATAGAGCCCCCCCCACCCATATAATTACGTCCTCCTGGTCTTCTCAGTGCTGCTGCGGGCAGAAGTATGTGCACCCACAGCAGCGCCTGCTCCCTTCTCCTCTCTCCCTGTGGAACCAGATAGGAGAGGTCAAAGGAAGAGGGGACAAAGATCCTGGGTGCACACACTGCTTTTAGTGTGTGCATCAGCTGGTAATCACTTTAATGATGACCAGACGTCCCAAAAGTGGGACAAATGGCTGTCCCGCGGGCACCCCAGGGGAAAGCGAAACACAGGGTCCCCAAGTGGGACTGTCCCGCCTAAATCGGGACATCTGGTCACCATATATATGGTATCTTATACACTGACTAGCCCATATATTAGAGACCCTCATCTAGTAGCGCGTTGGACCTCTTTGGCTTTCAGGAACGCAGCAGTTCCTTAAGGTGTAGATCCCACTGGGTGATCAGGTGACAGGAAGCTTCTTGTAGTTGCTGCAGATTATATGGAGGTACTGGGGTCAAAAACGCTATCTTTTCTCCTTAGGGAGAGCAACTATAAACTAAGTGAGGAGACTCAAATGGCCATGCACGCTCTTCTGGGTAATATGCAAATAAGGGAGATGGAATAAATCCTCCACAGTGTAACCTATTGAAAGGCAGCATTCCAAAGTCTGGCCTCAGTCACATGGGCGCATCGGCACCCGTGTTACAGCAGGAAGGAGACGGACGTACCTGAAGACGGCCGTCTCTCTGCAGCGCCCGGAGGAAGAACATGTGACCGGCTCCATTGCCGGTCATGTGTTCTTTCAGCAGCGCTGGAGAGAGACGGCTGTCTTCAGGTACGTCCGTCTTCTAACTGTCAGTCACACAGGCGCATCGGCGCCAATGTACGGATGCTGATGCGCCCGTGTGACTTAGCCCTCAGACTTTTACAAGGCTTGTATAAAAAGTCTGACTTTGGCTGAAGGAATGCTGCCTTTCAATAGGTGGCACTG
The DNA here is from genome assembly GCF_035609145.1 of Eleutherodactylus coqui. Lineage (NCBI taxonomy): Eukaryota > Metazoa > Chordata > Amphibia > Anura > Eleutherodactylidae > Eleutherodactylus > Eleutherodactylus coqui. The sequence continues at coordinate 35,533,075 of NC_089837.1, forward strand.
TGGAGGATTTATTCCATCTCCCTTATTTGCATATGGAGGTACTAGCATGTTCTGACCAGCTGACAGGAAGGGGTCATCGATCCATGCTGCTTGCGTCAAATTCTGACCTCCCCTCAGCACGGGCAGAAGAGATCTGGATCCATCTGATCAGGCGATGCTTTTCCGCTGCTCACTTTTGGTGATGAGTTGTTTCTGCCCACAGGATCCTGTTTCGCTGGATGGTCTTCCTCAATCACACTATTCTCGGTATACTGTCCACAGTTTTTTACATTTTTTTTTCCAAAGATTTTTTATTTTTTAATAGTACAGCAAAAAATAAAACTATATAAATTCGGTATTGTGGTGATCGCACTGACCCATAGAATAAAGTCATCTTCTCATTTTCGCTGCAGTGTGTATGTCATAAAAACTAGACTCCGAAAATATAGCGGAATTTCGTTTGTTTTTTTTTCCATTTTATTCCACTTAGAAATACTGTAAAGTTTTTCAGTTCATTATACGGTACATTAAATGGAATAATACAGCTTGCCATGCCAAGAACCGCTACAATGACGGATAAATAAGAGTTAGGAGTTTTTTTAAAAGTGGGGAGGAAAAAACGAGAATGTAAAAAAAAGGAAGCTGCGCCATTAAAGGGTTAAATAACCACAGGGATTAAAATAAAAGAAAGGACTGTAAATCGCAGACTGTAATATATTATTCCCTACACAGTCAGTACACGAGTCCCCATGTGGCGTTCCGATATTTTAACGTTCCCGCCACTCGGATATTCGTTATATAGCTGATTACATGCAAAGTCACTTGTTTTTCTTAAATCCCCGTGTGCGAATTTCCTGCTGCGCCGACAGAGCTGAGTTTAGAATTACAATGTAAATGTCAGGCAGAATCGTCGTCTGTGGCCCAGATACGTGAGGAACATTACCATGCCAACCTACCCAGTCTCAACCTCCATGACAGCCTGTCAATACTAAGCCCATCCGCTGGGTGAGAGCGCTGGTCCAGCGAGAGGCATGCCAGGACAGCCAGCTGTGCCACCGGGGAGATCCAACGCTCTATTTCTGTGCTATCTGCTGGAAATTGTAGCATTTATGTAATACTATGAGGATTAGCAGTAAACAGATGAGGCCTAGGGCCAGAGATTATACCGCAGATATCCCCCCAGTCTTATCTATAATGAGACATGGATAAAGCTTAACCCCTAACTTACCCCGGGGCATTATACCAAAAATAGTAGAAATGGAGATTATGGAAAGGGCAGCAGATATCAGGGATCTATCTATCTCATATCTATCTATTTATCTCATACCTATCTATCTCATATCTATCTATCACATATCTATCTATCTCACATCTAATATCTATAGATCTCATATCAACCGATCTATCTCTCTAGCTACCTATCTGTCTACCTATCTATGTATCTAATATCTATCGAACATCTAATATCTATCTATATCATATATAGCTATCTCATATATCAATCTAATATTGATCTATCTATCTCATATCTTTCTATCTTACATCTAATATCTATCTATCTCATATATTTCTATCTTACATCTAATATCTATCTGTTTCATATCTATCATTTAATATCTATTTATCTCATATCTATTTAATATCTATCTCATATCTATCTCATATCTAATATCTATATCAAATGTATCTAATATCTATATCTATTAGAGATGAGCGAACGTGTCCGTTACGGACACATCCGCACCCGGACACCCGCTTTGCCGAACACTGCAGTGTTCGCGCGTAAGTGTCCGGGTGCCGCCGGGGGGCAGGGAGATGCGCGGCGGCGCGGGCGGCAGTAGCGGGGAACAGGGGGGAGCCCTCTCTCTCTCCCTCTCCCCCCCGCTCCCCGCCGCACCCCCCCGCGCTGCCACGGCGGCCCCCGAACTTTTTCGCCCGAACACTGAAGTGTTCGCAAGGTTCGGTGTTCGGGCAAAAAAGGGGCGGGGCCGAACGTGTTCGCTCATCTCTAATATCTATCCATCTAATATCTATCTATCTATCTATCTATGCAATATATATATATATATATATATATATATATCCATCTCATATATATCTAATATCTATCTCATATATATCTAATAACTATCTCATATTTATCTATCTAATATATATCTAATATATATCTAATATCTAATTTACATCTCATATCTATCTATTTCATATCTTTCTATCTATCTCATAAATATCTAATATCCATCTCATATCTATCCATCTATCTATCTCATGTCTTTCTATCTATTTTTCAACCAGTATCTATCTAATATCTAGTATTCATCTCATATCTATCTCACATCTAATATCTATCTATCTATGTCATATCTAATATCTATCTCATTTCTATCTAATATCTATCTCATATCTCTCTATCTGTCTCACATCTAATATCTATCTCATATCTATCTAATATTTAGTATCAATCTCATATGTATTTCATATCTATCTATCTCAATCTAATATCTATCTATCTCATATCTATCCAATATCTATCTATCTATCTATCTCATATCTATCTCACATCTAATATCTATCTATCTATCTATCTATCTCATATATATCTAATATCTATCTATCTATCTATCTGTCTCACATCTAATATCTATCTCATATCTATCTAATATCTATCTCACATCTAATATCTATCTATCTATGTATCTCATATCTAATATCTATCTATCTATCTCATATATATCTAATATCTATCTCATATCTATCTATCTGTCTCACATCTCATATCTATCTAATATTTAGTATCAATCTGATATCTTTTTCTTATCTATCTATCTTACATCTAATATCTATCTAATATATATATATATATATATATATATATATATATATATATCACATCTAATATCTATGTATCTCATATCTATCTAATAGCTATCTGTCTGTCAGTCTATGACAGTATTGAAAGTGAGCGGAAGACAGGAGGGGTGGAGGGACCAAATGATGGAGACCGCAAAACACCCTCCAAAATCAGGGATTATGCTGCTTTATCTTGAATGGTTGGTAAATATTAGTTAAAGGTTCATGGTATTTTAAGAGGTTGTAACCTTTTGCTTGCAAGGACTTGGACTAAGACTGTGGACCACTTTGTGAAGGGCCTTATTCCTGTTTGCATGCTTATTCCAGGTTTGCATGCTTATTCCAGGTTTGCATGCTCACAGTCAAGGATGGTTGGGAGTCGCCATGAGAGCCAATAGAGCTGCAGGACAGAACTATATGAAGTGGCAGATGCAACCCCACAAGAAACACTTAGATGGGGCTGTCTGTGGCTGTTTTGAGCACAACTTGACTCTTGGAGGCCATGGAGTTTCACACTTCGCCTGCACACATCCTGAAGGTAACCGGTTCACAACTAGTGAATAAATATGTGTTCCTCTGGTGTCAGCTCAAGCTCACGTATTTTAATTGCCAGTCATGCATATAAGTTACTACCTGTGTGCACACGTCAGGCCTTTTCCTGAGGATCCACCTCACTTACGTATCTCCAGAGTGTTCGGTAGTGTAATGTAGGGCATACGTCTTTGAACGACGTGAATCCTTGGTTGCAGTCTCTCTAGCTGTAGTCTATGCAGCTTTGAACTCTCAGCGATGTCGCTTGTGGCGCATTATGGAGCTGCGCTTCTCGAACACCGGATGGATCCGCTCTAACAGGCACAGGTTCTCCAGGACACTTCGTCTATGGCCCCCCCAAACCTATTCCTTTGGCCGCTCTCTCCCGGCAATGTAGTCTCTCTTAAGGCTCAGAACCAGTGGAATTGCTCTCCAGGTTGCATCTCTCCATGGTATCAAGTCCTCCAGATCTCCCACCTGACCTCTGCAGCCAATGGGAAGCTGCATACAACACTCCACAGAGAAATGCACAAACTGCAGTAATGTATGACGGCCAGCAGAGGTCACCCTTACACCATCCAGATTACATAACTATAGGAATCATAACAGAGCTCATTACAGCACAAACTTGAAACTGGGCTCCCTGCTTACAAAGTTTGTCCCATTCTAAGCAGGAATAAACTGGAGAGACAAACTGGAGGGTTACTTTAAGCCTTCTAATTTGTTGTAATTGTTCTATACCACCAAGTGTGACATGCAACCATCATGCTTACTATGCCTCTCTGAGTGTTTGCAGCCATTAAGTGTTTGTGCTGTTGTTGAGAACGAAAATTAAGTCACGCGTTCAATTAGAACCTTCTGCAAGCATTCTTAAAGGGGAACACACTAACCACTCCTTACAAGCGGTGGTAAAGCTACATATCTCTGCTTAATCTTCAGGTGCCGAAATCAGAATATGATGATTACACAAATACTATTTACAGACCCGTCGCTGGAACACATCCATGTATCTTCATGTGTGCAACATTTTCAGTGCTTCCTCTGCATGTCATTCAAATTGCTACAATGTCTTTTCCTATAATCCCTGACGTTTTTGTGTATTTGTGGCCCTTTGAACTAAATCCCGAGGCTCCAGAAAAAGGTTTCCATGGACTTCCATTTCTGAATTGGACAAAGAGACTTCATTGAAGCTTTCTTCGCTCCAATTAACGTCACAGCCAGATTTAAGCAAATGGAGATCTCAATGTTAATGCAGAGAGAGACTGAAATGCGTTTCGGACTCCTATTGAAATGCATTTGATAGGGGGAAGGGGTAGGTGAACATGCCCCCTATATTTTACAGCCCGGCATTAGATTTCTGCTATGAATATAACACTTTGTCCTGAATGACTTCGCTGCACTTGGATATAAGTGATTTCTCGCAGCAATATTTTAAGGAGCGCAGAAAATTGTGTCTTAAAAGCCACTTATGAGATAAGAGGCTGCACAGCGAATGGGAGCGAGTGCCACATCTTCTTGATACTTGTTCCATGCGGTTAACAATGGCATATCGTGCTGAGCGCTGATTGCGCTGGAAACCTGAGCAGGAACAGAACATTTAGCAAAGGCGGCTAATTATATTAATTAAGATACTCTGTTTCCTTGGAAAAGAAGAACAATTTCTTATTGTTACAAGCAGTCTCTTAAACACTCAGCGGCTGCGGAATAAGAGGGGGGCAAAGGGCACAGACTTTACAAAGTGAAGTACAACAGTAGCAGCGAGGAATAATGAAGGAAGGATGGGAGGCATGATTCCCAAGGTTCAGAGAGACGAGCTCCTGGTAGAACGGAAAGCTAGGCGCAGATTGCGGTAACTAAAAGAGGTCCATGATTAAAGGGGATTTCCGAAGATTTTAATAAATGGAGAAAGGACAGGAAATGGTTAAACATTAAAAAAAGTTATACTTACTGCTCTGATATCCCAACGATCCAGCGCCAATGCTCTTGTCCTAACCACCGGTCTACAGCGGTGACATTCCATATACTCATGTGGTGACTGCAGCCATGACTAGCCTTAGCTATGTGTGACTCATGGGGTTGTACAGGGCGGCACCCACCAGCTTGTATGGCGGGCATTAGGCGGATGTAGGCTGGGGACAATTGCCCCCCTTAAGTCCACCCGGCCAGATGATCTTGGGGAGCTATATGAATCATCCTTCTTCTGGCTTTGTCTCCTCTCTTCTCATGTTCCGAGATGCCGCTGTCAGCCCATCAGTGCCCCCACAACACAATACTGTATTTATGTTATGAGCTTTGTTCTGGTATTGTATCAATGTATGTTATGAGCTTTGTTCTGGTATTGTATCAATGTACTGAGGTTGGTTTGTGCTATATTAATGTAATGAGCTTGGTTCTGGTGATGTATTTAGGATACAAGCTTGGTTTTGGTTTTGCATCTATGCACTGTGGTTGGTTTGTGCTGTATTTATGTACTGAGCTTGGTTCTGGTGATGTATGTATGTTATCAGCTTGATTCTGGTGCTGTATTTATGTACTGAGCTTGGTTCTGGTGATGTATTTATGTTATGAGCTTGGTTCTGGTACAGTATTTATTCACCAAGCTGTTCAGGTGTACGTATGCTGCTATCTTGCTCCTTTCTGTATAAGCAAAATAGAGGTAAACTTCCTATCGGTGCAATGTATATTGTTTTTCTTATGATGGGGAGGAGAAAGGGGGCAAAAAAGACACTCGTACAGAGCACCATCTGTCTGCAGCCAATCACTGTCCTGAGCAGTCTTGAGCCATATACTACTGTGGTCAGTGATTGGCTGCAGTAGTCACATGTATGCAGAACATCACTGCTGCAGCCAAAGTTAAAGACCAGCGGTGAGATCGGGAACCATGGCACTGGATCGGCAGAGAATTGGAGCACTGAGTATAACTTTTATTTTTATCCTTATTACTTTTTTTAACCATTTCTTGCCTGCTCTCCAGTTGTTCAATAACTGAAAATCCCTTCAACAACCATAAACTCCCCCTTATCAACCACAGATATCCCCTGATATCATCCACAAATTTCTAATATTTCTAACACAATATTTGCTGTCAGCCTCAATTTCCCTCTGTTAGCCATAGTTGCCCACCTATGAGCCTCCAATGCCTCCTTGTCAACTAGACACCCCTTGTCGGCATCATTGGCCTCTATCACCCACAGATGTTACCATCTCAGCTACAACTACCCTCTGTGACAAACAGATCCCCTTGCCATTTGCATTGCCCCCCATCAGCTGCAACGCCCTTTGTCAGCCACAGTTGTCCCCCATCTCAACCATATGTGCTTTTTGGCACTTCAACACCTCCTTTCAGCTATAGATGCCCCCTGTCCACTATAGACAGTCAGTCACATAAGTCTGATTGTCCTGGCAATTAGGGATGCACATAGAACTCATAGGGCCTCATAGCAAAACTCAGAACTGACCCCCCCCCCCCCCACCGACCCCAAAAGAAAAAAGTACATATTCTATAAGACAAGTTTTATAACACAGCGGGCTTAGAAACAGCTCTATTATACCTCTAAATAATGCTGTCAACTAAAACAGCAGATACCAATTCTACACAGTGATAGTGATTACAGTGCAGGTACCCCCAGTGATAACAGGTGCCATCTTCTCTGATTTGTGATGTCCGTTTCATTTCTCTTTTCTACCCGGACCCAGACTGCCATTAACACTTCTTTTAGTACAATCTCCTCACCCTGCTACTACTCCCTCCTCTCAGTATCCCCCTATAGTAATGGTGTCCCCACTAAATAAATGCCCTCTGTGTGACCCCTCTTAGTAAAACAGTGCCCCCTCTGTGATACCATTTGTTAATAATGCTCCCTGTGGCCCTCTTTAGTAAAACAGTGCCCCCTATGGCCCACATTAGTATAATAGTACCCCCAGTAGCCCTAATTAGTAGAATAGTGTCTGCAGTGGCCCCCTTTAGTATAACAGTGTGACTAGTGGAATCCATTACGAAAATAGTCTCCCTAGTAGCCCCCATTAATATAATAGTGCTCCCAGTGGCCCCCATTAATTAAATAGTGCCTTTTCTCCCCCTCCCTGCTAAATATCTAGCCATGCAGTAGCCTGTCATAGGTTGCAGGTGCCACACGATGTATGGAGAGGAAATCCTGACTTCTTTCCATCTCCTGTTCTAGCATATAGTACATGCAGGAGATGGTGAGGAGTCAGGATTTCCTCTGCATACAGCACCCCGCATCCAGAACCTCTGATAGGCTAAATACTACTGTGAGAGATCAGTGAGTGGATAGGCGTCCCCCATAGCAGTGCTGTGGTCCGCGTACATTGGTGCCAGCTATCACTGCATTCTAATATGTGCCATTAATTCAGTACAATGAACTTAATAATAAAACTGAATGCAATATGCTGCCCCTAGTGGTTACTGCAGGTAGGCAGAATTTTTATCATGTTGCATTATGGCAGATTTGGAGCCCTGACTCCCTATAAAGACTTTATATTCAGACTTCATGTTCACATTGACCTCTGTAAATGCTTTTTCCTTGTTAAAGACCCATAAGGAAGTACGGCGTAATTCTTAAAGCTTAAGTCATCCCATTTTTCCATTTCAAAACTTCCTAAGGAGCCTCAGAACATATTATGTTGAATGTGCTATGAACCTTATCTAGAAGAGGGCACCCCCACTGGCACTGACCTTATCTGTTCTCTCAGAGCCCAGAACTCAGACCAGAGGAAATCTTGCAGTCTAAAGACATCACAGAGCTGGACGAGAGATCATTAAACTCATACTGTGCCCAGAAGTCCTTGCTGTGAATTTCACACGTCTGTGATCTGCCGGGAATTGTGATGTCAGTTGTGGTTCTATAAAATATGTTGCATGTGGAGAACGAGGCCAAAAACGACTGACGACAGGTCACCCGAACCCAATTGCTGGAAGGTTAATGGGTATTTTCTGTGAACTCAGGAGTGAACTGAGGGATGTGGTTTTTCGAGCTTCCCCTCTAGACAGACATAAGTTCTTCTGCTGGGAAGTGAAGTAGAAATGGTGTAAAGATTGATACGGGCATCTGTGATCTTACCTTGCTACAATAGAAGTCCGATTGACCTGAAGTTTGCGCTGGATGATCAGGTTGTCTCATCAAGTTTTATTATCATTGGATGATGGGAGATAGTTGTGTTGAGGTAGTGAAGTCCAGAGCATGGGGGAAGCACGAGAGAAATCCTAGTGATGATGATGGGAGAAGCAGAGTAGAAGGTTTTAAGAGAACCAGAGATTATGTGTGAGCAAGTGGCAGTAGAGTAGTGCAAAATGCACCAGTGTTAGTGAAATTAATTTGCTGGGCAATGAGGGGCTAGTGAAGGGACTGGCACATAAGAGAAGTACGAGAAGAGGATGGGAAAACATAGATTAACCAAGCAGCAGAGTTAAGGGTGGATCAAGTGATGAAAGTTAAGGGTGGATTAAGAGTGATGGAAGAGTGTTGGATGGGAAACTGCAAGGAAGGATCTTGGAGTATTCTAGGAGGACGATAACAAGGACATGCACCAGGATTTTTGTTGATTCAAAAACAAGGAAGAAATTTTTTTGCAATGGAGGAGGCAGGAGGTGGTAGGGGCTTGGACATCAAAGGTTTCCTCCAGAAACATTGGGCTTGTGAGACTGGAGAAAGTGTGAAGCCATTAACATTGATTGGTAGGGGAGAGTAACGTAAAAAGCAGGGACAGGTCTAGACGAGAAGCAAAGATGAATGTAGTAGGAGGAAAGGAGGAAGACCGATCTAGAAAAAGGAGCACAGTGCAATGTAAAAGGTAGAAGACAGAGTACAGGTCTAGAAGTAGATGCACAGAGTAAAGTAGAAGGAGGAGGACAGGTCTAAAAGGAGGAGAATGGAGTAATGTAAAAGGCAGAAGACAGGTTTAGAAGAAGGAGCACAGTCATATAGAAGGGAGAGGATAGGTCTAGAAGGAGGGGTACAGAGTAATGTAGAAAGTGAAGGACAGGTCTAGATGGAGGAGCACAGAGTAATGTAGGAGGAGTAGTATCAAACTACTAACGACCACTTAAAGGGGTTGTCCCGCGTCGAAACATAACATTTTTTTTTTTGCACAGACCCCCAGTTAGTAAACATTAATACCGCATCCATTTGTTTTTTTTGTTTTTTTAATTTTCTTACCTGGATCCCCATTCTGCAGCTGTGAAGATTCTTCTTTCCAAGATGGCGCCGCTGGTCTGCTCCCACGGTGCACCACCGGTCTTCTCCCATGGTGCACCGTGGATGTTCTTCTCCAGTCTGCGCTCCACTGCCAATTACAGCCACCTCATTGGCTGATCTGCACAACGTGATGGAGGCGGAGCTACGTGATGATGCGGAGAAGAGGGAGGAGCCAGGACGCAGCTTGTGAGCCCGGACCATCCAGAAGAGGAATCTTCAGTGCGCAAGCGCGACTGTTCCTGCGACCAGAGGAGAAGTTTGGTCGGCGCCATGAAAACGGGGATGCCAGCACAGGGGGGGGGACCCCCTGTAGGTAAGTGTATAACTCCTGTATGGCCAATATTTAATGCACTATGTATATTACAAAGTGCATTAATATGGCCATACAGAAGTGTTTAACCCCACTTGCTGTCGTGGGACAACCCCTTTAATCATTAGTATGTATGTCTGTGAGTGCTTTTCTTGCTCCGCCCTGGGGACATCATCGCAGATCCTACAGGATATATAAAACACAAAGCCTGACCAAAAGAAGAAGAACAAAGTTAGGGCTCTTGGAAGGGGAGGACAAAAATAGAAAAAATGAGAATACAACTAAGCCGTTATTATCTCAGACACAATTCAGTGATCCTGACAAGAGACACCAACCTACCGCCACCAGAGAGATCTGGCGGGCTTAGGGACCTGCATTGATGTCACTGCTGTGGGGGGAGCCATTCTGGAGTTTGGTAGAAAGTACTGAATACTGTATAAGCCAACAGCAGCTACCAGGACCTGTGATGATGTCACTGTCATGTGATCACCTGTGTGGGTGGAAAGAAAGATCACATGACCGGGGCTGATCACTGTATCCAGGTGTCTGCTGAGCTGGTGATCTCTGGAAATCAGGATGGATGTGGATGTACCACACTCATGTGTGGGACTCAGCATGCATGTAGTAGAGCTGTGTGATGTGTGGGAATCATGATGGATGTAGCACAGCTGTGTGTGTCATGTGTGGGGGATGAGCATTGATGTAAACAGCTGTGTGTAATGTGTAGGAATCAGAATGAATGTAGTAGAGCTGTATGTGTGTGAATCATAATGAATGTATTACAGCTGTGTGTGTCATGTGTGGGGCATCAGCATATAAGTGGTAGAGCTGTGTGTGTGATGTGTGGGGTATCAGCATGGTAGCAGTAAATCTGTGTGTGTCATGTGTGGGAATCAGCATGCATGTAGTAGATCTGTGTGATGTGTGTGAATCAGCATGGATGTAGTACAGCTGTGTAAGTCATGTGTGGGGAATCAGCATGGATGTAGTAGAGCTGTGTGTGTGATGTGTGCTGGTCAGGATGGATGTAGTACAGCTGTGTGTGTCATGTGTGGGAATCAGCATGCATGTAGTACAGCTGTGTGTTGTGTGGGAATCAACATGGATGTAGTTCAGCTGTGTGTGTGATGTGTGTGAATCAGGATGGATGTAGTAGAGCTGTGTGTGTAATGACTGGGAATCAGGATGGATGTAGTAGAGCTGTGTGTGTAATGTCTGGCCATCAGCATGGATGTAGTAGAGCTGTGTGTAATGTGTGGGAATCAGGATGGATGTACCACAGCTGTGTGTGTACTGTGTGAATCAGAATGAATGTAGTTTAGCTGTTTGTGTCATGTGTGGGAATCACCATGGATGTAGCAGAGGTGTTTGTGTCATGTGTGGATATCAGAATGAATGTAGTACAGCTGTGTGTGTCATGTGTGGGGGTCAGGATGGATGTAGCAGAGATGTTTGTGTCATGTGTGGGAATCAGCATGGATATAATACAGCTGTGTGTGTCATGTGTGTGTGTCAGCATGCATGTGGTACAGCTGTATGTGTAATTTCTGCGCATCAATATGAATGTAGTAGAGCTGTGTGCATAATGTGTGGGAATCATCAGCATGGATGTAGTACAGCTGTGTGTATAATTACTAATAGGTTTAGAAAGAGGAGCCGAGGACAAGGGGCTTTCAGCAGAGTGGTGGGGTTGAAGGACAGATTGTAGCCTATTGAAAATTGAGTTGGGTGAACAGTGGCAGGACAGTTCAAGAAATGTTAAGGCAAACAATATATACTATACACTGGAGAATGCTACGACACTAGAGATGAGCGAGCCTACTCATCCACGCCCCTTTTTTGCCCGAGCGCCGCGATTTTCGAGTACTTCCGTACTCGGGCGAAAAGATTCGGGGGGCGCCGTGGGTGAGTGGGGGGTTGCAGCAGGGAGTGGGGGGGAGAGGGAGAGAGGGCTCCCCCCTGTTCCCCGCTGCTACCCCACGCTCCGCCACGCCTCCCCCCGCCCCCCGGCGCCCCCCGAATCTTTTCACCCGAGTACGGAAGTACTCGAAAATCACAGTGCTCGATCGAGTAATTACTCGAAACGAGTATATTCGCTCATCTCTATACGACACATTGTTGGCGTAACATTGATTACTATGGTTATGCCATACTGCCTTTTCGTGTTGCTCAAAATAAGAGAAAATCTCTGGGTCATTTTGTTGAGCATGTGAGCCCCCCATATATTTGGGCATAAGAAGTCATTAGTAACATCATGCAAGACCCATCACCACAACATAGAGGCAGAACAATAAAGGAGTGGATATCTAAACGTGGCTCTTGTACTGATTCCAGGCAACATTTCATTATAGTATTGGATCTCTTTCATTCCTCAAAACACAAGGGTGCAGGGGTAACAGACGCACGGGTCCCTAAAGAGGGACCATATAAGTCCCTCTGCCATATAAGAAGCCATAGTATTATAAATGGCACATGGTATTGGGGCCCCTACTGCAGATTTTGTATTGGGGCCTCAAGTTACACTTCTGATTTCGCCCACTCATAATGGCGACATTTTTGGCTTTAGAACTCTCCAAAATGCTGATGCTCTTGTAATTGACAAGTGTCCTCGGCTGAGCAGCCACCTGTTCTCAATGCAGCCTCCGTATAATCAGATTTCTTCTCATCTGCATTTTAATGACCTTCCTAAAAATAGTTCCTGTACAAGAGCCAGCAGAAACGCAGAACAAGGCGACGCTTATCCCGGCTCATCCCGAGCAAGGAAAGCATCTGTGTACAGTAGAGAACATGACACTAATGGCAAGAGGAAAACAAGGATCATCCTTCCAAGCAGATCCTCTCATCATCACTGCAGCAACACGGCTCAGAGAGACCATGCCAGGCTTCCCAGGAGCCGGAGAATCAGCAATGCACCCCCTCACCCATGATACACTCATTGTCAAACACAGTCCCCTCTAGAAGTTGTCGGAGGGATGAAACCTTCTCTGTGATTGTAACGTTGTTATAAGTGATTCCAATATCAGAGCAATAGGAGAATTTACTGTGCAGAACCGACCCCTTGTGGGGAGGCTCTAGTACCCTGATGTACCGCCTCTAGCTTTGATACAACATGTGATACGGACACAGAGGCTCTAGTACCTTGTTGTACCACCTCAAGCTTGGATACAACATGTGATATCGGCATGGAGGTTCTAGTACCCTGTTGTAACGTCTCTAGCTTGGATACAAGATACAGGTGGGCATGGAGGCTCTAGTACCCGTTGTACTGCCTCTAGAGTGGATACAAGATGTAATACGGGCATGGAGGCTCTAGTACCCTGCGGTACCACCTCTAGCTAGGATACAAGATGTGATATGGATGGGCATGGAGGATCTAGTAGAGCCTCTGTGTCCGTATTACATCTTGGATACAAGCTACAGGTACTAAAACAGGGTACTAGAGCCTCCATGCCCACCTGTATCACATCTTGTATCCAAACAAGAGGCAGTATAACAGGGTACTAGAGCCTCCATCTCCCCCTATCACATCTTGTATCCAAGCTAGAGGTAGTACAACAGGGTACTAGAGCTTCCATGCCCACCCGTATCACATCTTGAATACAAGCTAGAGGCGGCACAACAGGGTACTAGAGCCTCCATGCCTGCCTGCATCACATCTTGTATCCAAGCTAGAGGTGGTACAACAGGGTACTAAAGCCTCCATGCCTGCCCATATCACATCTTGTATCCAAGCTAGAGGCGGTACAACAGGGTACCAGAGCCTCCTTTCAGTTTTCTGATATAAATGCCCCTTTTGCTCTGATACTGTAATCACTTACTTATACAACGTTACAATCACAGAGAAAGTTTCATCCATGCGACACATTTTTCTAGATGCTTGATTTTTTGTGACGTATATATATATTCACTTGATCGGGACTGAGCTGGTTGTAAGCCGTATGACTGATGAACGTGCCATCACAAGCCTTAGAATTGGCCGCGACGGTCTCCGTTGTCTATTGATTTCTCAAGTTCTGCTGTGAGAGGAATGAGTCGAGAGCTGAAGTAATTGAGAAGTTGTAGATAAATGTACCGTACTGCTTCTGTGCCATGAAGTGAAGATATAATAAAGGGCGATAGAAGAGAGACAGATAGCGCGTGACTATTAGGACCGGTACGGCACCTATAAGGGTGTGTAGTATCCAGACATTACACCCCTAGGACCACCTACCCCCCAGATCTCTGTCCTGACACCACCTGATGCACTGAGTAGTGTGGGCATGGAGCAGACTCACCCGACGTCACCCACCCGAGCCCATACTGCAAAACAAGAGTATCACTTTCAAGCACCATTCAGCGGGCAGTCATGAAAGTTTAATTGCCTGATTCCTGAATAGAGAAGAAATCAATGCGGCCGTTCACTGCGTTAATGAAATATTTAATTTCTGCCATTGTCCTCTGTTCTGTGCTGTTTAATCTGTGACAGGAGGTGAAGGATTTACTCGGGGCGATCGTTTATTACAGCTAATGGGCAATAATTTGTCACCATTGGCAATGTACAACTATTAGAGTAGCCCTTATGTAGCACAGATCACCGTCACTTAAACAGTCCATTCGAACCATCGCACAAGATGAAGACTTCCCAACACCGCACTTAGCCGTAACAGACATATCCTTAAAAAGTAGGAGGAAGGGAAAAGATGGAAAAACAAAAAATGTCCAAGCACCGGCTACAATCACCTATAATGCTGGAGCGGTCTCTCTGCATACAAATATAAAAAGTGCCGACTACTCTGGTGGGGAGCTGCTCCCAAAATACTGCCCAATTATAACAACGGGAGATGATCCTGTAGGTAGTTTCATATGAATAGGTAGTGATGGAGTGTAAAGCATGGGCCAAGTCTAAATGTATATATGTCATGAAGACAGACCACGTGGCTGCTATAACGCCATTGGAGAGAGGGGGCCAAGTACTTGTTGATCCCATCCTCTAATCTTTAATGTACATCACTGATGAACATATAGGGCTGTTGGAATGGAATGACCTGAGAGCTATGGGAATTGCTCTAATTAAAGTGACCTCATGAGTGCCAGCAGAGGCATAACTTGCAGGTCTTGGGGAGCAATATAAACATTTTCTAACATGGCCCCTTAATGTAATTTACATAAATGTTTTCCTTCTATGGGATTCCTAGCCTGCAGGACCCAGTTGTGATCTCTGTACCAGCAACAGTAGTACTTTACTTTCTACCTGCTCCTATGCTTCTTACCTTCTCTCATGAACAGGACATTACATTTAATCAGCTATAGCCCACACACATCTAACTTCCTGCTGCTGAAATGATCTC
Source organism: Eleutherodactylus coqui (assembly GCF_035609145.1). Taxonomy (NCBI): domain Eukaryota; kingdom Metazoa; phylum Chordata; class Amphibia; order Anura; family Eleutherodactylidae; genus Eleutherodactylus; species Eleutherodactylus coqui. The sequence goes on from NC_089837.1 coordinate 35,548,287, forward strand.
TATCATAAGTACAGTAGAGGGAGGACGAGGCTACCAGCATGAATTGATGAATGGGTGAGTGAGAGATGCCTCTGATTGGCTGGGGGCTGTGACCAATCAGAGGCAGCCCATTCAGCAGGCGGGGATTTTAAATCCCCGACTGCCAAATACTACAGAAAGCAGTTCAGGAGAAGAGCCGGCTGGACGCAGCTGATCTCCAGCAGCTGCAAAAAGGTGAGTATATATATTTTTTATTTTTTACACTTTTTTTGGATGGTTTTCAGGGAAGGGCTTATATTTGAAGCCTTTCCCCGAAAATCAATACAGCGCTTGCTGGCAGCCCATTGCTTTCAATGGAGTCGGCTGTATTGCCGGCTCCATTGAATTCAATGGGAGAACATCGTTCTTCTCTGCCACAGCTGTTACAGCTGTGGCAGAGGAGAGCGATCCTTAGTATGTGTTCTCAATGGGGTTGACGTTGCCCCATTGAGCGCATATACAAGAAAAAACGATTTGCGCAGTTACATGCATTCTGCGAATCGTTGTGTCATATAATTTTCGGCACATCCACATAAAAAACGGACATGTGACCAATCCCATTGCAAAGCATTGGGTATATATAGACGCACATCACAAGCGCATCTGCAAATTGGTCAAAAAACGCCCGTGTGACTGAGTGCTAACAAACATTCTAAATACAGAGCCAACTCTCTTTACGACCTGCTGCAAAGCGAATTGTTAGCTCATTGCTTGATCTTATTGAACAAATATACCAGTTTCTGGAAACATGCATGCAGATTGTTTGGTCGATATGACTACGGTTTCTACTGTTCTTGAAATGTTAATAAAAGACACAGAACTAGCTTTGCAATCCTGGAAGTTCCCACTGGGCTTTGTGCCCATTACTAAGTGCTGCCAACCACGCGTTTCTGACCTTTGGGAAAGTCCCAGCTTACAGGTCCCACCATTGTTATTTGATGATAGTCACTGAGACATTATTGCAGAGGAGACCCTTGAACTCAGTACTGTACATTGCAGGCATTCATGCGGGAATTACAGAAGATCCAACTGGTTGGTCATTTTATGACTGAGCTGAAATAGACGTCAAGATCCTATTTACATATTTCCTTACTATGTCTTTATTATAGTTAGGATGCCATTAAAACAATGGCTGTAATGATTCAGCAGGTAGTCCCCTGTGCATTATACCGAGGCTGTATTTATAACAATGCACATGTTCCTATGCAGAAGCGTTGGGGAACGTCTCCGCTTATTCTGTATTCTGCTGATATAATAGGGAGCAGTGACCTCCCTGCTGTAATGGCTATATTCTGCTCTGCCAGGAAGTATTAAGTCACTAAATGTGCATATAACCTGTATTCTTTACTCTACGGTACGGTTACTGAAAAAGTTTTTTAATATTACAAATAATGGGAAATATATGGTGACAATTTTACTTAAAGGGCCACTTCATCTATTATTTGGGTTATGCTGTCGGAAACCAGCCAATTTCTCAATCTGTGTGATGCCATTACATGGATCCTACTCCAGAAATAAGCATAGTAAGCGACAAAGGGACTCCTCACTGTTACTGATGATGATTACACAGCTCCTGTCACACAGGTATAATAGAGGAGATTACAGATCAATCTCCTAACTGTATACTTATGGTCTGTAGCTTAAGTGACTGTAGAAGGTAATGATACTTAAACTATGACTGTAGCAGGCTGAAATGGTACAGCTAATGCACTGCTGATTTATCAGGACATTAACCTCTTCCCTCCACAGAATGTAAATGTACGTCCTGACAGAGGGGCACTTAACGAAACTGGATGTACACTTACATCCTGTAGATAGCGCAAGATCAGGAGAGATCCCACACTATCCGGCAGCGGGAGCTGGCAGTCACCGATAGCCGGCTTCTCGCAGCTACAGCGGGGGTGCATCGGGACAGGGAGGCCGAAACCGGGGCCCGCAGGGCCGTAGGTGAAGGCGAACATGACGGGGTTAACGGGGAGGAAAGGGTTAATATTTTAAATGAAAATAAGGTGAGGTGGAGGTTAAAAGGGAGGGGGTAATGAGGGGGAGCAAAGGTTTATGGGATAGAAAGAGCGGGAAGGAAGGGGGGAGGAGTCATTCGGGGAGCAGCAGAGGAAGAAGACGGACCTGGAGCCTGGACGGGGAGAAGAGTGAAGACCGGAGAAGGAAGACAGTAAGATAAGAATATAAGCGTGGCAGCTGAAGAAGAACGGGAGGACCAGAAGCAGAGGACGATCGGGTGAAGTCAGAAGAAATTAGAAGACCTACCTGAAGACCAGAGCAGGAAGACCGCTGGTGAGAAGACTGGAGCAGGAAGACCGCTGGTGAGAAGACCGGAGCAGGAAGACCGCTGGTGAGAAGACCGGAGCAGGAAGACCGCTGGTGAGAAGACCGGAGCAAGAAGACCGCTGGTGAGAAGACCGGAGGAATAGGACTGCTTGGGAGAAGACCGGAGGAAAGAAGACCGCCCCCTGTGAAGATCGGAGGTTACAGCCGTGCAAGAAGAGCCCGAAGAGATGGAAGCGCTGATGGAGAGGATCCGGGCAGCGGCAGCTGAGCGAGGAATCGGGTGGCTCGAAAGACTGGCAAGTGAGGGAGAGGGGGGAGCGGCGGCAGTTCCGGAGAGGGAGAGGAGGCCGCGTCGGGCGCGTGCGCCGGAGAGGCTTAGCCCCGAGCACGCTCCCGTGCGCCGGCGCCGCACAGGGAGCCCATCAGTGGAACCTCCAGCCGGGCCAGCCCCGCAGCGGCAGGCGGGGGGCCAGGGCTGGGAGGAATCCTAATCGGCGGCGTGGCGCTGCGTGCAGCACAGGTATCCGGGCTGCGAGGGGGCCGGAACCTGTGGCTGCACAGTCGGCTAGAGGAGCAGTTAGAGGGGGGGGGGGGGGCGCTCCAGCGGTAAGGGTAGCAGAGAGGAGCGCCCTTGTCCCAGTTCGTCGAGAGGATTTGGGGCAGGACAGAGCAGAGGGTCCAGAGCTGCTGGAGGTGAGCAGTGTGGACTTAGTGGGAGGGTTAGCCGGGGAACCAGGGGGGGGGGGGAGTTGGAGCAGGTGTTCGGAGAAAGAGGGGGACAGCAGCAGGCTGGTCCGGAGGATGTTACTAATGCCGGTCTTTTGAGTTCCAGCGGGGCGGCTGCGCGCGCAGCGGAGGAGCGGCAGTCGGCAGAGGAATCAGACGGATCGAGCGGGACATGGACGGATCCCAGGATGAGACGCCAGGAAGACGGAGCGGCGGCTGGTGGGCCCACAGCACCTGCGCAGCCCGGTGAGTCTACCACACATAACACTGTAAATGTGATTGCTAGATCTGTGCCTATGTGGGTATAGGTAGTGGTGCAGTCGGTTTTGCCTGTGCGCATGGGGGGGATAATGATTTGAGGGCACTTGTGGGTTGTATGTGGGAGTTCCTGCGGAGGCAGGAAACGGGGTCGGTCGGTTTGCCTGGATCGGCATTCAACACGCCGGGTAGTGGGTCATCTGGCGGGGAGGGCTTCCCCGCTGGGGCGACTGGGGGAGTGCAGGCAGGGCCATCGCCGGTGGCAGCATGGAGTACTTCAATGGCAACCCCTTCCAGTAGGGTAAGTACGCTAGGGGTCAGCTCGGGGGGGGGGCAGAAGAAACGGCGTCGGGGGTGACGGTTGCCGTACAAACGGAAAGAGATGGGGAAGCAGTGCGGTTGGATGATAGGGCAAAAGGGGAGGTATACGTGTGTTTTGAGGGCCCATTAGGAGCACATCTTAAGAAGGAAACGAAGGAGAAGATTTGGCGGGACGAATTTGTAGAGATATTCTCCCTCTTGCCTTTGGAGAAATTTAATTTGGACAAAGGCAAAAGGACCGAATATAAGAAGGAGGAGGAAGAAAAACGCAGATGGCGTTTAATTCCTCAAACATTTAATAATTGGTTGCAGGCGTTCGCGATATTGGCCAGCGTAATAGGGGAGAAGGCGCCGGAGAACTGTTCCGGCCTCTTCTGTTATTTAGATTCTATAGGAGAAGCGTATCGGGTTTATGGGGGTCAAACTTGGTTAAGGTACGACGAACAATTTAGGCAACGTAAGGCGGTGAGGCCGTCAATCCGTTGGGACCAAAAGGATATTGATCTGTGGCTTCGGGTTATGGCACCTAGTCGATTTGGGCAGCCTTTTCACGGGGGAGCCGGGCCATCAGGCCTGGCTTCAACCTCACAGGGGGGAAACCAGGGGGGTCAGTCTGGGGCTAATAGAGTCGGTTTGTGTTGGCAATTTAATCAGGGCCAATGCAAATTCGGATCAGGCTGCAGATTTAAGCATATCTGCTCACACTGCAATGGCGGGTCGCATGGAGCATCAAAATGCTTCAAGAAAGGAAAAGGAAAGGCCGCGGGGGGGGGGGGGGGGGTGGAAAAAGGGAGGACGCCGGTGAGGCTGGAAGAGATGGTCAGGTTTCTAAATAGGTATCCTGACAGGGAAAAGGCAAAATTGTTAGTAGAGGGTTTTCGGGGGGGAGTTTCACATCCCTCCCCCGAAGCACGAAATCCCGTTATCGACAAAGAACTTACTCTCAGCCATGAGGAATCCGGAAGTGGTTTTGGAGAAACTGGCAAAAGAAATTAGCTTAGGGCAGATGGCAGGCCCCTTTCAGGAGCCTCCCTTCCGGAACTTTGTAGTGTCTCCCCTCGGAGTAGTACCTAAGAGGGAACCGAATAAGTTTCGGTTAATACACCATCTTTCTTATCCGAAAGGGGCATCTGTGAACGATGGTATAGACCCTGAGCTCTGTTCGGTGGTTTATACATCGTTTGATGCGGCACTGAAATGGGTAAGAAGGTACGGGAGGGGGGCGCTGTTAGCGAAAGCCGACATTGAGTCGGCATTTCGCCTTTTGCCGGTTTCTCCAGATAGTATTCGCTTACTCGTTTGTTTTTGGGGAGGTAAGTATTTCGCCGATAGGTGTCTGCCCATGGGATGTTCAATCTCATGTGCATACTTCGAAGCCTTCAGCACTTTTTTGGAATGGGTAGTGAAAGACACTGCAAAGCTGCAGTCAGTAATTCACTACCTTGACGACTTTTTGTGTATTGGCCCAGCAGAGTCGCCGATGTGTGCGACTCTGCTGGGAACGTTACAGTGGGTGGCGGATCGGTTCGGGGTGCCTTTGGCTCCCGACAAGACAGAGGGCCCCGCAACTTCTCTTCAGTTTTTGGGCATCTGGATTGATACGGTGGCGATGGTATGTCAATTACCGGAAGATAAGTTGCGGGATTTAAAATGCGAGGTGGAAAAGACACGGAACGTTAAGAAAGTCACGCTGAAGGGGCTTCAGTCATTATTGGGCAAGTTGAATTTCGCTTGCAGAATAATGCCTATGGGGCGAATATTTTGTCGAAGGATGGCGTCGGCCACGGCGGGAATTCGAGCCCCGCATCACTACATCAGAGTGGGGAGGAGTTTAAAAGGGGACCTAGCAGTCTGGGCGTCCTTTTTAAACAAATACAATGGGAGGTCCATGATAATCTCGGAAGTAAGTGAGAATGTGGACTACGAGTTATTTACGGACGCGGCAGGGAGCGCTGGATTTGGGGCATATTGCCAGGGGCAATGGTGTGTTGGGGAATGGCCGGTCACTTGGCGGGAGGAAGGTTTGACAAAGAATCTGGTATTGTTGGAACTGTTTCCAATTGTGGTGGCCGTGGCGCTTTGGGGCGATCGCCTTCAGAACAAGAAGGTGAGGTTCCATTGCGACAATATGGGGGTGGTGCAGGTGATCAATTCTTTGACCGCCTCATCTCCCCCGGTAATGAATTTGTTGCGCCACCTGGTATTGGAAACATTGAAGATGAATATTTGGTTAGTGGCGGTGCATGTGCCGGGGATTGAGAATTCAATCGCGGATGCTCTTTCTCGGTTTCAGTGGGAGCGATTCAGGACCCTGGCCCCCCAGGCGGAGGACCGAGGGAGGACATGCCTGTCTCATCTTTGGAGTGTGGTAAGAGAGCAGTGGGGCATCTAATTGAGAGGTCACTGGCTCAGGGTACTAGAGCTGCGTATATAGCAGCGTGGCAGGAGTGGGAAGGTTGGGTAGGTCAGCTTAGGGTAGGAGAGGCGGAGGAAGATAGAGTGGGGGCGCTGTTAAGCTGGTTGGGGAAGGCAGAACAGGATAAAGTTTCGGTGTCACGAGTGAACAGGTTTATGGCAGGGGTAGCATTTGGGTGCAAGTTAAGGGGGGTGGTGGATATAACGAAGAATTTTCTAGTGAGACAAGCGTTGAAGGGTTTTCAGAAAGGAAAAGGGAGTGTGGATTTACGTAGACCAGTTTAGTTTGAGTTGTTAGAAAAGATAGGGGGGGTGCTGGAAGGCCTCTGCGATGCGTTGTTCGAAAGATCGTTATTCAGGTTAGCCTTTTCACTGGCATTTTTCGGGGCATTTAGGGTGGGGGAGTTGGTTTCCCCTAGTAAATCAGTTGGGGGAGGTTTACAGGTGGGGGATGTTAGAAAAATTGATGACCATTTAGAGTTGGTCATACGCCGATCAAAAACAGATCAGGCTGGGCGGGGACAGTTGAGGTTTCCTAGGTCAGAGGCGGTCTTGAGATGGCTGGGAGTTAGAGGGATGTCGTGGTGCAAAGTGTTGGAGGAGTTTGAGAGGATGGTGGGTTTAGACAGGGCCCCGGACATAGTTGTTATACATGCAGGGGGGAATGATTTGGGAAAAAGGCCCTTCAGGGATTTATCGAGGGATATCAGGTATGATATCCTGAGATTGTTAGCGGCACATAAGAAGATGGTGGTGGTGTGGTCGGAGATAGTGCCGAGACAGATATGGAAGTTTGTACGGACAGCAAGGGGATTAGCCAAGGCGAGGATAAAACTTAATAGAGAAGTGTCTCGCTTTGTGGGAAGGAATGGGGGGGTCGCGGTGCGACACATAGACCTAGAATCTGGCAGGGGGAACTATTGGAGGCAAGATGGGGTTCATTTAAATGAGATAGGTTTGGATTTGTGGCTGGAGGCAGTGCAGGAGGGAGTGGAGCGCGCCTTGTTGTTGTGGAGGGCGGCGCAGGCTTGAGGTTTCAAGCCGTGCTGGCTGTGGCGGTTAGGGAGGGGTCCTTGGAGTCAATATACGAGGGGGTAAGGGGGGAGGCAGGGGTTAGTAGAGTTACCTCCTCCCCCCTCTGGTTAGTTTTAAATTGTAGGTGGGTCTGTCGCCTCTTGTTTTGGCAGGGGGTTACCTGCTAAAGTTGTGGTTGTTAATAGCCAGGGTATGGCTAGATAGCCTCGGGGTCGGGAGGTTGGTGACTCGAGGTAAATAGCGAGTCTCCTGAGTCAGGTGATTGGAGACGGGAGGCGTAGTTTGGAAAATAGGGTTTCCCGAGTCAGGATTTTTTAGGAGACGGGAGACAGTAACATCTATTTTCCTTGTTTTTGGGTGAGGCGACAGATATTTTTGTTGGGGAACTCCAAGGATCTCTCCATAGTAGTTAGGATCAGGGTTAAAAGTGTTATTCAGGATTTATTGTTGTATGTTATAATAAAATTGGCTGCTGTGGCCAAATTTAATCCAAAAAGAAGTTGTCGGTGTTTATTTTAGATAAGCTATGTAAAAAGGGGTAAAAGGGGGAGGTAAGTGGTCACAGCGACGACTCCGTTGTACCTAGTCAAGGGAGGCCGGAACCGGGGCCCGCAGGGCCGTAGGTGAAGGCGAACATGACGGGGTTAACGGGGAGGAAAGGGTTAATATTTTAAATGAAAATAAGGTGAGGTGGAGGTTAAAAGGGAGGAGGTAATGAGGGGGAGCAAAGGTTTATGGGATAGAAAGAGCGGGAAGGAAGGGGGGAGGAGTCATTCCGGGAGCAGCAGAGGAAGAAGACGGACCTGGAGCCTGGACGGGGAGAAGAGTCCCACCCACCCGCTTTTAGAGTTAGGGGTAGGAGGGAGTTAGGTATATCGTCATAGCAGCGGTTAGGGAGGGGTCCTTGGAGTCAATATACGAGGGGGTAAGGGGGGAGGCAGGGGTTAGTAGAGTTACCTCCTCCCCCCTCTGGTTAGTTTTAAATTGTAGGTGGGTCTGTCGCCTCTTGTTTTTGGCAGGGGGTTACCTGCTAAAGTTGTGGTTGTTAATAGCCGGGGTATGGCTAGATAGCCTCGGGGTCGGGAGGTTGGTGACTCGAGGTAAATGGCGAGTCTCCTGAGTCAGGTGATTGGAGACGGGAGGCGTGGTTTGGAAAATAGGGTTTCCCGAGTCAGGATTTTTTAGGAGACGGGAGACAGTTACACCTATTTTCCTTGTTTTTGGGTGAGGCGACAGATATTTTTGTTGGGGAACTCCAAGGATCTCTCCATAGTAGTTAGGATCAGGGTTAAAAGTGTTATTCAGGATTTATTGTTGTATGTTATAATAAAATTGGCTGCTGTGGCCAAGTTTAATCCAAAAAGAAGTTGTCGGTGTTTATTTTAGATAAGCTATGTAAAAAGGGGTAAAAGGGGGTGGTAAGTGGTCACAGCGAGGACTCCGTTGTACCTAGTCAAGTGACTCTGCAGTTATCCCCTTTCCTGCCACGATCAATGTAGATTGCAGCATGTAAAGGGTTCACAGAAGGAGCACACTCTCAAGATCCTACCTCATAAGCCTCAGAAAGGGGAGTACACTGCATGGATGTGACTGTAATACACAGTGGAAATCTCCAGAGTGTGAAAGGCAATAAGATGAGGGGAGAAGTTCCGTTTTAGCTTAAAAATTTCTTAAAATTAACAATATTGAGTGATGATGATACTGTAGACATACCGTAATTAAACTGATCTCCAAAGAAAAAGCACTGGACACTTCCATGTGTAAGAATGTAACAACTCTAATGCTACCCTCAGCAAACAAGAATATAACTACTAAAATACTGCCCTCTATGTACAAGAATATAACTACTAAAATACTGCCCTCTATGTACAAGAATATAACTACTAAAATACTGCCTCCTATGTACAAGAATATAACTACTATAATACTGTCCCCTATGTACAAGGATACAACTACTGTAATACTGCCTCCTATGTACAAGAATATAACTACTATAATACTGCTCCTATGTACAAGAATATAACTACTATAATACTGCCCCCTATGTACAAGAATATAACTACTATAATACTGCCCCTATGTACAAGAATATAACTACTATAATACTGCTCCTATGTACAAGAATATAACTACTCTAATACCACCCCCTATGTACAAGAATATAACTACTATAATACTGCCCTCTATGTACAAGAATATAACTACTATAATACTGCAACTATGTACAAGAATATAACTACTATAATACTGCCTCCTATGTACAAGAATATAACTACTATAATACTGCCTCCTATGTACAGGAACATAACTACTATAATACTTCTCCTATGCACGAGAATATAACTACTATAATACTGCCCCCTATGTAAAACAATATAACTACTATAATACTGCCTCCTATGTACAAGAATATAACTACTATAATACTGCCTCCTATGTACAAAAATATAACTACTATAATACTGCCTCCTATGTACAAGAACATACCTACTATAATACTGTCCCCTATGTACAAGAATATAACTACTATAATACTGCCCCCTATGTACAAGAATATAAGTACTATAATACTGCCCCCTATATACAAGAATATAACTACTATAATTCTGTCACCTATGTACAAAAATATGACTACTATAATACTGCCCCCTATGTACAAGAATATAACTACTATAATACTGCCCCCTATATACAAGAATATAACTACTATAATACTGCGTCCTATGTACCAGAATATAACTACTATAATACTGCCCCCAATGTACAAGAATATAACTAATATAGTACTGCTCCCTATATACAAGAATATAACTACTATAATACTGCCCCCTATGTACAAGAATATAACTACTATAATACTGCTCCCTATATACAAGAATATAACTACTATAATACTGCCCCCTATGTACAAGAATATAACTACTATAATACTGCTCCCTATATACAAGAATATAACTACTATAATACTGCCCCCTATGTACAAGAATATAACTACTATAATACGGCCTCCTATGTACAAGAATCAAACTACTATAATACTGACCCCTAGGTACAGGAATATAACTACTATAATACTTCTCCTATGCATGAGAATATAACTACTATAATACTGCCCCTATGTAAAAGAATATAACTACTATAATACTGCCTCATATGTACAAGAATATAACTACTATAATACTGCCTCCTATGTACAAAAATATAAATACTATATTACTGCCTCATATGTACAAGAATATAACTATCATAATACTGCCCTCTATGTACAAGAATATAACCACTATAATACTGCCCCCTATGTACAAGAATATAACTACTATAATACTGCCCCCTGTGTACAAGAATATAACTACTATAATACTGCTCCTATGTACAAGAATATAACTACTATAATACTGCTCCCTTTGTACAAGAATATAACTACTATAATACTGCCCTCTATGTACAAGAATATAACTACTATAATACTGTCTCCTATGTACAAGAATATAACTACTATAAAACTGCCACCTATGTACAAGAATATAACTACTATAATACTACTCCCTATGTGCAAGGATATAACTACTATAATACTGCCCCCTATGTACAAGAATATAACTACTATAATACTGCCCCCTATGTACAAGAATATAAGTACTATAATACTGCCCCCTATGTACAAGAATATAACTACTATAATACGGCCTCCTATGTACAAGAATGTAACTACTATAATACTGACCCCTGGGTACAGGAATAAAACTACTATAATACTTCTCTTACGCACGAGGATATAACTACTATAATACTGACCCATATGTAAAAGAATATAACTACTATAATACGGCCTCCTATGTACAAGAATATAACTACTATAATACTGCCTCCTATGTACAAGAATATAAGTACTATAATACTGCTCTTATATACAAGAATATAACTACTATAATACTGCCCCCTATGTACAAGAATATAACTACTATAATTTTGCCTCCTATGTACAAGAATATAACTACTATAATACTGTCCCCTATATACAAGAATATAACTACTATAATACTGCCCCTATGTACAAGAATGTAACTACTATAATACTGCCTCCTATACACAAGAATATAACTACTATAATACTGCCCCCTATGTACAAGAATATAACTAATATAATACTGCCCCCTATGTGCAAGAATATAACTACTATAATACTGCCCCTATGTACAAGAATGTAACTACTATAATACTGACCCCTAGGTACAGGAATATAACTACTATAATACTTCTCTTACGCACGAGAATATAACTACTATAATACTGACCCATATGTAAAAGAATATAACTACTGTAATACGGCCTCCTATGTACAAGAATATAACTACTATAATACTGCCTCCTATGTACAAAAATATAACTACTATAATACTGCCTCCTATGTACAAAAATATAACTACTATAATACTGCCTCCTATGTACAAGAACATAACTACTATAATACTGTCCCCTATGTACAAGAATATAACTACTATAATACTGCCCCCTATGTACAAGAATATAAGTACTATAATACTGCCCCCTATATACAAGAATATAACTACTATAATTCTGTCACCTATGTACAAAAATATGACTACTATAATACTGCCCCCTATGTACAAGAATATAACTACTATAATACTGCCCCCTATATACAAGAATATAACTACTATAATACTGCGTCCTATGTACCAGAATATAACTACTATAATACTGCCCCCAATGTACAAGAATATAACTAATATAGTACTGCTCCCTATATACAAGAATATAACTACTATAATACTGCCCCCTATGTACAAGAATATAACTACTATAATACTGCTCCCTATATACAAGAATATAACTACTATAATACTGCCCCCTATGTACAAGAATATAACTACTATAATACTGCTCCCTATATACAAGAATATAACTACTATAATACTGCCCCCTATGTACAAGAATATAACTACTATAATACGGCCTCCTATGTACAAGAATCAAACTACTATAATACTGACCCCTAGGTACAGGAATATAACTACTATAATACTTCTCCTATGCATGAGAATATAACTACTATAATACTGCCCCTATGTAAAAGAATATAACTACTATAATACTGCCTCATATGTACAAGAATATAACTACTATAATACTGCCTCCTATGTACAAAAATATAAATACTATATTACTGCCTCATATGTACAAGAATATAACTATCATAATACTGCCCTCTATGTGCAAGAATATAACTACTATAATACTGCCCCTATGTACAAGAATGTAACTACTATAATACTGCGTCCTATGTACCAGAATATAACTACTATAATACTGCCCCCAATGTACAAGAATATAACTAATATAGTACTGCTCCCTATATACAAGAATATAACTACTATATTACTGCCTCATATGTACAAGAATATAACTATCATAATACTGCCCTCTATGTGCAAGAATATAACTACTATAATACTGCCCCCTATGTACAAGAATATAACTACTATAATACTGCCCCTAAGTACAAGAATATAACTACTATAATACTGCCCCCTATGTACAAGAATATAACTACTATAATACTGCCCCTATGTACAAGAATATAACTAGTATAATACTACCTCCTATGTACAAGAATATAACTACTGTAAATCTGCTTCCTATATACAAGAATATGACTACTGTAATACTGCCCCCTATGTACAACAATATAACTACTATAATACTGCCTCCTATGTACAAGAATATAACTACTATAATACTGCCCCCTATGTACAAGAATATAACTACTATAATACTGCCTCCTATGTACAAAAATATAACTACTATAATACTGCCTCCTATGTACAAGAACATAACTACTATAATACTGTCCCCTATGTACAAGAATATAACTACTATAATACTGCCCCCTATGTACAAGAATATAAGTACTATAATACTGCCCCCTATATACAAGAATATAACTACTATAATTCTGTCACCTATGTACAAAAATATGACTACTATAATACTGCCCCCTATGTACAAGAATATAACTACTATAATACTGCCCCCTATATACAAGAATATAACTACTATAATACTGCGTCCTATGTACCAGAATATAACTACTATAATACTGCCCCCAATGTACAAGAATATAACTAATATAGTACTGCTCCCTATATACAAGAATATAACTACTATAATACTGCCCCCTATGTACAAGAATATAACTACTATAATACTGCTCCCTATATACAAGAATATAACTACTATAATACTGCCCCCTATGTACAAGAATATAACTACTATAATACTGCTCCCTATATACAAGAATATAACTACTATAATACTGCCCCCTATGTACAAGAATATAACTACTATAATACGGCCTCCTATGTACAAGAATCAAACTACTATAATACTGACCCCTAGGTACAGGAATATAACTACTATAATACTTCTCCTATGCATGAGAATATAACTACTATAATACTGCCCCTATGTAAAAGAATATAACTACTATAATACTGCCTCATATGTACAAGAATATAACTACTATAATACTGCCTCCTATGTACAAAAATATAAATACTATATTACTGCCTCATATGTACAAGAATATAACTATCATAATACTGCCCTCTATGTGCAAGAATATAACTACTATAATACTGCCCCTATGTACAAGAATGTAACTACTATAATACTGCGTCCTATGTACCAGAATATAACTACTATAATACTGCCCCCAATGTACAAGAATATAACTAATATAGTACTGCTCCCTATATACAAGAATATAACTACTATATTACTGCCTCATATGTACAAGAATATAACTATCATAATACTGCCCTCTATGTGCAAGAATATAACTACTATAATACTGCCCCCTATGTACAAGAATATAACTACTATAATACTGCCCCTAAGTACAAGAATATAACTACTATAATACTGCCCCCTATGTACAAGAATATAACTACTATAATACTGCCCCTATGTACAAGAATATAACTAGTATAATACTACCTCCTATGTACAAGAATATAACTACTGTAAATCTGCTTCCTATATACAAGAATATGACTACTGTAATACTGCCCCCTATGTACAACAATATAACTACTATAATACTGCCTCCTATGTACAAGAATATAACTACTATAATACTGCCCCCTATGTACAAGAATATAACTACTATAATACTGCCTCCTATGTACAAGAATATAACTACTATAATACTGCCTCCTATGTACAAGAATATAAATACTATAATACTGCCCCTATGTACAAGAATATAACTACTCTAATACTGCCCCCTATGTACAAGAATATAACTACTATAATACTGTCCCCTATGTACAAGAATATAACTACTATAATACTGTCCCCTATGTACAAGAATATAACTACTATAATACTGCCCCCTATGTACAAGAATATAACTACTATAATACTGCTCCTATGTACAAGAATGTAACTACTATAATACTGCCTCCTATATACAAAAATATAACTACTATAAAACTGCCTCATGTGTACAAGAATATAACTACTATAATACTGATCCCTATGTACAAGAATATAACTAATACAATACTGTCCCATATGTACAAAAATATAACTACTATAATAGTGCTCCTATGTACAAGAATATAACTACTATAATACTGCCCCCTATGTACAAGAATATAACTACTATAATACTGCCCCTATGTACAAGAATATAACTACAAATACTATAATACTGCCCCCTATGTACAAGAATATAACTACTGTATTACTGTCCCCTATGTACAAGAATATAACTAATATAATACTGCCCCTATGTACAAGAATATAACTACTGTAATACTGCCCCCTATGTACAAGAATATAACTACTATAATACTGCCCCCTATGTACAAGAATATAACTACTATAATACTGCCCCCTATGTACAAGAATATAACTACTATAATACCGTCTCCTTTGTATAAGAATATAACTACTATAATACTGCCCCCTGTGTACAAGAATATAACTACTATAATACTGCCCCCTATGTACAAGAATATAACTACTATAATACTGCCCCCTATGGTGAGTTATATGATGTAGTACATGGGTGACATGTGTAGCAGATGACGAGATGTAATTTGGCGGGTATACGTGGCATGCTACCGCGGTTCAGAAGACCTCCGTCCCTCATTACTGTCACATTCTGCTGATTATCTCCGGCTTCTCTTGTGACTGAGCAGCAGCTGCGGATATCTCTCATTGTTTTATCTCCATCATCGCGCTGATATGATAGAAATGGGGCACGGAGTCAGTCATTTCTGAATGTTGTGCTGCAGATCAGTTGCTCACTGAATGTGGATGTCACCGGGTCGGCTTTTATGTACGCCATACATCTGTGCAGACCGTAACGGCGCTGTCATTAGAGTCTATGAGACGGAATTCACCAAGCTTAGATTTCCTCCGCACGTCTCCTGACTTCACTCGAGGAACACTTTGCAGAACATTTACGAAGTCGCCAAAAATATATTTTAAAGGGACAGTACACATAAAGTCTGTCTCCTCTCCATTCACTGTATCACTTCCAGCGTATCTCAGCAAAATATAGTGCAAGACCTATATCTTCTGACGTTGCGTATAAAATCGGTTGCCTTTTCAGTCACCTATGCGGTTTTTATTTGCCAGCGCGATTTTTTTACGCGCCCGAAAATCGCTCATCTGAATAAATGTGCTGCTGCTATATGTTTTAATGTAGAGCTGCAGGTAAGCTACTGCCTTATATATGAGGGCTGCTTTCATTATAATAACCCCTTTCTACATGCCATGACTCGCTTCTGCATGCTCTCACCATCCTACTTCTGCAACCCCTAGTGAACTTCTCAGTGTTTCCTCATAGTACTAGTGCTGCCATTGTGGTCTCACTATGTAATACTGCCCTTGTCGTAGTCCCATCAAGTAATAGTTCCCCTGCTATGGACCCACTAAGTAATAGTTCCCCTGCTATGGAGCCACTAAGTAATAGTGCCCCATTGTCATCTTACCAAGTAACAGGACCTCTCTGTGGCCCCACTTTCTAATAAGACCCTCTCTGTGACCCCCAACTAGGAATAGGAACCTCCCTGTGGCTTCAATTAATAATAGTGACTGACCCCTGAGTGGCCCTAATTAGTAATAAGATTCTTCTGTAGTCTTAATAAATAATAGCGACCCCTCGTTGGCCCCAATAAGTAAAAGTGACCTGTCTGTGGCCCCATTTAGTAGTAAGGCCCTTCTGTGGCTCCATTGGTAATAGGACCTCCTCTTTGGCCCCAATTAGTAATAGGACCCCGAATGTAGCCCTGATTAGCAGTAAGACCCTTCTATCGCCCCAATTAGTAATAGGGCCTCTGTGTTTGAGTAGCGAGGTTATGCTGGGGAGGGCGGACAGCATCGGCTCCGGTCCTGTTTCCTATGTGAGTCTGGATGTGTTTAGAAGATAGTGGAAGTTATGCACACAGTCGGTCTTTTAGGAACTAATCTGGGTGACCGCAAATACTTGCGGCGTCCCGGAGGCTCATGATCCCCGGCCCAGCTTGCCTCTGTGTCTGATGAGCATTGAATTGAGGACAGGTATGACAAAGATTGTATGGAGGTATCTGTGACTGCAGGCAGTGTATGGGGGGGGGGGGGGGGGGGCTCAGCAATAACAGTGAATGGGGGTCAGCTGTAAGGGGCACTGTATGGAGGATATCAGTGACAAGCACTATATGGGGGGTCATCTGGGACTAACAGGACATATGGACATCATTCATAAACACTGTAGGGGGTATTAGTGTATTAGTAAATCTGTGGCAAGCACTGTATGGGGCATCAGGGTCAAGGTATGTATAGGGGTATCTGACAAGGACTGTAGGAGGTATCAGAGTCAAGGTATGTATAGGCATATCTGACAAGGACTGTAGGGGGCATCAGAGTCAAGGTATGTATAGGCGTATCTGACAAGAACTGTGGGAGGTATCAGAGTCAAGGTATGTATAGGCATATCTGACAAGGACTGTAGGGGGCATCAGAGTCAAGGTATGTATAGGCGTATCTGACAAGAACTGTAGGAGGTATCAGAGTCAAGGTATGTATAGGCATATCTGACAAGCACTGTAGGGGGCATCAGAGGCAAGGTATGTATAGGCGTATCTGACAAGAACTGTAGGAGGTATCAGAGTCAAGGTATGTATAGGCATATCTAACAAGCACTGTAGGGGACATCAGAGTCAAGGTATGTATAAGGGTATCTGACAAGGACTGTAGGGGGCATCAGAGTCAAGGTATGTATAGGCGTATCTGACAAGGACTGTAGGGGGCATCAGAGTCAAGGTATGTATAGGGGTATCTGACAAGGACTGTAGGGGGCATCAGAGTCAAGGTATGTATAGGCGTATCTGACAAGGACTGTAGGGGGCATCAGAGTCAAGGTATGTATAGGCGTATCTAACAAGTACTGTAGGGGGCATCAGAGACAGGGACTGTATGAGGGTATCTGTGACAAGCACTGTATTTGGGGTCTCAGTTGCAAACAGTGAGTAGGGGACATCAGTAACAAGCACTATATGGAGGGTATTTGTGACAAACACTGTAGGGGGCATCAGAGACAAGGACTGTTTGTGGTTGGTACTCCCGGGGTCATCTGTGACAAGCACTGTATGCGGGGTTTCAGTTGCAAACAGTGAGTAGGGGACATCTGTAGCAAGCGCTATATGAGGGGCATCGATGGCAAGCACTGTATAGGGGTATCTGTGACAAGGGGTGTATGGTGACATCTGTGGGTGGCAATGTGAGGGGCATATGTGGCTAGATGTTCGTGTTCTGTTGATATGAAGGGAATACCATGTAATTATTTATTTCCCCTGCAGGGGCATCATGCTCAGCTGCCGAGATGATAGTAGTGTACAGGCCCTTTAAGAAAAATAGGACGCTACAGCGGTACCAAACAGCGACATAGCAAACTCAGCTCTGCTACATATTGCGTTATATCAAATAGCACAAAACTAAAATACCACGCAAGCGTGCCCGCTGCAGAGTGGGTAGCGTGTTCTGCCTGATGGCCGGATAATTAGGCCATGTTTACCAAAGCGAAAGCTCAGCGGAGAGCGAAGCGACAGATCAGGGTAAAATCAGGAGGACGGCGTTCTTTTCTATTCCTGCTCATGTTTGCGCCTTTGAAGTAACATATAATACGGGTGACGCCGCGCCGCACAGGCTGAAGTCATTGATAGCAATAAAAGGCCTGCATGCTGCAGTCCCATCCAGCTGGAAACTCCATATTACTATCCGGACTTTGTGGAATAGAACAGACGAGGTTCTGTGCAGCCGCAGATGTAGCAGAGCTCACTTGGGATCATCTGTTATTCTAGAGCCATCATAATATATCTTATTATACTCTATTATATTTGTGCACTCGTAAAACATTACATTTCTTAAACGAAGTCTATCAGCAGCATTTAGCAGGTCCACGCTGTCAGTACAGACAAATAATGCTGCAGACCGCGCTATTTTTCAAAAAAATGGAAGCCTGACGGGATGGAAGCAAATAGAAGCCTAACGTTCGCTTTTTTTTTTTTTTTTGAGATGCCATCAAAATCAATGGGAAAAAACGGATGTGTTTTATCTCAGTTTCCAAAAACGGAGCAAAGAGACTGAAACCCTGAACTGGGTCCTAAAGCAGGTGTGAAAGCAGCCGGGGGCTTCTTTCACAGGATCGTTTTTACACGACTTATTTAGCCGCGATTCCAATTCGCGCCCATCTGAAACACTGGATACCAATGCATTCAATCAGATGGACGAAATTTAGCTACGTAAAACCATTGCGGCCGCGATAATAGGTCATCGGCAGCTAAATACGGCGGCCGATCTTTTGATGTGGCCAGAAAAGATAGGTCTTGCCCTATCTTTTGGCCACAAACAGCTAGCAGCTCCCATAGACTTCTATGGTTGCTGCCGGCAAAGGGAGGGAGAGGGAGTTTAGCAGCGGCTAGCGCTGCTATAACATGTCAGATAGCTCTATTTAAATAATAGAAGCCATGCTGAGCATTTATTCTGGCCGAAGCAATTCCAGGCTGCGATGTCTGTACATCACACCAGGACGTGTGAATGGACAAAAGGACACAAAATTTAGCTGCGACTTGGTCACGGTGTTTTCTTGTACATGCGTTTCTCGGGCCGCGATGCCACAGGCCAAAAACATCGCCCGTGTGAAAGAGGCCTTAGGATGCCTGTCCACGGGCGTGATTTCGCCGGTGATTTACTGCCGATGAATCACGCCCTCTGAAGCTTTCCATAGCACTGCTATGGAAAGCGCTGTCACTGTCCACGAGTGCAGAATCAATGCGATTCTCCGCTCACGGCGGGCAATTCGCAGCATGCTGCGAAGTGCCGTGATTCTCCGTGGCCAGCCTATCTATCCCGGGTGGCAGCTCCCATGGCGGAGCTTCGCCGCAGGATACTGCAACGCCCGTGGACGGGGGACCTAAGGGTCCTTTTAGCTGAGCTGACTATGGTTTGAATGAGTGAGTGATGTCATCGCTAGCTCGTTCGCTCTCATTCAGACAGGCAGATACATCAATGGTTCGTTCAAACGAGAATCGCTCAGTCGTTCACATTCTCTGTATGAGTGAATGAGAACAACTGAATAGAGATGAGCAACACGCTCGGTAAGGTCAGTTACTCAAGCAAGCATCGCTCTTCTAGAGTAACTGCCTTCTCGTCCCACCGTGCTCGGGGGGGGGGGGGTAGTGGGGGAGAGCAGAGGGGAGCAGGGAGGAGAGTGAGAAAGATTACTCTCTCTCTCCCCCACCACCCTCCCGAGGACGCTCAGACGAGAAGGCAGTTACTCGAGAAGAGTGATGCTTGCTTGAGTAACTGACCTTACCGAGCGTGCTCGCTCATCTCTACAACTGAATGGTCAGTATTTGAACTGAACGATAAGTGAATGAGCCAACAAGGATTTTTATGCAAGCAGAAATTGAACGACGAACAAAAACTGAAAGATTATTGTTCATTGTTGGCTCGCGTTTAGACTGAACGATTATCGTCCGCTTTCGCTCATTTGAACACAATTTTGGAACAGTAATCGTTCCACCTAATAGTACTTTAGTAGATGAACAGACTTGACGGTTTGCTAAAACTGTATCTAGGCCAGAGAATCCTGCTGTGAGGAATACAATTTACACCCCAGACTGATACATTGTATCTGCACTGATACATTGTACCTGCACTGATACATTGTATCTGTACTATACATTGTTCCTGCACTTATACATTGCACCCCCACTGACACATTGTACCTGCACCGATACACTGTACCTGCACTGACACATAGTACCTGCACTGATACATTGTACCTGCATTGATACATTGTGCCTGCACTGACACATTGCACTTGCAGTGATACATTGTACCTGTACTATACATTGTATCTGCCCTGACACATTGTGCCTGCCCTGACACATTGCGCCTGCCCTGATACATTGCGCCTGCCCTGATACATTGTACCCGCACTGATACATTGTACCTGCACTGACACATTGTACCCCCACTGACACATTGTACCCCCACTGACACATTGTACCCCCACTGACACATTGTACCCCCACTGACACATTGTACCCCCACTTACACATTGTACCCGCACTGACACATTGTACCTGCACTGACACATTGTACCCGCACTGACACATTGTACCTGCACTGACACATTGTACCTGCACTGACACATTGTACCTGCGCTGATACATTGCACCTATGCTGATACATTGCACCTACGCTGATACATTGCGCCTGCGCTGATACAGTGCACCTGCCCTGACGCATTGCGCCTGCCCTGACACATTGCGCCTGCCCTGACACATTGCGCCTGCCCTGACACATTGCGCCTGCACTGACACATTGCAGCTGCACAGACACATTGTACCTGCACTGATACATTGTACCTGCACTGATACATTGTACCTGCACTGATACATTGTACCCGCACTGACACATTGTTCCTGCACTTACACATTGTACCCCCACTGATACATTGTACCCGCACTGATACATTGTACCTGCACTGATACATTGTACCCGCACTGATACATTGTACCCTTACTGATACATTGTACCTACATTTATACATTGTGCCCGCACTGACACATTGTACCTGTACTGATACATTGTATCTGTACTATACATTGTTCCTGCACTTACATATTGTACCCCCACTGACACATTGTACCTGCAGCGATACACTGTACCTGCACTGACACATAGTACCTGCACTGACACATTGTACCCGCACTGACACATTGTACCCGCACTGACACATTGTACCCGCACTGACACATAGTACCTGCACTGACACATTGTACCTGCACTGATACATTGTACATGCACTGACACATAGTACCTGCACTGACACATTGTACCTGCACTGACACATTGTACCTGCACTGATACATTGTACCCGCACTGACACCTTGTACCTGCACTGACACATTGCACTTGCAGTGATACATTGTACCTGTACAATACATTGTATTTGCACTGACACATTGTGCCTGCCCTGACACATTGCGCCTGCCCTGATACATTGTACCCGCACTGATACATTGTACCTGCACTGATACATTGTACCTGCACTGATACATTGTACCTGCGCTGACACATAGTACCTGCACTGACACATTGTACCTGCACTGACACATTGTACCTGCACTGACACATTGTACCTGCACTGACACATTGCACCTGCAGTGATACATTGTACCTGTACTATACATTGTATCTGCACTGATACATTGTACCTGCCCTGACACATTGCGCCTGCCCTGACACATTGCGCCTGCCCTGACACATTGCGCCTGCCCTGACACATTGCATCTGCACTGATACATTGTATCTGTACTATACATTGTTCCTGCACTTATACATTGTACCCCCACTGACACATTGTACCTGCATTGATACATTGTACCTGCACTGACACATAGTACCTGCACTGACACATTGTACCTGCACCGATACACTGTACCTGCACTTACACATAGTACCTGCATTGATACATTGTGCCTGCACTGATACATTGTACCTGCATTGACACATTGTACCCGCACTGACACATTGCACCTGCAGTGATACATTGTACCTGTACTATACATTGTACCTGCACTGACACATAGTACCTGCACTGATGCATTGTAACTGCACTGATACATTGTGCCTGCACTGATACATTGTACCTGCACTGATACATTGTACCTGCACTGACACATTGTACCTGCACTGACACATAGTACCTGCACTGATACATTGTACCTGCATTGATACATTGTACCTGCACTGACACATTGTACCCGCACTGATACACTGTACCTGCACTGACAAATTGTACCTGCATTGATACATTGTACCTGTACTGATACATTGTATCTGTACTATACATTGTTCCTGCACTGACACATTGTACCTGCACTGACACATTGTACCTGCACTGACACATTGTACCTGCACTGACACATTGCACCTGCAGTGATACATTGTACCTGTACTATACATTGTATCTGCACTGATACATTGTACCTGCCCTGACACATTGCGCCTGCCCTGACACATTGCGCCTGCCCTGACACATAGCGCCTGCCCTGACACATTGCATCTGCACTGATACATTGTATCTGTACTATACATTGTTCCTGCACTTATACATTGCACCCCCACTGACACATTGTACCTGCATTGATACATTGTACCTGCACTGACACATAGTACCTGCACTGATACATTGTACCTGCATTGACACATTGTACCTGCACTGACACATTGTACCCGCACTGACACATAGTACCTGCACTGATGCATTGTAACTGCACTGATACATTGTGCCTGCACTGATACATTGTACCTGCACTGATACATTGTACCTGCACTGACACATTGTACCTGCACTGACACATAGTACCTGCACTGATACATTGTACCTGCACTGACACATTGTACCTGCACTGACACATTGTAGCCGCACTGACACATAGTACCTGCACTGATACATTGTACCTGCATTGACACATTGTACCTGCACTGACACATTGTACCCGCACTGACACATAGTACCTGCACTGATGCATTGTAACTGCACTGATACATTGTGCCTGCACTGATACATTGTACCTGCACTGATACATTGTACCTGCACTGACACATTGTACCTGCACTGACACATTGTACCTGCACTGACACATAGTACCTGCACTGATACATTGTACCTGCACTGACACATTGTACCTGCACTGACACATTGTAGCCGCACTGATACATTGTAGCCGCACTGATACATTGTACCTGCACTGACAAATTGTACCTGCATTGATACATTGTACCTGTACTGATACATTGTATCTGTACTATACATTGTTCCTGCACTTACACATTGTACCCCCACTGACACATTGTACCTGCACTGACACATTGTACCTGCACCGATACACTGTACCTGCACTGACACATAGTACCTGCATTGACACATGGTACCTGCACTGATACATTGTACCTGCACTGACACATTGTACCTGCACTGACACATTGTACCTGCACTGACACATTGTACCCGCACTGACACATAGTACCAGCACTGACACATTGCACTTGCAGTGATACATTGTACCTGTACTATACATTGTATCTGCCCTGACACATTGCGCCTGCCCTGACACATTGCGCCTGCCCTGATACATTGTTCCCGCACTGATACATTGTACCTGCACTGACACATTGTACCCACACTGACACATTGTACCCCCACTGACACATTGTACCTGCATTGATACATTGTACCTGCACTGACACATAGTACCTGCACTGATACATTGTACCTGCATTGACACATTGTACCTGCACTGACACATTGTACCCGCACTGACACATAGTACCTGCACTGATGCATTGTAACTGCACTGATACATTGTGCCTGCACTGATACATTGTACCTGCACTGATACATTGTACCTGCACTGACACATTGTACCTGCACTGACACATAGTACCTGCACTGATACATTGTACCTGCACTGACACATTGTACCTGCACTGACACATTGTAGCCGCACTGATACATTGTACCTGCACTGACAAATTGTACCTGCATTGATACATTGTACCTGTACTGATACATTGTATCTGTACTATACATTGTTCCTGCACTTACACATTGTACCCCCACTGACACATTGTACCTGCACTGACACATTGTACCTGCACCGATACACTGTACCTGCACTGACACATAGTACCTGCATTGACACATGGTACCTGCACTGATACATTGTACCTGCACTGACACATTGTACCTGCACTGACACATTGTACCCGCACTGACACATAGTACCAGCACTGACACATTGCACTTGCAGTGATACATTGTACCTGTACTATACATTGTATCTGCCCTGACACATTGCGCCTGCCCTGACACATTGCGCCTGCCCTGACACATTGCGCCTGCCCTGATACATTGTTCCCGCACTGATACATTGTACCTGCACTGACACATTGTACCCACACTGACACATTGTACCTGCACTGACACAATGTACCCCCACTGACACATTGTACCTGCACTGACACATTGTACCTGCATTGACACATTGTACCCCCACTGATACACTGTACCTGCACTGACACATTGTACCTGCACTGACACATAGTACCTGCACTGACACATAGTACCTGCACTGACACATTGTACCTGCACTGACACATTGTACCTGCACTGACACATTGTGCCTGCACTGACACATTGTACCTGCGCTGATACATTGCACCTGCGCTGATACATTGCACCTACGCTGATACATTGCGCCTGCGCTGATACAGTGCACCTGCCCTGACGCATTGCGCCTGCCCTGACACATTGCGCCTGCACTGACACATTGCGCCTGCACTGACACATTGCGCCTGCACTGACACATTGCAGCTGCACAGACACATTGTACCTGCACTGATACATTGTATCTGTACTATACATTGTTCCTGCACTTACACATTGTACCCCCACTGACACATTGTACCTGCACTGATACATTGTACCCGCACTGATACATTGTACCTGCACTGATACATTGTACCCGCACTGATACATTGTACCTGCACTGATACATTGTACCCGCACTGATACATTGTACCTGCACTGATACATTGTACCCGCACTGATACATTGTACCCGTACTGATACATTGTATCTGTACTATATATTGTTCCTGCACTTACACATTGTACCCGTACTGACACATTGTACCTGCACTGACACATTGTACCTGCACTGACACATTGTACTTGCACTGACACATTGTACCTGCACTGACACATTGTACCTGCGCTGATACATTGCACCTATGCTGATACATTGCACCTACGCTGATACATTGCACCTGCGCTGATACAGTGCACCTGCCCTGACGCACTGCGCCTGCCCTGACACATTGCGCCTGCCCTGACACATTGCGCCTGCACTGACACATTGCAGCTGCACAGACACATTGTACCTGCACTGATACATTGTATCTGTACTATACATTGTTCCTGCACTTACACATTGTACCCCCACTGACACATTGTACCTGCACTGATACATTGTACCCGCACTGATACATTGTACCTGCACTGATACATTGTACCCGCACTGATACATTGTACCTGCACTGATACATTGTACCCGCACTGATACATTGTACCTGCACTGATACATTGTACCTACATTTATACATTGTGCCCGCACTGACACATTGTACCTGTACTGATACATTGTATCTGTACTATACATTGTTCCTGCACTTACACATTGTACCCCCACTGACACATTGTACCTGCACTGATACATTGTACCCGCACTGATACATTGTACCTGCACTGATACATTGTACCCGCACTGATACATTGTACCTGCACTGATACATTGTACCCGCACTGATACATTGTACCTGCACTGATACATTGTACCTGCACTGATACATTGTACCTACATTTATACATTGTACCCCCACTGACACATTGTACCTGCACCGATACACTGTACCTGCACTGACACATAGTACCTGCACTGACACATTGTACCCGCACTGACACATTGTACCCGCACTGACACATTGTACCCGCACTGACACATAGTACCTGCACTGACACATTGTACCTGCACTGATACATTGTACCTGCACTGACACATAGTACCTGCACTGACACATTGTACCTGCACTGACACATTGTACCTGCACTGACACATTGCACTTGCAGTGATACATTGTACCTGTACAATACATTGTATTTGCACTGACACATTGTGCCTGCCCTGACACATTGCGCCTGCCCTGATACATTGTACCCGCACTGATACATTGTACCTGCACTGATACATTGTACCTGCACTGATACATTGTACCTGCGCTGACACATAGTACCTGCACTGACACATTGTACCTGCGCTGACACATTGTACATGCACTGACACATTGTACCTGCACTGATACATTGTATCTGTACTATATATTGTTCCTGCACTTACACATTGTACCCCCACTGACACATTGTACCTGCACTGACACATTGTACCTGCACTGACACATTGCACCTGCAGTGATACATTGTACCTGCACTGATACATTGTACCTGCCCTGACACATTGCGCCTGCCCTGACACATTGCGCCTGCCCTGACACATTGCGCCTGCCCTGACACATTGCATCTGCACTGATACATTGTATCTGTACTATACATTGTTCCTGCACTTATACATTGTACCCCCACTGACACATTGTACCTGCATTGATACATTGTACCTGCACTGACACATAGTACCTGCACTGACACATTGTACCTGCACCGATACACTGTACCTGCACTTACACATAGTACCTGCATTGATACATTGTACCTGCACTGATACATTGTACCTGCATTGACACATTGTACCTGCACTGACACATTGTACCCGCACTGACACATTGCACCTGCAGTGATACATTGTACCTGTACTATACATTGTACCTGCACTGACACATAGTACCTGCACTGATGCATTGTAACTGCACTGATACATTGTGCCTGCACTGATACATTGTACCCCCACTGATACATTGTACCTGCACTGACACATTGTACCTGCACTGACACATAGTACCTGCACTGATACATTGTACCTGCATTGATACATTGTGCCTGCACTGACACATTGTACCTGCACTGACACATTGTACCCGCACTGATACATTGTACCTGCACTGACAAATTGTACCTGCATTGATACATTGTACCTGTACTGATACATTGTATCTGTACTATACATTGTTCCTGCACTTACACATTGTACCCCCACTGACACATTGTACCTGCACTGACACATTGTACCTGCATTGACACATTGTACCCCCACTGATACACTGTACCTGCACTGACACATTGTACCTGCACTGACACATTGTACCTGCACTGACACATTGCACCTGCAGTGATACATTGTACCTGTACTATACATTGTATCTGCACTGATACATTGTACCTGCCCTGACACATTGCGCCTGCCCTGACACATTGCGCCTGCCCTGACACATTGCATCTGCACTGATACATTGTATCTGTACTATACATTGTTCCTGCACTTATACATTGTACCCCCACTGACACATTGTACCTGCATTGATACATTGTACCTGCACTGACACATAGTACCTGCACTGACACATTGTACCTGCACTGACACATTGTACCTGCACTGATACATTGTACCTGCACTGATACATTGTACCTGCACCGATACACTGTACCTGCACTTACACATAGTACCTGCATTGATACATTGTGCCTGCACTGATACATTGTACCTGCATTGACACATTGTACCTGCACTGACACATTGTACCCGCACTGACACATTGCACCTGCAGTGATACATTGTACCTGTACTATACATTGTACCTGCACTGACACATAGTACCTGCACTGATGCATTGTAACTGCACTGATACATTGTATCTGTACTATACATTGTTCCTGCACTTATACATTGTACCCCCACTGACACATTGTACCTGCATTGATACATTGTACCTGCACTGACACATAGTACCTGCACTGACACATTGTACCTGCACCGATACACTGTACCTGCACTTACACATAGTACCTGCATTGATACATTGTGCCTGCACTGATACATTGTACCTGCACTGACACATTGTACCTGCACTGACACATTGTACCTGTACTATACATTGTACCTGCACTGACACATTGTACCTGCACTGACACATAGTACCTGCACTGATACATTGTACCTGCATTGATACATTCTGCCTGCACTGACACATTGTACCTGCACTGACACATTGTACCCGCACTGATACATTGTACCTGCACTGACAAATTGTACCTGCATTGATACATTGTACTTGTACTGATACATTGTATCTGTACTATACATTGTTCCTGCACTTACACATTGTACCCCCACTGACACATTGTACCTGCACTGACACATTGTACCTGCACCGATACACTGTACCTGCACTGACACATAGTACCTGCACTGACACATTTGTACCCGCACTGACACATAGTACCAGCACTGACACATTGCACTTGCAGTGATACATTGTACCTGTACTATACATTGTGTCTGCCCTGACACATTGCGCCTGCCCTGACACATTGCGCCTGCCCTGATACATTGTACCCGCACTGATACATTGTACCTGCACTGACACATTGTACCCACACTGACACATTGTACCCCCACTGACACATTGTACCTGCACTGACACATTGTACCCCCACTGACACATTGTACCTGCACTGACACATTGTACCTGCATTGACACATTGTACCCCCACTGATACACTGTACCTGCACTGACACATTGTACCTGCACTGACACATAGTACCTGCACTGACACATAGTACCTGCACTGACACATTGTACCTGCACTGACACATTGTACCTGCACTGACACATTGTACCTGCACTGACACATTGTACCCCCACTGACACATTGTACCTGCACTGACACATTGTACCTGCATTGACACATTGTACCCCCACTGATACACTGTACCTGCACTGACACATTGTACCTGCACTGACACATAGTACCTGCACTGACACATAGTACCTGCACTGACACATTGTACCTGCACTGACACATTGTACCTGCACTGACACATTGTACCTGCACTGACACATTGTACCTACGCTGATACATTGCACCTACGCTGATACATTGCGCCTGCGCTGATACAGTGCACCTGCCCTGACGCATTGCGCCTGCCCTGACACATTGCGCCTGCACTGACACATTGCGCCTGCACTGACACATTGCGCCTGCACTGACACATTGCAGCTGCACAGACACATTGTACCTGCACTGATACATTGTACCCGCACTGATACATTGTACCTGCACTGATACATTGTACCCGCACTGATACATTGTACCAGCACTGATACATTGTACCCGCACTGATACATTGTACCCGTACTGATACATTGTACCTACATTGATACATTGTGCCCGCACTGACACATTGTACCTGCGCTGACACATTGTACATGCACTGACACATTGTACCTGTACTGATACATTGTATCTGTACTATACATTGTTCCTGCACTTACACATTGTACCCCCACTGACACATTGTACCTGCACCGATACACTGTACCTGCACTGACACATAGTGCCTGCACTGACACATTGTACCTGCACTGATACATTGTACCTGCACTGACACATAGTACCTGCACTGACACATTGTACCTGCACTGACACATTGTACTTGCACTGACACATTGTACCTGCACTGACACATTGTACCTGCGCTGATACATTGCGCCTGCGCTGATACAGTGCACCTGCCCTGACGCACTGCGCCTGCCCTGACACATTGCGCCTGCCCTGACACATTGCGCCTGCACTGACACATTGCAGCTGCACAGACACATTGTACCTGCACTGATACATTGTATCTGTACTATACATTGTTCCTGCACTTACACATTGTACCCCCACTGACACATTGTACCTGCACTGATACATTGTACCCGCACTGATACATTGTACCTGCACTGATACATTGTACCCGCACTGATACATTGTACCTGCACTGATACATTGTACCCGCACTGATACATTGTACCTGCACTGATACATTGTACCCGCACTGATACATTGTACCTGCACTGATACATTGTACCCGCACTGATACATTGTACCCGCACTGATACATTGTACCTGCACTGATACATTGTACCTACATTTATACATTGTGCCCGCACTGACACATTGTACCTGTACTGATACATTGTATCTGTACTATACATTGTTCCTGCACTTACATATTGTACCCCCACTGACACATTGTACCTGCACCGATACACTGTACCTGCACTGACACATAGTACCTGCACTGACACATTGTACCCGCACTGACACATTGTACCCGCACTGACACATTGTACCCGCACTGACACATAGTACCTGCACTGACACATTGTACCTGCACTGATACATTGTACCTGCACTGACACATAGTACCTGCACTGACACATTGTACCTGCACTGACACATTGTACCTGCACTGATACATTGTACCTGCACTGACACATAGTACCTGCACTGACACCTTGTACCTGCACTGACACATTGCACTTGCAGTGATACATTGTACCTGTACAATACATTGTATTTGCACTGACACATTGTGCCTGCCCTGACACATTGCGCCTGCCCTGATACATTGTACCCGCACTGATACATTGTACCTGCACTGATACATTGTACCTGCACTGATACATTGTACCTGCGCTGACACATAGTACCTGCACTGACACATTGTACCTGCGCTGACACATTGTACATGCACTGACACATTGTACCTGCACTGATACATTGTATCTGTACTATATATTGTTCCTGCACTTACACATTGTACCCCCACTGACACATTGTACCTGCACTGACACATTGTACCTGCACTGACACATTGTACCTGCACTGACACATTGCACCTGCAGTGATACATTGTACCTGTACTATACATTGTATCTGCACTGATACATTGTACCTGCCCTGACACATTGCGCCTGCCCTGACACATTGCGCCTGCCCTGACACATTGCATCTGCACTGATACATTGTATCTGTACTATACATTGTTCCTGCACTTATACATTGTACCCCCACTGACACATTGTACCTGCATTGATACATTGTACCTGCACTGACACATAGTACCTGCACTGACACATTGTACCTGCACCGATACACTGTACCTGCACTTACACATAGTACCTGCATTGATACATTGTACCTGCACTGATACATTGTACCTGCATTGACACATTGTACCTGCACTGACACATTGTACCCGCACTGACACATTGCACCTGCAGTGATACATTGTACCTGTACTATACATTGTACCTGCACTGACACATAGTACCTGCACTGATGCATTGTAACTGCACTGATACATTGTGCCTGCACTGATACATTGTATCTGTACTATACATTGTACCTGCATTGATACATTGTGCCTGCACTGACACATTGTACCTGCACTGACACATAGTACCTGCACTGATACATTGTACCTGCATTGATACATTGTGCCTGCACTGACACATTGTACCTGCACTGACACATTGTACCCGCACTGATACATTGTACCTGCACTGACAAATTGTACCTGCATTGATACATTGTACCTGTACTGATACATTGTATCTGTACTATACATTGTTCCTGCACTTACACATTGTACCCCCACTGACACATTGTACCTGCACTGACACATTGTACCTGCATTGACACATTGTACCCCCACTGATACACTGTACCTGCACTGACACATTGTACCTGCACTGACACATTGTACCTGCACTGACACATTGCACCTGCAGTGATACATTGTACCTGTACTATACATTGTATCTGCACTGATACATTGTACCTGCCCTGACACATTGCGCCTGCCCTGACACATTGCGCCTGCCCTGACACATTGCATCTGCACTGATACATTGTATCTGTACTATACATTGTTCCTGCACTTATACATTGTACCCCCACTGACACATTGTACCTGCATTGATACATTGTACCTGCACTGACACATAGTACCTGCACTGACACATTGTACCTGCACTGACACATTGTACCTGCACTGATACATTGTACCTGCACTGATACATTGTACCTGCACCGATACACTGTACCTGCACTTACACATAGTACCTGCATTGATACATTGTGCCTGCACTGATACATTGTACCTGCATTGACACATTGTACCTGCACTGACACATTGTACCCGCACTGACACATTGCACCTGCAGTGATACATTGTACCTGTACTATACATTGTACCTGCACTGACACATAGTACCTGCACTGATGCATTGTAACTGCACTGATACATTGTATCTGTACTATACATTGTTCCTGCACTTATACATTGTACCCGCACTGACACATTGCACCTGCAGTGATACATTGTACCTGCACTGACACATAGTACCTGCACTGACACATTGTACCTGCACCGATACACTGTACCTGCACTTACACATAGTACCTGCATTGATACATTGTGCCTGCACTGATACATTGTACCTGCACTGACACATTGTACCTGCACTGACACATTGTACCTGTACTATACATTGTACCTGCACTGACACATTGTACCTGCACTGACACATAGTACCTGCACTGATACATTGTACCTGCATTGATACATTCTGCCTGCACTGACACATTGTACCTGCACTGACACATTGTACCCGCACTGATACATTGTACCTGCACTGACAAATTGTACCTGCATTGATACATTGTACTTGTACTGATACATTGTATCTGTACTATACATTGTTCCTGCACTTACACATTGTACCCCCACTGACACATTGTACCTGCACTGACACATTGTACCTGCACCGATACACTGTACCTGCACTGACACATAGTACCTGCACTGACACATTTGTACCCGCACTGACACATAGTACCAGCACTGACACATTGCACTTGCAGTGATACATTGTACCTGTACTATACATTGTGTCTGCCCTGACACATTGCGCCTGCCCTGACACATTGCGCCTGCCCTGATACATTGTACCCGCACTGATACATTGTACCTGCACTGACACATTGTACCCACACTGACACATTGTACCCCCACTGACACATTGTACCTGCACTGACACATTGTACCCCCACTGACACATTGTACCTGCACTGACACATTGTACCTGCATTGACACATTGTACCCCCACTGATACACTGTACCTGCACTGACACATTGTACCTGCACTGACACATAGTACCTGCACTGACACATAGTACCTGCACTGACACATTGTACCTGCACTGACACATTGTACCTGCACTGACACATTGTACCTGCACTGACACATTGTACCCCCACTGACACATTGTACCTGCACTGACACATTGTACCTGCATTGACACATTGTACCCCCACTGATACACTGTACCTGCACTGACACATTGTACCTGCACTGACACATAGTACCTGCACTGACACATAGTACCTGCACTGACACATTGTACCTGCACTGACACATTGTACCTGCACTGACACATTGTACCTGCACTGACACATTGTACCTACGCTGATACATTGCACCTACGCTGATACATTGCGCCTGCGCTGATACAGTGCACCTGCCCTGACGCATTGCGCCTGCCCTGACACATTGCGCCTGCACTGACACATTGCGCCTGCACTGACACATTGCGCCTGCACTGACACATTGCAGCTGCACAGACACATTGTACCTGCACTGATACATTGTACCCGCACTGATACATTGTACCTGCACTGATACATTGTACCCGCACTGATACATTGTACCAGCACTGATACATTGTACCCGCACTGATACATTGTACCCGTACTGATACATTGTACCTACATTGATACATTGTGCCCGCACTGACACATTGTACCTGCGCTGACACATTGTACATGCACTGACACATTGTACCTGTACTGATACATTGTATCTGTACTATACATTGTTCCTGCACTTACACATTGTACCCCCACTGACACATTGTACCTGCACCGATACACTGTACCTGCACTGACACATAGTGCCTGCACTGACACATTGTACCTGCACTGATACATTGTACCTGCACTGACACATAGTACCTGCACTGACACATTGTACCTGCACTGACACATTGTACTTGCACTGACACATTGTACCTGCACTGACACATTGTACCTGCGCTGATACATTGCGCCTGCGCTGATACAGTGCACCTGCCCTGACGCACTGCGCCTGCCCTGACACATTGCGCCTGCCCTGACACATTGCGCCTGCACTGACACATTGCAGCTGCACAGACACATTGTACCTGCACTGATACATTGTATCTGTACTATACATTGTTCCTGCACTTACACATTGTACCCCCACTGACACATTGTACCTGCACTGATACATTGTACCCGCACTGATACATTGTACCTGCACTGATACATTGTACCCGCACTGATACATTGTACCTGCACTGATACATTGTACCCGCACTGATACATTGTACCTGCACTGATACATTGTACCCGCACTGATACATTGTACCTGCACTGATACATTGTACCCGCACTGATACATTGTACCCGCACTGATACATTGTACCTGCACTGATACATTGTACCTACATTTATACATTGTGCCCGCACTGACACATTGTACCTGTACTGATACATTGTATCTGTACTATACATTGTTCCTGCACTTACATATTGTACCCCCACTGACACATTGTACCTGCACCGATACACTGTACCTGCACTGACACATAGTACCTGCACTGACACATTGTACCCGCACTGACACATTGTACCCGCACTGACACATTGTACCCGCACTGACACATAGTACCTGCACTGACACATTGTACCTGCACTGATACATTGTACCTGCACTGACACATAGTACCTGCACTGACACATTGTACCTGCACTGACACATTGTACCTGCACTGATACATTGTACCTGCACTGACACATAGTACCTGCACTGACACCTTGTACCTGCACTGACACATTGCACTTGCAGTGATACATTGTACCTGTACAATACATTGTATTTGCACTGACACATTGTGCCTGCCCTGACACATTGCGCCTGCCCTGATACATTGTACCCGCACTGATACATTGTACCTGCACTGATACATTGTACCTGCACTGATACATTGTACCTGCGCTGACACATAGTACCTGCACTGACACATTGTACCTGCGCTGACACATTGTACATGCACTGACACATTGTACCTGCACTGATACATTGTATCTGTACTATATATTGTTCCTGCACTTACACATTGTACCCCCACTGACACATTGTACCTGCACTGACACATTGTACCTGCACTGACACATTGTACCTGCACTGACACATTGCACCTGCAGTGATACATTGTACCTGTACTATACATTGTATCTGCACTGATACATTGTACCTGCCCTGACACATTGCGCCTGCCCTGACACATTGCGCCTGCCCTGACACATTGCATCTGCACTGATACATTGTATCTGTACTATACATTGTTCCTGCACTTATACATTGTACCCCCACTGACACATTGTACCTGCATTGATACATTGTACCTGCACTGACACATAGTACCTGCACTGACACATTGTACCTGCACCGATACACTGTACCTGCACTTACACATAGTACCTGCATTGATACATTGTGCCTGCACTGATACATTGTACCTGCATTGACACATTGTACCTGCACTGACACATTGTACCCGCACTGACACATTGCACCTGCAGTGATAAATTGTACCTGTACTATACATTGTACCTGCACTGACACATAGTACCTGCACTGATGCATTGTAACTGCACTGATACATTGTGCCTGCACTGATACATTGTACCCCCACTGATACATTGTACCTGCACTGACACATAGTACCTGCACTGATACATTGTACCTGCATTGATACATTGTGCCTGCACTGACACATTGTACCTGCACTGACACATTGTACCCGCACTGATACATTGTACCTGCACTGACAAATTGTACCTGCATTGATACATTGTACCTGTACTGATACATTGTATCTGTACTATACATTGTTCCTGCACTTACACATTGTACCCCCACTGACACATTGTACCTGCACTGACACATTGTACCTGCATTGACACATTGTACCTGCACTGACACATTGTACCTGCACTGACACATTGTACCCGCACTGATACATTGTACCTGCACTGACACATTGTACCTGCACTGACACATTGTACCTGCACTGACACATTGCACCTGCAGTGATACATTGTATCTGCACTGATACATTGTACCTGCCCTGACACATTGCGCCTGCCCTGACACATTGCGCCTGCCCTGACACATTGCATCTGCACTGATACATTGTATCTGTACTATACATTGTTCCTGCACTTATACATTGTACCCCCACTGACACATTGTACCTGCATTGATACATTGTACCTGCACTGACACATAGTACCTGCCCTGACACATTGTACCTGCACTGACACATTGTACCTGCACTGATACATTGTACCTGCACCGATACACTGTACCTGCACTTACACATAGTACCTGCATTGATACATTGTGCCTGCACTGATACATTGTACCTGCATTGACACATTGTACCTGCACTGACACATTGTACCCGCACTGACACATTGCACCTGCAGTGATACATTGTACCTGTACTATACATTGTACCTGCACTGACACATAGTACCTGCACTGATGCATTGTAACTGCACTAATACATTGTATCTGTACTATACATTGTTCCTGCACTTATACATTGTACCCCCACTGACACATTGTACCTGCATTGATACATTGTACCTGCACTGACACATAGTACCTGCACTGACACATTGTACCTGCACCGATACACTGTACCTGCACTTACACATAGTACCTGCATTGATACATTGTGCCTGCACTGATACATTGTACCTGCACTGACACATTGTACCTGCACTGACACATTGTACCTGTACTATACATTGTACCTGCACTGACACATTGTACCTGCACTGACACATAGTACCTGCACTGATACATTGTACCTGCATTGATACATTGTGCCTGCACTGACACATTGTACCTGCACTGACACATTGTACCCGCACTGATACATTGTACCTGCACTGACAAATTGTACCTGCATTGATACATTGTACTTGTACTGATACATTGTATCTGTACTATACATTGTTCCTGCACTTACACATTGTACCCCCACTGACACATTGTACCTGCACTGACACATTGTACCTGCACCGATACACTGTACCTGCACTGACACATAGTACCTGCACTGACACATTTGTACCCGCACTGACACATAGTACCAGCACTGACACATTGCACTTGCAGTGATACATTGTACCTGTACTATACATTGTGTCTGCCCTGACACATTGCGCCTGCCCTGATACATTGTACCCGCACTGATACATTGTACCTGCACTGACACATTGTACCCACACTGACACATTGTACCCCCACTGACACATTGTACCTGCACTGACACATTGTACCCCCACTGACACATTGTACCTGCACTGACACATTGTACCTGCATTGACACATTGTACCCCCACTGATACACTGTACCTGCACTGACACATTGTACCTGCACTGACACATAGTACCTGCACTGACACATAGTACCAGCACTGACACATTGCACTTGCAGTGATACATTGTACCTGTACTATACATTGTGTCTGCCCTGACACATTGCGCCTGCCCTGACACATTGCGCCTGCCCTGATACATTGTACCCGCACTGATACATTGTACCTGCACTGACACATTGTACCCACACTGACACATTGTACCCCCACTGACACATTGTACCTGCACTGACACATTGTACCCCCACTGACACATTGTACCTGCACTGACACATTGTACCTGCATTGACACATTGTACCCCCACTGATACACTGTACCTGCACTGACACATTGTACCTGCACTGACACATAGTACCTGCACTGACACATAGTACCTGCACTGACACATTGTACCTGCACTGACACATTGTACCTGCACTGACACATTGTACCTGCACTGACACATTGTACCTACGCTGATACATTGCACCTACGCTGATACATTGCGCCTGCGCTGATACAGTGCACCTGCCCTGACGCATTGCGCCTGCCCTGACACATTGCGCCTGCACTGACACATTGTACCTGCACTGATACATTGTACCCGCACTGACACATTGCAGCTGCACAGACACATTGTACCTGCACTGATACATTGTATCTGTACTATACATTGTTCCTGCACTTACACATTGTACCCCCACTGACACATTGTACCTGCACTGATACATTGTACCCGCACTGATACATTGTACCTGCACTGATACATTGTACCCGCACTGATACATTGTACCTGCACTGATACATTGTACCCGCACTGATACATTGTACCCGCACTGATACATTGTACCCGCACTGATACATTGTACCCGCACTGACACATTGTACCTGCACTGACACATTGTACCTGTACTGATACATTGTATCTGTACTATACATTGTTCCTGCACTTACACATTGTACCCCCACTGACACATTGTACCTGCACCGATACACTGTACCTGCACTGACACATTGTACCTGCACTGATACATTGTACCTGCACTGACACATAGTACCTGCACTGACACATTGTACCTGCGCTGACACATTGTACCTGCACTGACACATTGTACCTGCACTGATACATTGTATCTGTACTATATATTGTTCCTGCACTTACACATTGTACCCCCACTGACACATTGTACCTGCACTGACACATTGTACCTGCACTGACACATTGTACCTGCACTGACACATTGCACCTGCAGTGATACATTGTACCTGTACTATACATTGTATCTGCACTGATACATTGTACCTGCCCTGACACATTGCGCCTGCCCTGATACATTGCGCCTGCCCTGACACATTGCGCCTGCCCTGACACATTGCATCTGCACTGATACATTGTATCTGTACTATACATTGTTCCTGCACTTACACATTGTACCCCCACTGACACATTGTACCTGCACTGACACATTGTACCTGCACCGATACACTGTACCTGCACTGACACATAGTACCTGCACTGACACATTTGTACCCGCACTGACACATAGTACCAGCACTGACACATTGCACTTGCAGTGATACATTGTACCTGTACTATACATTGTGTCTGCCCTGACACATTGCGCCTGCCCTGACACATTGCGCCTGCCCTGATACATTGTACCCGCACTGATACATTGTACCTGCACTGACACATTGTACCCACACTGACACATTGTACCCCCACTGACACATTGTACCTGCACTGACACATTGTACCCCCACTGACACATTGTACCTGCACTGACACATTGTACCTGCATTGACACATTGTACCCCCACTGATACACTGTACCTGCACTGACACATTGTACCTGCACTGACACATAGTACCTGCACTGACACATAGTACCTGCACTGACACATTGTACCTGCACTGACACATTGTACCTGCACTGACACATTGTACCTGCACTGACACATTG
Organism: Eleutherodactylus coqui; assembly: GCF_035609145.1. Lineage (NCBI taxonomy): Eukaryota > Metazoa > Chordata > Amphibia > Anura > Eleutherodactylidae > Eleutherodactylus > Eleutherodactylus coqui. The sequence goes on from NC_089837.1 coordinate 35,588,042, forward strand.
TACCTACGCTGATACATTGCACCTACGCTGATACATTGCGCCTGCGCTGATACAGTGCACCTGCCCTGACGCATTGCGCCTGCCCTGACACATTGCGCCTGCACTGACACATTGCGCCTGCACTGACACATTGCGCCTGCACTGACACATTGCAGCTGCACAGACACATTGTACCTGCACTGATACATTGTATCTGTACTATACATTGTTCCTGCACTTACACATTGTACCCCCACTGACACATTGTACCTGCACTGATACATTGTACCCGCACTGATACATTGTACCTGCACTGATACATTGTACCCGCACTGATACATTGTACCTGCACTGATACATTGTACCCGCACTGATACATTGTACCCGCACTGATACATTGTACCCGCACTGATACATTGTACCCGTACTGATACATTGTACCTACATTGATACATTGTGCCCGCACTGACACATTGTACCTGCACTGACACATTGTACCTGTACTGATACATTGTATCTGTACTATACATTGTTCCTGCACTTACACATTGTACCCCCACTGACACATTGTACCTGCACCGATACACTGTACCTGCACTGACACATTGTACCTGCACTGATACATTGTACCTGCACTGACACATAGTACCTGCACTGACACATTGTACCTGCGCTGACACATTGTACCTGCACTGACACATTGTACCTGCACTGATACATTGTATCTGTACTATATATTGTTCCTGCACTTACACATTGTACCCCCACTGACACATTGTACCTGCACTGACACATTGTACCTGCACTGACACATTGTACCTGCACTGACACATTGCACCTGCAGTGATACATTGTACCTGTACTATACATTGTATCTGCACTGATACATTGTACCTGCCCTGACACATTGCGCCTGCCCTGATACATTGCGCCTGCCCTGACACATTGCGCCTGCCCTGACACATTGCATCTGCACTGATACATTGTATCTGTACTATACATTGTTCCTGCACTTATACATTGTACCCCCACTGACACAATGTACCTGCATTGATACATTGTACCTGCACTGACACATAGTACCTGCACTGACACATTGTACCTGCACCGATACATTGTGCCTGCACTGATACATTGTACCTGCATTGACACATTGTACCTGCACTGACACATTGTACCCCCACTGACACATTGTACCTGCACTGACACATTGTACCCCCACTGACACATTGTACCTGCACTGACACATTGTACCTGCATTGACACATTGTACCCCCACTGATACACTGTACCTGCACTGACACATTGTACCTGCACTGACACATAGTACCTGCACTGACACATAGTACCTGCACTGACACATTGTACCTGCACTGACACATTGTACCTGCACTGACACATTGTACCTACGCTGATACATTGCGCCTGCGCTGATACAGTGCACCTGCCCTGACGCATTGCGCCTGCCCTGACACATTGCGCCTGCACTGACACATTGCGCCTGCACTGACACATTGCGCCTGCACTGACACATTGCAGCTGCACAGACACATTGTACCTGCACTGATACATTGTATCTGTACTATACATTGTTCCTGCACTTACACATTGTACCCCCACTGACACATTGTACCTGCACTGATACATTGTACCCGCACTGATACATTGTACCTGCACTGATACATTGTACCCGCACTGATACATTGTACCTGCACTGATACATTGTACCCGCACTGATACATTGTACCTGCACTGATACATTGTACCCGCACTGATACATTGTACCCGTACTGATACATTGTACCTACATTGATACATTGTGCCCGCACTGACACATTGTACCTGCACTGACACATTGTACCTGTACTGATACATTGTATCTGTACTATACATTGTTCCTGCACTTATACATTGTACCTGCACTTATACATTGTACCTGCACCGATGCACTGTACCTGCACTGACACATAGTGCCTGCACTGACACATTGTACCTGCACTGATACATTGTACCTGCACTGACACATAGTACCTGCACTGACACATTGTACCTGCGCTGACACATTGTACCTGCACTGACACATTGTACCTGCACTGATACATTGTATCTGTACTATATATTGTTCCTGCACTTACACATTGTACCCCCACTGACACATTGTACCTGCACTGACACATTGTACCTGCACTGACACATTGTACCTGCACTGACACATTGTACCTGCACTGATACATTGTATCTGTACTATATATTGTTCCTGCACTTACACATTGTACCCCCACTGACACATTGTACCTGCACTGACACATTGCACCTGCAGTGATACATTGTACCTGTACTATACATTGTATCTGCACTGATACATTGTACCTGCCCTGACACATTGCGCCTGCCCTGACACATTGCGCCTGCCCTGACACATTGCGCCTGCCCTGACACATTGCATCTGCACTGATACATTGTATCTGTACTATACATTGTTCCTGCACTTATACATTGTACCCCCACTGACACAATGTACCTGCATTGATACATTGTACCTGCACTGACACATAGTACCTGCACTGACACATTGTACCTGCACCGATACACTGTACCTGCACTTACACATAGTACCTGCATTGACACATTGTACCTGCACTGACACATTGTACCCGCACTGACACATTGCACCTGCAGTGATACATTGTACCTGTACTATACATTGTACCTGCACTGACACATAGTACCTGCACTGATGCATTGTAACTGCACTGATACATTGTGCCTGCACTGATACATTGTGCCTGCACTGATACATTGTACCTGCACTGATACATTGTACCTGCACTGACACATAGTACCTGCACTGATACATTGTACCTGCATTGATACATTGTGCCTGCACTGACACATTGTACCTGCACTGACACATTGTACCCGCACTGATACATTGTACCTGCACTGACAAATTGTACCTGCATTGATACATTGTACCTGTACTGATACATTGTATCTGTACTATACATTGTTCCTGCACTTACACATTGTACCCCCACTGACACATTGTACCTGCACTGACACATTGTACCTGCACCGATACACTGTACCTGCACTGACACATAGTACCTGCATTGACACATGGTACCTGCACTGATACATTGTACCTGCACTGACACATTGTACCCGCACTGACACATAGTACCAGCACTGACACATTGCACTTGCAGTGATACATTGTACCTGTACTATACATTGTATCTGCCCTGACACATTGCGCCTGCCCTGACACATTGCGCCTGCCCTGATACATTGTACCCGCACTGATACATTGTACCTGCACTGACACATTGTACCCACACTGACACATTGTACCCCCACTGACACATTGTACCTGCACTGACACATTGTACCCCCACTGACACATTGTACCTGCACTGACACATTGTACCTGCATTGACACATTGTACCCCCACTGATACACTGTACCTGCACTGACACATTGTACCTGCACTGACACATAGTACCTGCACTGACACATAGTACCTGCACTGACACATAGTACCTGCACTGACACATTGTACCTGCACCGATACACTGTACCTGCACTGACACATAGTGCCTGCACTGACACATTGTACCTGCACTGATACATTGTACCTGCACTGACACATTGTACCTGCACTGACACATTGTACCTGCACTGATACATTGTACCCGCACTGACACCTTGTACCTGCACTGACACATTGCACTTGCAGTGATACATTGTACCTGTACTATACATTGTATTTGCACTGACACATTGTGCCTGCCCTGACACATTGCGCCTGCCCTGATACATTGTACCCACACTGATACATTGTACCTGTACTGATACATTGTACCTGCACTGATACATTGTACCTGCGCTGACACATAGTACCTGCGCTGACACATAGTACCTGCGCTGACACATTGTACCTGCGCTGACACATTGTACCTGCACTGACACATTGTACCTGCACTGATACATTGCATCTGTACTATATATTGTTCCTGCACTTACACATTGTACCCCCACTGACACATTGTACCTGCACTGACACATTGCACCTGCAGTGATACATTGTACCTGTACTATACATTGTATCTGCACTGATACATTGTACCTGCCCTGACACATTGCGCCTGCCCTGACACATTGCGCCTGCCCTGACACATTGCTTCTGCACTGATACATTGTATCTGTACTATACATTGTTCCTGCACTTATACATTGTACCCCCACTGACACATTGTACCTGCATTGATACATTGTACCTGCACTGACACATAGTACCTGCACTGACACATTGTACCTGCACCGATACACTGTACCTGCACTGACACATAGTACCTGCACTGATACATTGTGCCTGCACTGATACATTGTACCTGCACTGACACATTGTACCTGCACTGACACATTGTACCCGCACTGACACATTGTACCCGCACTGACACATTGCACCTGCAGTGATACATTGTACCTGTACTATACATTGTACCTGTACTATACATTGTACCTGCACTGACACATAGTACCTGCACTGATGCATTGTACCTGCACTGATACATTGTACCCGCACTGATACATTGTACCCGCACTGATACATTGTACCCGCACTGACACATAGTACCTGCACTGACACATAGTACCTGCACTGATACATTGTACCTGCACTGATACATAGTACCTGCACTGACACATTGTACCCGCACTGACACATTGTACCCGCACTGATACATTGTACCCGCATTGACACATTGTACCTGCACTGATACATTGTACCTGCACCGACACATTGTACCTGCACTGATACATTGTACCTGCACTGACACATTGTACCTGCACTGACACATTGTACCTGCACTGATACATTGTACCTGCACTGATACATTGTACCTGCACTGACACATTGTAGCAGGCTGTCAGTGCAGGGAAGAGATTTGTGCTTCTGGTGCATTTAGCTGGATGTAATAACACATTGATCTTTGGACCGGATGTAGCTGTTTAATACTTGATGTTCTCATTCTCTGCGCTCGTTCTTTCCTGCCAGGAGGATTTATTAGATGTCCTTTTCCTAACAGATCTTGACATATTTCTTTAAATTGAAAGGAAAAATAAAACACAGACGAACAATACAACCATAAAAGTGCGATGGAAGCGAGCGGCGCGGCTGCTGGAGAAAGTCATTAAAGCCTGAACTGTGCAGTCATAATTAAAGAGAGTGTCTGTTAGAGGCAAAACATTTCCTAGCACCCCATTAGTGAATTGTGAGTTAAAGGGGTTGTACCAGAATAGACTTTTATCACTTATCCATAGGACAGGTCACCGAGGGCCACATCAGCATTAAAGCTGCCTTCAAAGGGGCTGTTTGTCATTGTAACCCTGCATTTTAAAGAATATATTAAAAAGGAGGGGAGAACAGTAGGACCAAAGCAAGGCTCTAGTCCAGAAAAATTGGGGCACAGGTCCCTCAACGCGGACACTTGACTCTAAACTGCCAGAGTGTCTGAGAAAAGGAAACATTATGGGTGAAAGGTACCCAAAAAACTCCTTAACATCCACTGGGTTAATCAGCGGTATAACACAACATCCACTCTGATTGGTACAGCTGGCACACAGGGTATGGACGGGCAGGCTGGAACAGACTGCCCTCTGCAGGATGATAGCGAGGACCAGTGGGGATGTACAAGCCGCTTCATGGTCTGAGTCCCGGCAAGCAGCGCTGTACTGCAGGATTGGCTTAGCCTGGGTGAAACAGATGAGGCAGTGCTCACCTAGGGCTCTGGGGGCTGCAGTAACAGTCACAGCGCTCAGTTTGCATGCACCTGACATTGCAGCGTAGGACCAACCACAATTTCAGTACCCAGTGGAAGGTTGCAAAAAAGTCCACAATGTGCCAGAGGGTCTTCCCAGCACAGCATGAGCCTCTTCTGCATCTCGACCTCGCTGGCCACATAAAATAGTGTGGCGGGCTGCCTTGAGTTTGACAGATGTGCAACAGGTGATGATCTGATTGGTGGGGTTCTCCTCACTAAGATTTCCACCAATCCAGAAAAAGGGGGTCTTGTGTTTCCCTTTCCCCCTCAATGTAAGCTCGCATAACCCAACGCAGTGAGACTGAGAATGAATGGAGCATCGGTTGCACTTGCACAATGCTGCTTGATTAATTTTCAAAGGGACTGCTGGAGACAGCTGAGTGCTTGTACTCGACTATTTCTGTTAGCCCCATTGAAATGAATGGAGACGTGCCATGTAGGCAAGACCGCCTCTTCATTCAGTCTGACTTCACTTCAGGTGGGTGCAATGATTCCCAAGTGACGAGAAGAGGAGAACATGGGAACCCTGTTCTCTGGATCAGTGGGGATCTCAATTGGTAATCCGCTTGCAGCTTTCCTGACGTTGATCGCTTGCACATTCACTGTGGAATCTTCTTCAAGAATTAACATACATACAGTGTGGCGTGGACTCCCATGTACAGGAGTTGGCCACTTCTGAGATGTGGATTTGATGAGGAACCCATATGAATTCCATGCTAAATGTATGGTGAAAATCTGCCATGGAAACATGATGTACCCTTATAATTCCATATACACATAGCATGCTATAGGGTTATGGGGGCCGCAAGCCGGACTAGCTAAAATTACTGTATAAAAGTGTCAAGCGATATTGTGTGGTGGGGGGGGGGGGGTGTTCTGCTTTGCTTGCTACCCAGGGCCCCATTTTATATACAACCACCCTGCATAGGCTTGTTGGCTGAGTCCCGTGTTGTGATCATCTCTACAGAAGACACTAAAATTACTGCTAATTACTGTAATAAAAAGCATAGAGAAGGAACAGAACAGCTCCACTCCGCTACAGATAGAAACAATAAAGGACGGAATATTCATTTCGAGCAAGAAAAATCTTCCTGCTACATTACAGAGTTTGCAAAAACCTCCCAGTAGGATATCTCGGCTGCGCGCTGGAGGCCTCCACCAGCCGGGTGACCGCAATTGTCTTGCTTCATAAACGATTTCATTATCCCCTAATATATCCTTATCACATTGGTGAATAAGTCAGAGGCGTAGAAGGGGTCTGTGTTTGAAAACCCATGTTCATATCTGTGAGGGGATTTTGAGCCAATAGAGGGGGGTGCCACAACTCAGAACTTTCATCTATTGACCAGAACAAAGAGCAGATACAAAGAACGTCTCTTCCGCTGGAGGACCTAGAAATCTATACCCATGTTTAGCTCATTAACCACAATAAGAATTGTGTAATGCTTCATTTCTCCTCTGGGAGTGCTGTAGGAAATTGAACACTTGCTGCCAGCTTTCCATAAAAGCTCTGTCTTACAGGTTCTCTGCTCCTCCTGACTGCTGTGTTGCTTAATGTCTGGTCTTGGTCAGAGTGAGTCCTGGTGTCTTCATGTTTGTTCATCCCTATCCATCTGGTCATACCTACTCCTTAGTTTTGCCTATGGCTCTAAATGTGGATGGAAGTTGGGCAAGATAAGATATGCATAGATGTAGGCAATGACTGTATTGTCGAGAAGCCTGTGGATCCTTGGCCAACTCAGGCCAGAATTTGCACTTGCAGCACAGAAAACTGTAGCATCATGTACTTATGGAGATCTAAGAAGGTCCAAGTGATTGGAAAAGGCCAACATGAACTATGAGGATGACTAAAAGCCTGAAGTCCCAGACACTCTAGTCTGCAGAGCCTTGAAGAGCAGTGTAGCCTACTCCTCTTCCCTTATGTTATAAGCCATGAGGAGAGACAAGCCCAAGTTTTCTGAACTGCTGTAATGGGGTACTGCATGTTGTTTTAATTGTTCTTGTAGCTTTTGTTGCATATAGTTTGTTATAGGAGGTGCTTATACTTTAAAGGGGTTTACCCTCAGTGAGCAGCTGTTCTCTGGGCCAATGCGCTTGTGCACGGCCTTGATTGTTGCAGAAAGCAGACAGCTCTGTTCCCACTGCAGTGGCTAGTTTTGGTATTACAGGCCAAGTTTCCATTGAAATGAATAGGAATTTGGCCTGAAATACCAAGCCTGGCCACTGCAGTGGGAATAGAGCTGTCTGCTTCCTGCAGAAATCAGCTCAGTGCATGAGTACATTGGCCTAGCTAACAGCGGTGATGATCCCTGGCAACGAACCTTCAGAGATCAACTATTGATGACTTACTCATTGAAGATAGGCTATCAATAGTTTCTAAGTGGCGGCAGAAGTGAAAGGAGGAGGTCTTTGTGCAGGAAGAACAAGAGGGGCAGAGTGAGGCAGCTATGCTGCATGGTCAGAAGCAGGGGATACTCCCTGAGCAGTTGAAAAGCTGTAGTCCTACGGGCATTGCGCTTCTGAATTCAAAAGGTCCAAGGAAGGCCGAGTGTTTTGTAGAACCCTGACCAAAGGCGTTCCTAGTACTCGACTCCCCCATCCAGGACTGATTCGGCGGTAACCACCATTGTGATACCGGTTTGGAAACAGCAGGAAAGGACTCTGTGATGAAACAGTTCCCAGCAAACCAGGAAACAAAAGGACATTGTTCTTCACCCAACGGGCCCATGAATATCCCACTAAACGGGAATGACTATATATATTTCTGTTTTGTTCAGTTCTTGTTTCTAATATGAAACAAGCAGTAACATGGCGTCTGACAAATATGTTACATATGGACTCCGCTTATGGGTTCCCACCCTGTTACAGGCCCAATTACAGGCCATAACCAGAACCAGAGTGGCCTACTATATGGAGGCACATTGGAAGCACTATTAATGAATGGGGCAAACTGGGGGCACTAGTATGATATGGGGCATATTGGGGCCAGTAGTATCATATGAGGCACTCAATATGTGTGTCCCATTGGGGGCACTAATAGTATATGAGGGCACACTGGAGCACTATTACTATGTGGGGTCACATTGGGGTATTACTATTATATGGGGGCACATTTGGAGGACTATTATAGTATTGGAGCACAATGAGGGCACTATTAGGCTGGGTCCACACAGGGACTGATTTGCAGTGGAAAGCCTGCCTCCAAACCCATACCATTGCGTTTTGTTTTTTTTTGACCCTTCATTGAGAAGAGGTGCATTCTGCAGTGGGAGCGCTGATAAAATTGACACAATGTGGGATTCCGCACCACCGAAATCGGATGCAAAAAGGGTTTGTCTGATATACTGTATCACACGGATGTTAATTTCACGGTCGCTCTTTGCAGATCTGGTAAGACAGATGATCAGTCCCATTTCCTCAACCTCCCACCAAGACCGGGAATAGTTTTGTTTGCACAGTGGGACGTATTCGCTATCGCCTCTTCATAGATTTATAAGCGGTAGGAAGGGAAGCTGCAGAATAATTCATGATTAATTCATGGTCCTCCCGCCCGCAAGGTTTTATAGTGTTGATCTAAGACGCGATCACAGCTGCTGCCATGAGGAGGCGACGCTCCTGGAATGTCAGCCTGCACTGGGGAGGTATATACAGGACCTGGTGTACATACACAGCATATGGGGTGGGGAGGCGCTGGCAGCTACATGCCTTATGTTGGATAATTACGTATTTGTACACTTCTCAGCAGGTGGAGCGCAACATCATTAACCCCTTAGTGACCAGCTGATTCTGTATTGTGGAGGGAGATGGAAAAAACATCCAGAAATTCTGCCATTGTTTTTGGGTTTTGTTTTTTCAGCGTTCACCGTCGCATGATGACTTTCTTATCTGATCAGCATGATTACTGCGATACCGAGTTTATAGAGATTTTTTTCTTTTTTTACTATTTTTGCACAATAAAAAGACATCTTTAAAGAAAAACAATTGACTCTGCATCGCTGTGTTCTAAGGGTTTATTTACATGGGAGGGGGCGGAGCTAAGCTCTGCTCTGCCACGCCCACTCCCATTGCTGGCTGCGGACAAGGTGCAGGAGCTTAGCTCCACCCCTGTCCCGCCCACTCCCATTGCAAACAGCCAGAGTCGAGGAGAAAGGCAGAGAGCTGGTGAGGGCGAGGGAAGGGAGTAACTGCTCAGATGGAAGCACATATCGGCCGGCCGTGAAAACGGCGGCCGATATACGCTCGTGTGAATAAGCCCTAAGACCCAGAACATTGTCATTTTTCCAGCAGCTGAACTCTGTGAGGTCTTGTTGTTTGCAGGAAGAGTTGTAGTTTGTATTAGTACCAGCTGGAGGTACATGTGACTTCTGGATTGCTTTTTATTGCATTTTTTGGCAGGCGAACAAAAGAAAAATAGCAATTCTGGTGTTAGTTTTTAAAATTATGTTTATGGCATTCCCCATGTGCGATAGATAACAAAATATTTCCATTGTCTGGGTCGTTATGAAATGTGGTAATACTTGTTATGCTTTGCCTTAAAAAAAAAAGGGGGTATTTTATTTAAAAGGGTTTTTGTGTGAAAAGTTGTATTTTTTGTGAAACTTAGATTAAACTTAAAGGGGTTGTCCCGCGCCGAAACGGGTTTTTTTTTTTTTTTAACCCCCCCTCCGTTCGGCGCGAGACAACCCCGATGCAGGGGTTAAAAAAACAACTTGCACAGCGCTTACCTGAATCCCGGCGGTCCGGCGTCTTCATACTTACCTGCTGAAGATGGCCGCCGGGATCCTCTGTCTCCGTGGACCGCAGGGCTTCTGTGCGGTCCATTGCCGATTCCAGCCTCCTGATTGGCTGGAATCGGCACGTGACGGGGCGGAGCTACACGGAGCCGGCATTCTACACGAGCGGCCCCATAGAAGACTGCAGAAGACCCGGACTGCGCAAGCGCGGCTAATTTGGCCATCGGAGGGCGAAAATTAGTCGGCTCCATGGGAACGAGGACGCCAGCAACGGAGCAGGTAAGTAAAAAACTTTTTATAACTTCTGTATGGCTCATAATTAATGCACAATGTACATTACAAAGTGCATTAATATGGCCATACAGAAGTGTATAGACCCACTTGCTGCCGCGGGACAACCCCTTTAATTGAACTTTTTTTTATACTTTTTTTTAGTCCCCCAAGGGGACTTGAAGATACGATACTTCACACTCTAGGATAGTACACCGCATTACTTGTGTAGTGCATTCTACTAAGCCTATGGCGGCAACCTACCAGACTGTGAGTTACATGGCAAATATGGAGGCCTTTGTCAGGCTTCCGTCTGCCATGGGAAACCATTGGTCCCTTGTGATCGCACTGCGGGGTGACAGAAGGATCCGGCTCTGCTTACATGCTGCAGTTGCTATTGATTGTGGCATGTAAGGGGTTAAACTGCCAGGATCTGAGGTTTCACCACATCTGGCTTTTAGAGCCTAAGGCCACCTACACATAAACGGATTTGCATAGGGGAATTGGAGGTCGGAAAAAGCGCTTCTTTCTGCACACTCGCAGAAACTAATTGTGATTTCCCTGAGCGGAGAATAGATCGCAGCATGCGCTATATATGTGTACGGATTCCCCGTCACCACCTAGCGACATCACAGGAAAATAGAATTTTAAAAAATGCGATCCGCGCCCATAGGGAATCATTAATAAATACCTGCGGGTGTCATTTTGCCCTGGCATGCGGGCCGCACGCAAGGGAAAAACAACCGCAGCATGCTCCATTTTTGTGTGGTTTTCCCGCACGGACGGCTCCCATTGAAGCCAATGGAAGCCATCCGGATCCACAGTACAGCGGCAGCCGCGGGATCGCGGGAAAGCAGGAGTTTAAAAAAACCTCCGTCCAGGAAGGACCCGCTGCAGGATTCTGCGCGGGGAATCCATTTCTTATGTGCATTTAAAAAAAAGCAATACGGAGAGAATATGCGACCATTTACATGACGCGCACGCCTGTGTGTGGGGGTTATTATTACTGAATTAGAGCATGCAGGGGCATTACTACTGAATTGGGGCATGCAGGGGCATTACTACTGAATGGGGGCATACAGGGGCATTACTACTGAATGGGGGCATGCAGGGGCATTACAACTGAATGGGGCATGCAGGGGCATTACTACTGAATAGGGCATGCAGGGGCATTACTACTGAATGGGGGCATGCAGGGGCAAGGGCATTACTACTGAATGGGGGCATGCAAGGGCAAGGGCATTACTACTGAATGGGGGCATGCAAGGGCAAGGGCATTACTACTGAATAGGGGCATGCAGGGGCATTACTACTGAATGGGGGCATGCAGGGGCATTACTACTGAATGGGGGCATGCAGGGGCATTACTACTGAATGGGGGCATGCAGGGGCATTACTACTGAATTGGGGCATGCAGGGGCATTACTACTGAATGGGGGCATGCTAGGGGGATTACTACTGAATGGGGCATGCAGGGGCATTACTACTGAATGATGGAATGCAGGAGCATTACTACTGAATGGGGCATGCAGGGGCATTACTACTGAATGGGGCATGCAGGGGCATTACTACTGAATGGTGGCATGCAGGGGCATTACTACTGAATGGGGCATGCAGGGGCATTACTACTGAATGGGGCATGCAGGGGCATTACTACTGAATGGTGGCATGCAGGGGCATTACTACTGAATGGTGGAATGCAGGGGCATTACTACTGAATGGGGCATGCAGGGGCATTACTACTGAATGGGGCATGCAGGGGCATTATTACTGAATGGGGGCATGCAGGGGCATTACTACTGAATGGGAGCATGCAAGGGCATTACTACTGAATGGGGGCATGCAGGGGCATTACTACTGAATTAGAGTATGCAGGGTATTATTACTGAATGGGGGCTTGCAAGGGCATTATTACTGAATTAGAGCATGCAGGGGCATTACTACTGAATGGGGCATGCAGGGGCATTATCACTGAATTAGAGCATGCAGGGGCATTACTACTCAATGGGGGCATGCAAGGGCATTACTACTGAATGGGGGTTTGCAAGTGCATTATTACTGAATGGGGGCATGCAGGGGCATTACTACTGAATGGGGGCATGCAGGGGTATTATTATTGAATTAAAATATGCAGGGGCATTATTACTGACACTCCTATATAGCGCTGCAGAATTCTAATGAGCCAACTCTTTACCCTACATGATCGTTAGTCCACGTAAGCGGTTATTACCAGCTACATCTGTGTTCGTTATAGTCTCCAAAGCACCCACAGTCCTCTAATAATATCCAGCTGGGATCTATCATCATCATCGTCGCCATCATTACAGATAAGAACAGGCCTAATGGTGGGGTGCAGAGACTCGGCAGTACCAGGTATTGAATGCAGCAAATTGTTGGTTTGCAGGGATGAAGTGAGAGCCGTAATGTACAGAGATTGATTTTTTACCTCCGAGAGGAAAGGGATTTCATCACATGGTTACAGTTATTGGACCGTCCTTGAGATTTTCCTCTATTGCTGTGTATATAAACCTCCTTTAAAGGACCACAGAGTGTCTAATAGTAACTCCTACAGCATTCTTCTCTCCGCTTTATAGGGATTATTTTTTGTCCAGTGCTAGATTATTGGAATTCCGGACCATTGGGTTCTGGATTAAATACTACATACTGTATATATAAAATATTACTTTTCTTCTCTTGTCTTACATGATGATAGCTCTATACCCAAGTCACATTCAAAGCTGCAGTCACAGCTTTCCACATACAGCAATGCAGTAACAGATGTACCTGTAGGATATCCCCGGCAACCATGACCGGGCCCAAAGTGGAAGGGGAACCTTCTAGTGCCATTTTCAACCAAATATGTCTACTGGGACCACTAAACAGGGCCTTATTACTTGGACCACTATAGCGGGTCCTAAGATTTCTGAAGCCACTAAAGACAGACATATAATTATTGGGGCCACTGAGAAAGGGGCACTATTACTACTGGGTCCACTAAAGGTTCGAATTAGTAATACTGTGGCCACTAAAGGAGTCACTGAAAAAACTGAGGTAAAAACGTGCATTGTGATAAGGCCTAACCACACCTCTATACCACACCATCTTGGCTGGTATATTTTGGCAACAAAGGTGGGGCCCACAGAACTCTAGTTACACCCCCCATGCCAACAGACACAAGTGGGAGCAGAGATGCTATCAGACACCCCAGATGGCAGCTTATCTCCCTTGAGAACAAAAGGATTGGGCATGTTGAAATCCAATATGTCTGATCCTTGACAAAGGGCGGAATGCTGAGTGAGAGGACACCATTATTATAAATGGCACACGATAGGTGGGGGGCTGATACAGGTTTAGCATTAAGGGTCCAGGAGCTGTCAGTATACGGGAAGAGAACATCACTATGGGTGGTTATTAGACCGCAGTCACCACATCATTAGATTGTAGTATGAGGATTGATGTGTGAGCCCCTTGTTCCATTGTGTGCGGCTTTGTGATTTCCCCCCACCCCGCACAATATCTTCCTATCTATAGATGCCTCTTTTGTACTGGTGCATGATTTATTGTACCTGCGCGGCTCCGGTTACCTTTGCTTGATAGCCACAGATTAATAATTCATCATAGCTTTCTTCTAAATGGCAGCAACCCTTTATTCAGCTCGGTATCTCACAACATCTACTCAAGCTTCGTTGTATGAACCCGAGAGGGAAAAAAATCATAAGCCTACTAGGCTTCAATTCATGGTGGACCCGGAGGCCATTGTTAGGCTTCATGGGAGTATGGCAACTGATCTAAGCCTTCAAAAACCCGTATGGTTGCTCACTAAGGGGTTAAAAAATTAATGAAAATAACAGTGAAATTACTGTAAATATCTTCAATTGTATATGGCAAATTGGACAGTCAGAGGGTGAGATGTTGGACAGGAACTGGGCTAAACACTATATTTACCACTGACCACCAAGGCCAAGACAAATGCGCCACTGGTCGCCATACTAGTTATACCAGATGGCCATAGTACATAGGACTGGAGCCAGCAGGACTGTATAGTTTTTGCTAATATGCTTAGATGTATATAGGACCAGTTGATGGTGCTGGTGGGGGTATCATATGTCCCTCATTGCACTGCCTAGTGTATGGGTTAATGGTGCCCAAACCTGTTGGGCGCTCTTTGGATTAATGGCCAAACGAAGAGACAAGTAGAGTAATGTATTTCGTTTGGGACTTATAAGATGAGTTACGTCTTGGATCATTACGTTGATGGGAACAGGGGCGTTGCTTTCAATTATTCATCGCTGTGAAAACGGAGAAAGTAAAATATGAGTGCGACGTCCTGGGAGCGCCGGAGATCGCTTAATAGCCACGAGCCTGGAAGACGTCTGAGTAGTAAATTCCTCTATTTTTAGCCGCTGCTTCCAGCCCTGGCTTAACGTTCTTATCTTTCACAGTCAGCTGCAGAAAACCAGCACGAGGCCACGAATACTTCCCCGTAAAATTGGTACTTGACCTGACAGCTGAACTGTAAGAGGAGGCGATCCTGGAAGAATATGACAATGCTCCTTCAGTTACTATGGAGCAACACGAAGAAACCCGCAGAGCGATGTCAGGCCAAAGAGTCCACGGCCCGTCTACGTAGGGGGCGCATAAGGATCAGCCATGGAGTACAGATGAAGCCATCGTTACCATGACCGGCGCATTGTCATAACTGGATGTAGAGCATTGTAGACCATTGCGAAGATATCATAATATCTCAAGTTAACATTTGCTACATCTGTACCATCTCAAACCAGTAATTTCAGATTATTCTACTGGACTTTCTGTACTACTAGATACTTTTTTTTATCGTCCAATTAAAAGAAGCGTCCCTAAGACATTGTGGGTCTTGACGTTCCTAGGAATGTTCCACCTTTCCAGTCATTTTTACAAAAGCAACCTTGGGCCGTAAGTATTATCTGACTTGGGCTAGAATTGTGGTGTCGAAAAGTCGTAGCTTTGACACACGTGGCAAATTTCGCAACTTTTTGGATGTGACAAATATATTGACAGGCTTGTGCCTCTTAGTACATTTATCGTACTTCCACCAAAGTTTACTTAGACTGAGCCATCCAAGGGAAATATCATATGGAGTGTCTCATAAGAGGTGAGATTTTACAGTATCTGTCGCCTCTTTGTAGGCTTTTAGTATAACACTAAGACATAGAAACGTTGGCTGCTCCATAGGTTCAGTGGTTCGGACAACCAGTCATTCAGCCCTTCACCCCAAAGACATGCCAACTACTTATGTTCTGTCGAAGAAGCGCACTGCTACTGCTATGGAGCCCTTGGAAAGCCGGGCGCAGCCCTGGTTGGCCCCATCACCATTGCTTTTGAGTGGCAAAAACGTATGCAGGAACTGCATTGTTTGTAACAAAGTGGGTGGTGCAGAAGATTACTTAAAGGGTTATCATTAGAGATGAGCGAACACCAAAATGTTCGGGTGTTCGTTATTCGGAACGAACTTCCCGCGATGTTCGAGGGTTCGTTTCGAACAACGAACCCTATTGAAGTCAATGGGCGACCAGAGCATTTTTGTATTTCGCCGATGCTCGCTAAGGTTTTCATGTGTGAAAATCTGGGCAATTCAAGAAAGTGATGGGAATGACACAGAAACGGATAGGGCAGGCGAGGGGCTACATGTTGGGCTGCATCTCAAGTTCCCAGGTCCCACTATTAAGCCACATTACCGGCAAGAGTGGGCCCCCCCCCCCCTCCCAACAACTTTTACTTCTGAAAAGCCCTCATTAGCATGGCATACCTTTGCTAAGCACCACACTAGCTACAACAAAGCACAATCACTGCCTGGATGACACTCCACTGCCACTTCTCCTGGGTTACATGCTGACCAACCGCCCCCCCTCCCCCCCACAGCGCACACCAAAGTGTCCCTGGGCAGCCTTCAGCTGCCCTCATGCCACGCCACACTCATGTCTATTTAGAAGTGCGTCTGCCATGAGGAGGAACCGCAGGCACACACTGCAGAGGGTTGGCATGGCTAGGCAGCGGCCCTCTTTAAAAGGGGCGGGGCGATAGCCCACAATGCTGTACAGAAGCAATGAGAAATAGAATCCTGTGCCACCGCCATCAGGAGCTGCACACGTGGGCATAGCAATGGGGAACCTATGTGCCACACACTATTCATTCTGTCAAGGTGTCTGCATGCCCCAGTCAGACTGGTAATATGCACCTTAACAGTAACCGCGTTGGTGGTAATGTGGTGGTGACTGCGGACCGAGTAGCACGGTTGTATTTTGTTGGTTTTCGGAATGCGGCCAGGATTAAGTGGGCCGTGGCGGGGAGATGGTGGGGGGGCTCTCGTTGTGTCGGTAAAGGTGAAATTCTTGGACTGCCACCAGACGAACCAATGCAAAGACATTTGCCAAGAATGTTTTCCCTGTTGGAGGAGGAGGGGGATGTTTTTGAGGCACTACGTGTCCTCTCCACATGTCCGTGGTTATATGCACCTTTACAGTAACCGCGTTGGTGGGAAATGGCCTCGCCGCCATCATGTCTTTGGGAAGCCACTGTTTCCACACCCCAGAGACATACCATTAGCAGCGGTATAGGCAGAGGCCAGAATTCGTAACATTTCAGCCGTAGCATTAGGACAGGCCCCACTAACATATCACTAGCAGCATTATAGGAGGAGCGCAGTCTTCGTTCCATGTCAGCAATAGTAGCACTCAAGACAGGCCCCAGTAACAATTCCGAAGCAGCAGTATAGCGGGAGCGCAGTCTTCGTTCCATGTCAGCAATAGTAGCACTCAAGACAGGCCCCAGTAACAATTCCGAAGCAGCAGTATAGCGGGAGCGCAGTCTTCGTTCCATGTCAGCAATAGTAGCACTCAAGACAGGCCCCAGTAACAATTCCGAAGCAGCAGTATAGCGGGAGCGCAGTCTTCGTTCCATGTCAGCAATAGTAGCACTCAAGACAGGCCCCAGTAACAATTCCGAAGCAGCAGTATAGCGGGAGCGCAGTCTTCGTTCCATGTCAGCAATAGTAGCACTCAAGACAGGCCCCAGTAACAATTCCGAAGCAGCAGTATAGCGGGAGCGCAGTCTTAGTTCCATTTCAGTAGCCTTAGTATAGCCAAGGCCCAAGTTACATTTATGTAGCTAAAGTGTAGGCCAACCCCACACACCTTTCTGTACCATGAGTGCAGGCGAAGAACATACAAATTGCTATGATTACACTGTAGGTGAGGGCCCCAAAAATTTGGTGTACCAACAGTACTAATGTACCTCAGTAAAAATTGGCCATGCCCAACCAAGATGGCAGGTGAATCACTTTGGTTAATGTGGCTTAAGTGGTAACTAGGCCTGGAGGCAGCCCAGTGTAACGAAAAATTGGTTCAAGTTAAAGTTCCAACGCTTTTAAGCGCATTGAAACTTATAAAAATTGTTCAGAAAAATTATTTGAGTGAGCCTTGTGGCCCTAAGAAAAATTGCCCGTTCAGCGTGATTACGTGAGGTTTCAGGAGGAGGAGCAGGAGGAGGAGGAGGAGGAATATTAGACACAGATTGATGAAGCAGAAATGTCCCCGTTTTGGATGGTGAGAGAGAACGTAGCTTCCATCCGCGGGTGCAGCCTACGTATTGCTTACGTATCGCTGCTGTCCGCTGGTGGAGAACAGAAGTCTGGGGAAATCCAGGCTTTGTTCATCTTGATGAGTGTTAGCCTGTCGGCACTGTCGGTTGACAAGCGGCTACGCTTATCTGTGATGATTCCCCCAGCCGCACTAAACACCCTCTCCGACAAGACGCTAGCCGCAGGACAAGCAAGCACCTCCAGGGCATACAGCGCTAGTTCAGGCCACGTGTCCAGCTTCGACACCCAGTAGTTGTAGGGGGCAGAGGCGTCACCGAGGATGGTCGTGCGATCCGCTACGTACTCCCTCACCATCCTTTTACAGTGCTCCCGCCGACTCAGCCGTGACTGGGGAGCGGTGACACAGTCTTGGTGGGGAGCCATAAAGCTGGCCAGGCCCTTAAAGACTGTTGCACTGCCTGGGATGTACATGCTGCTCGATCTCCGCACCTCCCCTGCTACCTTGCCCTCGGTACTGCGCCTTCTGCCACTAGCGCTGTCGGCTGGGAATTTTACCATCAGCTTGTCCGCCAGGGTCCTGTGGTATAGCAACACTCTCGAACCCCTTTCCTCTTCGGGAATGAGACTGGGAAGGTTCTCCTTATAGCATGGGTCGAGCAGTGTGTACACCCAGTAATCCGTAGTGGCCAGAATGCGTGTAACGCGAGGGTCACGAGAAAGGCATCCTAACATGAAGTCAGCCATGTGTGCCAGGGTACCCGTACGCAACACATGGCTGTCTTCACTAGGAAGATCACTTTCAGGATCCTCCTCCTCCTCCTCCTCCTCAGGCCATACACGCTGAAAGGATGACAGGCAATCAGCCGGTGTACCGTCAGCAGCGGCCCAAGCTGTCTCTTCCCCCTCCTCCTCATCCTCCTCATGCTCCTCCTCCTCCTCCTGTACGCGCTGAGAAATACACAGGAGGGTGCCCTGACTATCCAGCGGCATACTGTCTTCCCCCGCCCCCGTTTCCGAGCGCAAAGCAGCTGCCTTTATGGTTTGCAGGGAATTTCTCAAGATGCATAGCAGAGGAATGGTGACGCTAATGATTGTAGCATCGCCGCTCACCACCTGGGTAGACTCCTCAAAATTACCAAGGACATGGCAGATGTCTGCCAACCAGGCCCACTCTTCTGAAAGGAATTGAGGAGGCTGACTCCCACTGCGCCGCCCATGTTGGAGTTGGTATTCGACTATAGCTCTACGCTGTTCATAGAGCCTGGCCAACATGTGGAGCGTAGAGTTCCACCGTGTGGGCACGTCGCACAGCAGTCGGTGCACTGGCAGCTTAAAGTGATGTTGCAGGGTGCGCAGGGTGGCAGCGTCCGTGTGGGACTTGCGAAAATGTGCGCAGAGCCGGCGCGCCTTTACGAGCAGGTCTGACAAGCGTGGGTAGCTTTTCAGAAAGTGCTGAACCACCAAATTAAAGACGTGGGCCAGGCATGGCACGTACGTGAGGCTGCCGAGCTGCAGAGCCGCCACCAGGTTACGGCCGTTGTCACACACGACCATGCCCGGTTGGAGGCTCAGCGGCGCAAGCCAGCGGTCGGTCTGCTGTGTCAGACCCTGCAGCAGTTCGTGGGCCGTGTGCCTCTTATCGCCTAAGCTGAGTAGTTTCAGCACGGCCTGCTGACGCTTGCCCACCGCTGTGCTGCCACACCGCGCGACACCGACTGCTGGCGACATGCTGCTGCTAACACATCTTGATTGCGAGACAGAGGAGGAGGAGGAGGGTGCTTTAGTGGAGGAAGCATACACCGCCGCAGATACCACCACCGAGCTGGGGCCCGCAATTCTGGGGGTGGGTAGGACGTGAGCGGTCCCGGGCTCTGACTCTGTCCCAGCCTCCACTAAATTCACCCAATGTGCCGTCAGGGAGATATAGTGGCCCTGCCCGCCTGTGCTTGTCCACGTGTCCGTAGTTAAGTGGACCGTGGCAGTAACCGCGTTGGTGAGGGCGCGTACAATGTTGCGGGAGACGTGGTCGTGCAGGGCTGGGACGGCACATCGGGAAAAGTAGTGGCGACTGGGAACTGAGTAGCGCGGGGCCGCCGCCTCCATGATACTTTTGAAGGACTCCGTTTCCACAACCCTATACGGCAGCATCTCAAAGCTGATGAATTTTGCTATGCGGACGGTTAACGTTTGAGCGTGCGGGTGCGTGGCGGCGTACTTGCGCTTGCGCTCCAACAGTTGCGCAAGCGACGGCTGGACGGTGCGCTGAACTACACTGCTGGATGGGTCCGAAGACAGCGGAGGTGAGGGTGTGGGTGCAGGCCAGGAGACGGTAGTGCCTGTATCCTGAGAGGGGGGTTGCATCTCAGTGGCAGGTTGGGGCACAGGGGGAGAGGCAGGGGTGCAAACCGGAGGCGCTGAACGGCCTTCGTTCCACCTTGTGGGGTGCTTGGCCATCATATGTCTGCGCATGGTGGTGGTGGTGAGGCTGTTGGTGTTGGCTCCCCGGCTGAGCTTTGCGCGACAAAGGTTGCACACCACTGTTCGTCGGTCGTCAGGCGTCTCTGTGAAAAACTGCCAGACCTTAGAGCACCTCGGCCTCTGCAGGGTGGCATGGCGCGAGGGGGCGCTTTGGGAAACACTTGGTGGATTATTCGGTCTGGCCCTGCCTCTACCCCTGGCCACCGCACTGCCTCTTGCAACCTGCCCTGCTGATGCCCTTGACTCCCCCTCTGAAGACCTGTCCTCCTGAGTAAGCGTTGCACACCAGGTGGGGTCAGTCACCTCATCGTCCTGCTGCTCTTCCTCCGAATCCTCTGTGCGCTGCTCCCTCGGACTTACTGCCCTTACTACTACCTCACTGCAAGACAACTGTGTCTGATCGTCATCGTCCTCCTCACCCACAGAAAGTTGTTGAGACAGTTGGTGGAAGTCCCCAGCCTCTTCCCCCGGAGCCCGGGAACTTTCGAATGGTTGGGCATCAGTGACGATAAACTCCTCTGGTGGGAGAGGAACCGCTGCTGCCCAATCTAAGCAGGGGCCCGAGAACAGTTCCTGGGAGTGTTCCCGCTCCTGAGCAGGTGTCATTGTAGTGGAGTGAGGAGGCTGGGAGGAAGGAGGAGCAGCAGACAGAGGATTCGGATTTGCAGCAGTGGATGGCGCAGAACTGCGGGTTGACGATAGGTTGCTCGAAGCACTTTCTGCCATCCAGGACAGGACCTGCTCACACTGCTCATTTTCTAATAACCGTCTCCCGCGTGGACCCATTAATTGGGCGATGAATGTGGGGACGCCAGAAACGTGCCTCTCTCCTAATCGCGCAGCAGTCGGCTGCGACACACCTGGATCAGGAGCTCGGCCTGTGCCCACACCCTGACTTGGCCCTCCGCGTCCTCGGCCGCGTCCACGTCCTCTAGGCCTACCCCTACCCCTTAGCATGCTGTATTACCAGTGATTTGATTTCACAGGCAGCTAATAAATTGGCGCAAGACTGCAGCCAAATATAATTTTTTCCCTTTTTTGAAAACGAAAGGCCCCACTGCCTCTAGTGAATGTATAATCTAAGTTTAATAACTGTGCTGTTTTCCTGCTATTGTGTCACAGAACGTGAGGGTAGCAGAGTTATTAACTGTGGCAGAGCAGGTATTTTTTTTCCCAATTAAGGAAAGCAAATGGCGAAGCTAGGAGTAAACCGTAGCTGGGTGCGTCTGATTTTTAAAGGTTGCAGACGCAGCCAACACGTGTCCACCGCCCTTAGGACGGACAGAGGCAGGACAAATAGAATTATTTTCCGTTTTTTTGCACCAAAAGGCAGCACTGCGTATATTCTATGAACATGAGAAGTTTAATAACTGTGCTGTTTTCCTGCTAATGTGTCACAGAACGGGAGGGTAGCAGAGTTATTAACTGTGGCAGAGCAGGTATTTTTTTTCCCAATTAAGGAAAGCAAATGGCGAAGCCAGGAGTAAAACGTAGCTGGGTGCGTCTGATTTTTAAAGGTTGCAGACGCAGCCGACACGTGTCCACCGCCCTTAGGACGGACAGAGGCAGGACAAATAGAATTATTTTCCGTTTTTTTGCACCAAAAGGCAGCACTGCGTATATTCAATGAATAATAACTGTGTTGTGGCCCTGCCTACACAATTCTTTCCCTGCAGTATCAATGGAGGGTGCAATGCTCTGCAGAGGCGATTTTGAGAAGTAAAAAAAAATGCAGCACAGCTAACAGCAGCCAGCACAGTACTGCACACGGTTAAATATGGCCCTAGAAAGGACCGTTGAGGTTCTTGAAGGCTACACTCACTCCTAACACTCTCCCTGCCTATGCAGCACTTCTGTCCCTAATGCCAGGTGCAACGCTCTGCAGAGGCGATTTTGAGGAAAAAATAATTGCCACTGCTAACAGCAGCCAACACACAGCTATCAGTGGCCCTAATAAGGACCTTTGGGGGGTCTTGAAGCCTACACTAACTACCAATTCTTTCCCTACAGCAGCTCCGGTACAAACAGCACTGTCCCTCATCTAACTCACACGGCATCTGAGGCGAGCCGCGGGAGGGGCCGACTTTTATATTAGGCGAACACCTGATCTCGCCAGCCACTCACAGCAGGGGGGTGGTATAGGGCTTAAACGTCACAGGGGGAAGTTGTAATGCCTTCCCTGTCTTTCAATTGGCCAGAAAAGCGCGCTAACGTCTCAGGGAAGGAAGTGAAAGTAACCCGAACACCGCGTGGTGTTCGTTACAAATAACGAACATCACGAACACCCTAATATTCGCACGAATATCAAGCTCGGAAGAACACGTTCGCTCATCTCTAGTTATCATGCAAAAATCATTTATCACCTATCCACAAGGTAATAAATGATTGAACGCTGGAAATCTGACTTCAGGGAAATGACAACAGTTCATCCTGAGTCTGCTGGTCAACGAAACGCTGGTGTGCATATGTGACCATCACTAGATTCACTTCTGTGGAGCTACACTTGGCGATCTCCACAGGCAGTGAATTGAATAATGGTCACGGGTCAAGGTATGGTGGTGCAAGACTCAGGTTATTATGCAGCAGATGGAGTAACAAAAATTAACAATATTTCTTTAAGAATACAGAAATAATAGTTTATGAATGGAGAGTAGAAGCAGAAACCAAAAATGGCAACAGCACCAAAAATAAATTTACTATCAGAGGTGTACATACCTATAAGCAATACTCTAACCACATTAAATAACGCAAGGTTCTTGGTATATAATTCGATCAAATTACATTGGCCCATCTACCAACGTCCAGGTGACCAAGCTCAGATGGGTCCTAACGCTAATACCAGGTGGTAAATCTCAACCTGGGAAAGTTGAGTTCCTACCTCTCAGAATGGTCCTCTCTTGGAACTAAGCCTACAAATAAAACCAGGGAAGGTGAGATACCATTCATATGCTTCAGTAGGAGGGACAGAAGGTAAAGGACCCATCTGAGCTTGGTCATCTGGACATTGGTAGATGGGCCAATGTAATTTGATCAAATTATACACCAAGAACCTTGCATAATTTAATGTGGTTAGTGTATTGATTATAAATGTGTATACCTCTGATAGTAAATTTATTCTGCGTGCTGTTACCACTTATTGGTTTCTGCTTCTACTGTATGTTGCAGCCATGGTTTGACGTGCACCTATACATTTCTATTGGGATATATTTCCATTAAGTAGTGCTGACCTATTTTATCCTTTTTTGTACAAATATTATGAATGGAGAGTAATCAATAAACCATTACAGGAAGTTTCCTTTTTTAACCTGCTAATCACTACTTACGGTTAACTATAACACAGTGATACCTCTCTGAGCAATAGTAATAACACGTGGCTACAAGCAGTACAATCTAACAGAAATACAAATTATGGAGTGTAGTCCTCAGTATCCCATTGAGCAAAGGAGTTTACACCTTATAAACCATCTTTCTATTTTTCCCTTCCGAATTTTCTCAGTCCTCAAATAACAGCATGTTGTCTCTTACAGTCTGATATCCCTAACACAGTTACAGATGCTACAGCAGGCCTGATGAAAATTCCCCAACTCTCTCTCCTGCCAGTGTGCACACTGAAAGTGCTCGGTAGAGGCCGGCCTCACTTACAGTTCACTGTGCAGGAGTCACAGCTTCTGATGTCCTGTTTTCTTCCGCTGCATTGTCCAGAGGTAGGAGCAGTACTCTCTGCTGCTCTCTCTGTGTTTTTGCCCTCTCTAGCTGAGGACTGCTATGTTCCTTCTCTCTCTCCCCTCCAGGCAGTTCAGACAACAGCTCTCTAAGCCTTCTTTGCAGTCCCTGTGCAGCTCACCACTTAGCAAATAACTATGCTTTTTTATGTCAGGGTAACAACCATTCAGTCCGGTGAGTATGCTCAGTGCTGCTGCTACAAATTTTGGTACACGCTACAATTTTGGTGCAATTCATGCTGCATCTGCTCCCATTATTCTCTAGGGCAATGGTAAACACTGGCCCTTACAGACTCAGCTGTTCTCATGATCACAGGGGGGATCCCAGCGGTTAGAACCCTAGTGATCAATTTGGATGCACCCCTAACCACATAGCTGAGCTCCTGTAATGCAGCAGGATAGTTTAGTCTTTCCTTCATCAGATGACTGTACCTCACTTAGGGCGCCCACCCACTGGCGTTTGCGTTTTTCGCGGCGTTTTCGCAGCTTTTCCATTAATTTCCATTGACTTTCATGGGTGCATTAGGAGAAAAATAAGGACACATATGCAACTGACAGTTCCTATGTTAAAAACGCAAACGCAACGCAAAAAAAACGCCAGTGGACAGGAACACATGTTATCTCTATGCCTGTGCAGGAAAAACGCAAAACGCAAAACGCAGGTAAAAAAACGCCAGTGGGTGGGCACCCTTAGTTTACAGAAGGCACTTCCTAGATTGCAAATCACTAAAGCAAGCTCTGTGCAGACACTGAACAAGCAGGTAAACTGCAAGATTTCAGCTCTCAAGACAGAAGAATTGTGAATTCAGCTTGTGGATAAAAAATGGCAGTAAAATGTATTCCTACTATCCATGACATGGGCACGATGATGGAGAGTAATTCTCTGATCAGGAAACTGTCAGACTGCATTGTGGATTTCATCTTAAATGAAAATGAAAAAAAAGGGCCCCGTCATTAAGGGGTTAACAGTATGCAGTTTCTTGAAATGTTTTGTGTGTTTTTTGGATACAGTTTTTTGATGATTGTGGTTCAAAAATACAACAAAAAACATCACCAAGTGTGGGCACATCCTGAGGGGCTACAAACCACTTTCAATGTAGTCCTGGAAATGAGTCATGTTTGGAAAGCTTATGCCAAGGGGCTAGATTATGTATGTAAGGTTGTTTGGCAGCTCTACGCAGCATGGTTTGGGTATGGGTACGGGTACGGGTACAGGTGGACGGGCCAGTGGGGGATGCTGCACTCTTGCACCCGGGCCCCAGAGCCTTTAGCCACACTCCTGATCATTATGATAGATGCATATTAGTTAATCGGATTGGTGCGACTCTCGCTCCAGACTTCTGGTATAATGTGCCGCCCGGCCATTGCCAATATTGAGCCTACATTATACATGAGAGATTAACAGATTAACAATCCATTTACTCTCCCTCTTCCCCCACAGGATGAAATGTACCTGATGCATCACGGCAGCAGTGATGGACGGTGACATGTGGGAGTCGATTTTCAGAAAATGTCAAGTCTGTGTAATGAATTAACCCTATAATTGTTAAAGAAATGCAGCGTCCCGGCTAAAGATTGCTGTTAGAATATGCCGCCCTTAAAAGAGTTGTCCAGTGGGAAAATGACATGGTTACTTACTTCCTGAAACAGCTCCACACCTGTCCACAGGTTGTAGGAGGTATAGCAGCTCATTCCCATTCACTTCAATGGAACCGAACTGCAATACCAGACACAACCCATGGACAGCTTTGGCGCTGTTCTAGGTAAAAAAAAAAAAAAAACAGCCATGTTTTTCTATCCACAAGGCCAGTGCTCCTCAGTGACTTTTGCTTACATATTGATTGTGGTAATATGATGTGACCTTAATGTTCCCCTATGGGATTATGAATTCATGTCAGAATTCATGCAATTTCCCTAGACACCCAGAGAAATTAGATATTAACCCATACCAATCCAAGAAAAAACATCATGGAGACCACCAAAGATAGGTAATAACTACTTAAACACTCTAGACCACCGGGGATACTAGGTATTAACCACTAAGCCATACTACACCACAAGGGATTTAAGGTAATAACTACTAAAACATTCTAGACCACCAGGGATACTAGGTGTTAACCAGTAAGCCACTGTAGACCTCCAGAATAATAGATATTTACTACTAAGCCACTCTAGATAATCAGGGATACTAGGTATTAACCACTAAGCCATAATAGATCACCAGAGACTATGTATTAACCACTAAGCCACTCTAGAAAACCAGGAATAATAGAGATTAACTACTAAGCCACTGTAGATCACCAGAGATACTAGGTATTAACCACTAAGCCATACTACACCACAAGCGATTCAAGGTATTAGCTACTAAGCCTCTCTAGACCACCAGGGATACTAGGTATTAACCAGTACGCCACTCTAGACCTCCAGAATAATAGATATATACAATTAAGCCACTCTAGACCATCAGGGATACTAGGTATTAACCACTAAGTCATAATAGATCACCAGAGATACTATGTATTAACCACTAAGCCACTCTAGAAAACCAGGAATAATAGATATTAACTACTAAGCCATTGTAGATCACCAGAGATACTAGGTATTAACCACTAAGTCATACTACACCATAAGGGTTTCTAGGTATTAACCACTAAGCCACTCTAGACCACCATGAGTAATAGATATTAACTACTAAGCCACTCTAGACCATCAGAGATAATAAGTATCAACCATTAAGATATTTATGAAAATCCCAAAATGTACCTACCTCACTCCTCCATATAATGTCTACCTAACGTCATAAAGTAACTGTATAAAATTACAGTACTATGTATAAAACACGGCACCCCACAGTGCCTAAATCATAGTGCCATAAAGTGCCATACTGTAACTAATTCATAACACCATATAGTGCCTACATACTAGTACCATATTGCAAATGTATAAAAGAGCTATACCGTACCTAAGTAATACCGCTACCTTCATAGCAGTTCCATAGAGAAAAGGTATAAAACTGCAGTACTATAAATAAAGTATAAAACTGTCAGGCAGTGCTGAGGAAATTTGTTGTAAAGTGCCCACAAGTAGTGTAGTGAATGTATGAAAGTGCCATACTGTAACTAAATTACAGTTTCCACATTGTAGTGCCATATGCCAAATGTTTAAAAGTGCTAAACTGTACCTACTGTAAGTAATACCTCTACATAGTGTTTTCATAGCAGTACTATTGACTAAAGGTATAAAACTGCCATCCTATAAAAAGTGCAAAGTATAAAACTGTCATGCAGTGCTGAGGAAAATCAATATAAAGTGCCCACAAGTAAACCGAACTGTGCCTAAATAATAGTGCCATACAGTACCGGCCTCATAGGGTCAGAATGCGACTGTATGAAAGTGCGATACAGTAACTAAATAACACCACCATACAGTTCCTATATAGTAGTGCCATATGGCAAATGTATCAAATTGCTATACTGTACCTAAACAGTACCACCACATAGTGCCTTAATAGCAGGTCCATACAGTAAATGTATAAAACAGCCATACTATACCTAAAGAGTGGCACCATAGATTGCCTGCATAGAAGTGCTTTAATGAATAAAACTACCACAGAACAGTGAATAATATGACTTGTCCAAAGGTAAACCTATAATGTACCTAAATAATAGTGCCATAGAGTGCCAAATGATACTACATATACATCAGCCACATAATATACTAAAATTACCAATATTATGTAAGATGCTAATTGCCTCCTTATAAAATGTATAGATAATACCGCAAAATAGTATAATGCTGTCAAGTTTTGACAAGATACCAGGAGGAGATCTAAAGACCACCACCAGGGGGGGGCCAAGGGCAATTGTCCCTATTGCCGAAGTCAGGGGATGTGCAATGGGTGCTGGGGTCAGGGTAAGGAAGTGATCAAGCACTCTCCCATGGCCATAGTGTGGAGATACAGGTACCGGTCAGCGCAGTGAATTACCACTCTGAAGGAAACTATGGTAACAATCCGGCAGGACACAGGCGAATCCTCTCTGGAGATCTAGTTAAACCAATTCCAATGTGAACCTGAGAACTTCTGTGTCACATTGATGCATCAACATCTGACACCTTGCAGCTCATTACCAATCCTGTCAGACTCGTAGCTGAAGAACGCCTCCTTACAAAGCGGAGAAAATCCGTAAAAGCAGGCAGCATTTAGTGACTCACACAACCTGCGGCTGAATGGAAGAGGCTTAGAGGTTAAAGGCGCCGAAAACATATCAGCAGAGCGGGAGGATTTGCTGAAGATATGGAGACAAATCTCCGCGCTTTGCTCCGTTTAGCTCTATCTCTGGCATTTTAGGCATGAAAATAGATTTTAGATGGGTTGTAAACAGCAAATGACAAAATTCAGTGCAGTCAACCGTCAGCGAGAGGAAGACATTACCCTGTTGTGAAGAGTAGATAGCCTTCATGCACTGATAATCCGCAGTCTCCCGGCTTGTCAATCAAGAAACCATAATTTTCCTACAGGGTAATAATTAGAGATTGTTCACTATCAGAGATGCGGGGAAACAAGAGACGGGTTACATCCTGCTGATTGTAATTCAGAATTTCCCTTGTAGTGGAGATCATGCTGAGACTTCCTATAATGAGAGGGGAAGAGAGAGCTGCTTCATTCACAGTCTTGATCTAAAGCCATTCATAAGACCACTTGTTGTAATTTCCTATTATAGTCTATAGACAAACTATTTTCCATGGGATGATTTCTCACACACACTACATACTGGGCACTAGTGTGGCTTAGTGGGTATTGCTTAGTATCGCCAGTGGTCTAGGATGGCTTAGTGGTTAAAACATAATATCCCTGAAGGTTTAGAATGGCTTAGTGCGTAATAGTTTCCTAGACTACCTAGTTTCCATGATAGTGTAGAGTGGTTTAGTGGTTAATACCTAGTATCCATGGTGGTCTAGAGTGGTTTAGGGGTTATTACCTAGTTTCCATGGTAGTCTAGAGTGGTTTAGTGGTTAATACCTAGTATCCATGGTAGTCTAGAGTGGTTAATACCTAGTATCCATGGTAGTCTAGAGGGGTTTAGTGGTTAATACCTAGTATCCATGGTAGTCTAGAGGGGTTTAGTGGTTAATACCTAGTATCCATGGTAGTCTAGAGTGGTTTAGTGGTTATTACCTAGTTTCCATGGTAGTCTAGAGTGGTTTAGTGGTTAATACCTAGTATCCATGGTAGTCTAGAGTGGTTAATACCTAGTTTCCATGGTAGTCTAGAGTGGTTTAGTGGTTAATACCTAGTATCCATGGTAGTCTAGAGTGGCTTAGTAGTCAATACCTAGTATACCTGGTGGTCTAGAGTTGCTTAGTAGTTATTTCCTTGTATCATTGGTTGCCTAGAGTCGATCAGTGGTTAATACCTAGTATCCCTGATGATCTAAAGTAACCTAATGGTTATTTCCTAGTATCCCTGGTTGTATACAGTGGCTTAGTAGTTAATACCTACTACCCCTGGTGGTCTAGAGTCGCTTAATGGTTTGCATATGGTTATTCCCCATCAATTTGCCAAATTAGTGTGGTTTTTGGAGGTTTACAGCAATTATGCGTCTGACTTGTAATTTTTCTTGAAATCAGTTTGCTATTTTCCTTCCCATAACTTTTTTAGAATGTTTTTTTTTCTCCAATGTACTAAAACTTTCTCCAACTATTGCCATAATCTTTATGGTCCGGTGGGAACGACATTATCTTTTTTGCAATGGCAATCCTTTCCATGCAGTCCTTGCCTGGTACGGCCGCTACATAGATGACTTGTTATATCATGTGGTCCAGGGGTGTAGCGGCCGTACCCCGGTTAGAACTGTATTGCAATATGAACCCCTTTGGGTTTAAATCTTCCTCTTCTTCTCACGTATCTCGTATTTAGATTTACAGCTGAGCGTTGATTCTAGTCATCAGCGATTTAACACGCTGACGTATCATAAAAGAAATTGCTGGCAATATGGTTTTGCACGCATGATTGTGTCATCCTATTCATACTATTAAGAGTGTCCCAGTAGGGGAGCGGCTTCGTGCAAAAGGCAATTGCTCTACAGCTAATTAACTAAATAGTGAGAGTGATAAAACTATTTGTCGTTTGAAAGAACATGAAGATCCATCATAGATGCTGAGCAGAGCCAAGTCTATTGGAAATAATAGGGATCGATCTGATCTCCTCTACAGCTCCACAAAAAAAAAAAAAAAATGGAGCGGTCCTGTTGTAGTATCCTCCGTTTAGTTGTGACTTTCGAGAGATATGCCAAATAGTCAATAAATATCCCTATTTTACATATACCCTGTTTCTCCGAAAATAAGACGCGTCTTATATTAATTTTTGCTCCCAAATATGCGCTATGTCTTATTTTCAGGGGGTGTCTTATTTCGCCACGGCAAATCCGTCTGTGGCCGCTAATCCCTCAATTGGCCAGCTTTGTGGATGAAATTTCTCAGAAATCTCGTCCACATGGGACAGCAAATCTGTCACGGCAAAGCTGGGAGAAGCCGGCGTTGTGGTGCGGATTTACTGGCCACAGAAACGGAAAAACGTGCAGCCAGGTCGCTTCAAAACAAGCGGCTGAGTGCCGTGGGTTTTGAAGCAGCGCTTTCCCGGCGGAAATCTCGCTGTTTATCGCTGTGGCCAAACTGCGAGATTTCCGCCGGAAATACGCTCTGTGAGAACCCAGCCTTAAGAATCACACACATTGCCTGACACACAGAGCCATAAAAAAAAGGGCTGTAAAGTAACGTACCTGTCTGCAGACAGAAGTTCCTGTACCACTTGTAAGCAGGGATGGTATTGCAGCTTCCGGCCACCAGGGGGAGCTCTGCAGATCTACCTATACATCTGGAGGTAGGAGACAACGGGGATGGCAGCAGGGGACAGGCCTCTTGATTTGCCTGCACACTTTACTATGCCTTACTATCGGTGGGTGCCTTATATTTGGGACTTCTGCAAATTTTGGGGGGTGTCTTATTTTCGGGGGGTGTCTTATTTTCGGGGAAACACGGTAGATTCAATTTCTGCATTCATTCTTTACAACGGCCACAGAGATGTAGTAAAGACAGTTCCAGCTCTAGGACAATTATTATCGCCTGCCGCCTCTGCCTTACTGCTATGGATTGACCAGGGATTGGAGGTCCATGATCCTACTGACTGGTGGCTGTGCATATATCTACCTCGCCCATTTGGTACAGCTGTGTTTGAGTGCTGCCGGACCTCTATGTATTGGAAATTACTATCGCCTGTCTGGTTTTCAATCATACTGATCATAATGTGCGGTTTGAAAAGTTGGATTAGACGCCATATCTCTGACATACCAAATGGGGCATCCAGGAATGTTTTTCATCTATGCCAGTTACCGGTATCCAAGGGGTCAGTCGTCCCATTAGAGGAGGTCACCATCATCAAACATTACTTGATAAAAAAAAGTGTTGGATTTCATGTTAAAAACAAGAGTCCCATCTGGTTAAAAAAAGGTGCTAATTGACAGGTGCTTTATCCCTTTTTTCGGCTTAGTCGTGACTATTTTTTGATTGTTCATTGGTTGTATGCTCTTTTTAACCTGAGCCAGCCCGTCTTGTTCTTATGCTATGACTAAGAGGTGCTGTACAGTTGGAACGTGTCACATTGTTGCATCTTTGTATGCCTTTCCTGTTGGGATTCTAATATGTATCAATAACGCTGTGGTTTTATGGATGCTGGATTCTTTTCCTGTCTTCTCAGTATCCCTGGTGGTCTACAGTGGCTTAATGGTTTATATATTTATTAGCGCTGGCAGTCTAGAGTGGCTTAATGGTTAATACTGAGTATTCATGGTGGTCTAAAATGGATAAGTGGCTAATACCTAGTACCACTAGTGGTCTGAAGTGGCTTAAAGGGGTTGTCCCGCGCCGAAACGGGTTTTTTTTTTTTTTTAAACCCCCCCCCCCGTTCGGCGCGAGACAACCCCGATGCAGGGGTTAAAAAAACCACCCGCACAGCGCTTACCTGAATCCCGGCGGTCCGGTGTCTTCATACTCACCTGCTGAAGATGGCCGCCGGGATCCTCTGTCTTCATGGACCGCAGGGCTTCTGTGCGGTCCATTGCCGATTCCAGCCTCCTGATTGGCTGGAATCGGCACGTGACGGGGCGGAGCTACACGGAGCCGGCATCCTGCACGAGCGATCCCATTCATAAAAGAAGAAGACCCGGACTGCGCAAGCGCGGCTAATTTGGCCATCGGAGGGCGAAAATTAGTCGGCACCATGGAGACGAGGACGCCAGCAACGGAGCAGGTAAGTATAAAACTTTTTATAACTTCTGTATGGCTCATAATTAATGCACAATGTACATTACAAAGTGCATTATTATGGCCATGCAGAAGTGTATAGACCCACTTGCTGCCTCGGGACAACCCCTTTAAGGCCTGGTTCACACGGTGCGGATTTGCTGCGGTTTGCGTTGCATATCCGCACTGCGGCAAAACCGCTGCGTATGTACTGCAATGCAGTGCAAATGTGTTTAGCCAAAAAGCTATCCTCGCAGGGCGGATTTTTTCCACAATGCCGCAGTGCGGAAATGCAGCTGCGGCGTGGTTTTAGAATATGCAGCATGTCAATTCTCTTGGATTTTCCACAGCGCTTTTTTGCCCATAGCCTCCATGGACGCAGCAAAATCCGCACTTAAATTCACTGTAGGGCTGGGTTCACACGGGGTGGATTTGCCGCGGACAATCCATCCGGAATTTTGCCGAGGCAAATCAGCCTGCAGCCGCTAATCCCGGGATTAGTCAGCCATGTGGGGACAGCAAATCCGCCGTGGCAAAGCCGGCAGAAGCCAGCACTGCGGCGCGGATTAGCCGTCCGCAGAATGCTGATTCTTTTTCTTCCTCCGCTGCGGCCGCGCTCTCCTCTATGGGAGCGCCGGCCACAGCGGAAGATCAAGCGGCCGGGCCGCTTCAAAACCCGCGGGTTTTGAAGCAGCGCTTCTCCCGGCAGAAATCTCGCGGCCAAACCGCGAGATTGCCGCCGGGAATCCGGCATGTGAGAATCCAGGCTAAAAGTTAAAAAAAAGCGCTATGGAAAGAAACGTTCGCAAATTTTCCGAGCCGAAAAAGTGGCCAAAATATACAAGAAAATCCGCAAGCCAAAAAGAACCTTCGAAGCGGTTCTTCTGCTGCAAAACCACAACGGAAAAACTACAGCACAATCGCGGCAAATCCGCCCCGTGTGAACCTAGCCTTACTGTATGGCACTACTTTGTATGCATGTGTATACCTTCACTGTATGACAGTACTACATATGCCCTGCAGGGTGGCATTATTTGGGCAGTATTGTTGTGGCATTCATCCGGAAAATGAAGAATGACCAACATGTTTTCCTGAAGCGTCTCCAGAACAGCAGAGACAGTAACAACATACATGTGTATTCATCTCTGGATACTCCATATTGTCTGCTGTGTCATTAGCACTGGGCCGCATTAAGAGTTCTCAGGATATGCCAAGGGGAAGAATGACTCTTGGCAGCCATGTTGATACGGTTATGTGTTGTTAATTATGTGGGATTTAGTGCAGCTTGAAGCAATTAACATTTTACAAACAATGCTCAGCAAATGTATTACATGAGAACAGACGAAAAAATGACAATTCTAAAACATATTAACAGCAATTAAAGCCAGACTGATGCTCCGCAGATTAGTAGTGTTATTAATGATTCTGTGACTCCATTCAATGTGAAGAGAAGGGTTTTCACAATGAAGTAGGTGGTGGTGACGGCTGCGCTCCTCCTCCCTCCTCCCTCTCACTGTACAGCAGCTGGGTTACGCAGCGTGCCAACAACCTTTTCATACAAGTCACTAAGTCCTATTAGAAGAAATCGCTGGAGTTTTTGCTGTGGGTCTTTGATTTGATGTAGACAATCGTCGTATAATGAAATGTTCTACAAGTGATATACAGATCAAAAACCCATTCTAACCCAAAACTTCCCGCAGCTGAAGGTTTTCTATAATTCGATCCAGGCTAGACAATCCTTTGTGAGCTCGTCCTGCTCTCAGCGGGGAAGTGAACACAACCGTATGCAGTACAGATAATGCTCTGTGAGCTCAACAGCTCTGATACCAGACTGATATGTTGCACATAGCTAGCTCGGCTGCCACCTAGGAAGCAGATACGATTGTATCCAGTGTAGATAATGCTCTGCGAGCTCAACAGCTCTGATACCAGACTGATAGATTGCACGTAGCTAGCTCTGCTGCCACCTAGGAAGCAGATACAATTGTATCCAGTGTAGACAATACTCTGTGAGCTCAACAGCTCTGATACCAGACTGATATGTTGCACATAGCTAGCTCTGCTGCCACCTAGGAAGCAGATACAATTGTATCTAGTGTAGATAATGCTCTGCGAGCTCAACAGCTCTGATACCAGACTGATACATTGCACATAGCTAGCTCTGCTGCCACCTAGGAAACAGATATGATTGTATCCAGTGTAGACAATGCTCGGTAAGCTCAACAGCTCTGATACGTGACTGATATGTTGCACAAAGCTAGTTCTGCTGCCACCTAGGAAGCAGATACAATTGTATCCGGTGTAGACAATGCTCTGTGAGCTCAACAGCTCTGATACCAGACTGATAGATTGCACGTAGCTAGCTCTGCTGCCACCTAGGAAGCAGATACAATTGTATCCAGTGTAGACAATGCTCTGTGAGCTCAACAGCTCTGAGACCAGACTGATACATTGCACATAGCTAGCTCTGCTGCCACCTAGGAAGCAGATGCAATTGTATCCAGTGTAGACAATGCTCTGTGAGCTCAACAGCTCTGAGACCAGACTGATACATTGCACATAGCTAGCTCTGCTGCCACCTAGGAAGCAGATGCAATTGTATCCAGTGTAGACAATGCTCTGTGAGCTCAACAGCTCTGATACCACACTGATATACTGCGCATAGCTAGCTCTGCTGCCACCTATGAAGCAGATACAATTGTATCCTGTGTAGACAATGCTCTGTGAGCTCAACAGCTCTGATACAAGACTGATACATTGCACATAGTTAGCTCTGCTGCCACCTAGGAAGCAGATACGATTGTATCCAGTGTAGACAATGCTCGGTGAGCTCAACAGCTCCGATACCAGACTGATAGATTGCACGTAGCTAGCTCTGCTGCCACCTAGGAAGCAGATACAATTGTATCCAGTGTAGACAATGCTCGGTGAGCTCAACAGCTCTGATACCAGACTGATATGTTGCACAAAGCTAGTTCTGCTGCTACCTAGGAAGCAGATACAATTGTATCCAGCATAGACAATGCTCTGTGAGATCAACAGCCTGTACTCCAGACTTATACATTGCACATAACTAGTCCTGCTCTTAGGGCGCCCACCCACTGGCGTTTTTTTTCCCTGCGAAATTCGCAGCATTTTTTTCTCTGCAGGGGTCTATGGGACTTGTAATGTTAAAATCGCGATCGCGCAAAATCGCGATTTCGCGGTAAATTGCGATTTTGCGCGATCGCGATTTTAACATTACAAGTCCCATAGACCCCTGCAGAGAAAAAAATGCTGCGAATTTCGCAGGGAAAAAAAACGCCAGTGGGTGGGCGCCCTTAGGGTGCCTTCACACTTGAGATCGCGATATCACTCCGGTTTTTTTTAACACCGACGTCAATGGGATTTTCTAATGTTAAAAACGCATCGCACAAAAATCGCAAGTTTGCGCTTTGCGATTTTTGTACAATGGGTTTTTAACATTAGAAAATCCTATTGATGTTGGTGTTAAAAAAAAACGCAGCGATACCGCGATCTCAAGTGTGAAGGCACCCTTAGCTGAGAAGTGGATACAGTTATTTCCAGTGTACACAATACTCTGTGAGCTCATCATCCTGGACTCCAGACTGATACATTGTAGATAACTTTTCCTGCTCTCAGTTGAGAAGTGAAAAGAATTGTATTCAATCTACATAATTTTCTGTGAGCTCAATAAATCCAGACGGATACATTGTACATAGTTAGTCCTGCTCTTAGCTGAGCAGTGGGTACAATTGTATCCAGTGTAGACAATGCTCTGCGAACTCAACAGCTCCGATACCAGACTGATACATTGCACATAGCTAGCTCTGCTGCCACCTAGGAAGCAGATACAGTTGTATCCAGTGTAGATAATGCTCTGTGAGCTCCACAGCTCTGATACCAGACTGATACATTGCACATAGCTAGCTCTGCTGCCACCTAGGAAGCAGATACAATTGTATCCAGTGTAGACAATGCTCTGTGAGCTCAACAGCTCTGATACCAGACTGATATGTTGCACATAGTTAGCTCTGCTGCTATCTAGGAAGCAGATACAATTGTATCCAGCATAGATAATGCCCTGTGAGATCAACAGCCTGTACTCCAGACTTATACATTGCACATAACTAGTCCTGCTCTTAGGGTGCCTTCACACTTGAGACCGCAGTATTGCTCCGTTTTTTTAACACCAATGTCAATAGGATTTTCTAGTGTTAAAACGCATCGCACAAAAAAGGCAAGTTTGCGCTTTGCGATTTTTGTATAATGGGTTTTTAACATTAGAAAATCCTATTGACGTTGGTGTTAAAAAAAAACGCAGCGATACCGCGATCTCAAGTGTGAAGGCACCCTTAGCTGAGAAGTGGATACAGTAATATCCAGTGTAGACAATACTCTGTGAGCTCATCATCCTGGACTCCAGACTGATACATTGTAGATAACTTTTCCTGCTCTCAGTTGAGAAGTGAAAAGAATTGTATTCAATCTACATAATTTTCTGTGAGCTCAATAAACCCAGACGGATACATTGTACATAGTTAGTCCTGCTCTTAGCTGAGAAGTGGGTACAATTGTATCCAGTGTAGACAATGCTCTATGAGTTTAACTTCCTGGATTCAAGACTGATACACTGTACATAACTGTTTCAACTCTCAGCTGAGCAGTGGAAATAATTGTATTTGATCTACATAATGTTCTGTAAGCTCAACAAACCCTCCAGACAGATACATAATAATAATAATGATAATAAACTTTATTTGTATTGCGCCAACATATTCCGCAGCGCTTACATAGACGGGGAATACAGAAAGACAAAAAATACAAACATTACAGAACCACGGTTACATGGTAATCAGTTGATGGAAACAATAGGGGTGCGGGTCCAGCTCCAACGAGCTTACATACTACAAGTAATGGGGTGATACAGAAGGTAAAGGGGCTGGCAGTGTGAGCAGTATGGGGAGGTGGAGAGTGAGGGATGCTATATACATAGACAATGGTCAGACATTTAGCCGTGTGACGGCAGAATCGGTATGACTGCAGGAGCGCTTTATGATGGCTAGCAGGGATTGCAGTCAGTAGGTCGGGGAGCATGTTATCAGGCGGAGTACAGAGAGGTTTGTTTAGGGAATGCGGTATGCCTCCCTGTAGAGGTGCGTTTTTAGAGCACGCCTGAAGTTCTGCGAGTCCTGGATTGCTCGGGTATCCTTTGGTAGTGCGTTCCAGAGAACCAGTGCTGCTCTGGAGAAGTCTTGGAGGCAGGAATGAGAAGTTCAAATTAAAGGGGCGCTCAGTCTGGTTTCGTTAGCAGAGCGGAGAGCCCGGGCTGGGTGATGGATTGAGATGAGGGAGGCGATATAGGGGGGCGCTGCACTATGGAGGGCTTTGTGGATGAAGATAGCCAGTTTAAATTGAATTCTGTATTTAACGGGCAGCCAGTGCGGTGACTGGCACAGGGCAGAGGCGTCCGAGTAGCGGCTGGACAGGAAGATGAGCCTGGCTGCCGCATTCAGGTTGGATTGGAGAGGGTAGAGTCTGGTGCAGGGAAGGCTGATCAGCAACGAGTTGCAATAATCGAGCCGGGAGTGGATGAGGGCAACAGTATGCTTTTTAACGTCTCCACAGTGAGAAAAGAGCGGATTCTTGCGATGTTCTTGAGGTGCAGCTGACATGTTCGGGCCAGAGATTGGATGTAGGGGGTAAATGAGAGATCGGAGTCGAATATGACCCCAAGGCAGCGGGCGTGTTGTCTAGGAGTTATGGTGCCACACACTGAGATGGAGATGTCAGGAGGAGGTCGGTTAGTGGAGGGTGGAAATACCAGTAAGTCAGTTTTAGAGAGGTTTAGTTTTAGGTAGAGAGAGGACATAGTGTTAGAGACAGCGGACAGACAGCCGGTGATGTTCTGGAGGACCGGCGCTGTGATGTCACAGGAAGAGGTGTATAGCTGGGTGTCGTCAGCATACAGGTGGTATTGGAGGCCAAATCTACTAATGGTTTGCCCAATTGGGGCTATGTAGATAGAGAAAAGGAGGGGGCCGAGGATCGAGCCCTGGGGGACCCCAACAGCAAGGGGAAGAGGAGGGGAGGTAGAGCCAGCAAAGGAGACGCTGAAAGAGCAGTCAGACAGGAAAGTGGAGAACCAGGAGAGAGCAATGTCCTTCAGTGTCCTTCATTGTACATAGCTAGTTCTGCTCTTAGCTGGGAAGTGGATATCATTGTATCTAGTCTACACAATGCTCTGTGAGCTCAACACATAGGCAGCAGCTGCATAATTCTCTCTTCTAGTTTCTTACATGGTATCAGTCTGGAGTACAGGACGTTGAGCTCACAGAGCATTGTGTAGACTGGATACAATTGTATCCACTTCTCAGCTGAGAGCAGAATGAGCTACCTCCTCTGATCAATGTGGTTTTAGCACTGTGTATTAGGGTACGTGCACACAGACGTGCTTTCTGTCTGATTTTCGGACTGAGATAGTACCCATACATTTGAGTGGGTGTATGCACACGGGCTTTTTTTTACTTGGACTGGTAGCCAACAGTATGGTGTCTACTTGTACAATTTTCGGACGATGATAGCACATATCAACATGCGCTGTTCAGTTCATCGAGATGTCCGATGCGAGTTGTGCCTGAGAATCCTGGGTGCAACGTCTAAATCACTGGCCTGCATGCAGCCTTACATGTGTAATACGCAGCTCACATACGCTCATGTGAGCCCTAAGCGTGTCCTCATTCACCGCAGCACACAGAGCTCTTCAAACGGTGAGGAACTGAATCACAAAACGTCAGAGTTACTATCATTTGGGCCAGCCCGGGATATATTCTAGCTGCACCCTACAGCAGCCTGTAGCTTTCCGCCTGCCGCTCAGAGTCCGCCAGATGCGACAGGTAAATTAGGTAGATTGCGCCTCTTGAGGAGGTCGTCCGGAACGTTTAGTCTATTTTCACATGTAGTGAATCCCGCAGCAAATACGCTGGAAAACCACCCAAATGGTGCAGATCTGACTACGTTTACTGCAGTGAATCTGTGGCAGATTTTAACCCTTGTTTTCCCGGGGTTGTAGCATAAATAAGCGTGCTGTGGATTTAGGATTTCTGCCAACATTTTCCGCTCCGTGTGCAGCAGGAGATGTAGGGAATCTCTTCCACACGGCTTGTATTGGAAATGCAGCGGAATTTCCGCAGCAAACTCCACTGAGGAAATTTGGTATCACTAAGAGTATGTTCACACGGGCGGAAATACTGCGGAAATTCTGTGGGAAAATCTGCTGCATTTCAGCAAAAGAAACAACATCTGCAGCAGCGCAGGATAATTGACTCAAAATCAGTTGCAGCGCTCTCTCTCACCTCCCAATTCTCCGAGCTGTCAGCGCACCCCTTCTCCCAGCAGCCTCTAGTGAGCGCACCGCCTGGTTAGGTAATGCGGACGTGGCATCACTTGACCAGCGGCGCTGTGCTCGCTAGAGGCAGTTTTGCCCCATGAAAAACGTACCATTTTCACTGTGCGCGCTTTTGGCGCATACGTGTTTTTGTTGCAGCCTTATTCACTGTATTTGGCTTTCCACCAAAACTCAGGAAAACCCAACTGATGTTGCTTTGTTTTCCCCGCAGTCTCCTGACCGCACGCAGAGAATACGCATGCAACTACATATTTGCCGCATCTTTGCACAATCCCGTAGACCTTAATGAGACCCAAACCGGACACGCTGCAATTTTTTTACTTTTTACACAAGTAAAAAATGCCCATCTGAATAGACCAATCACAGTGCTGCACGCGGTCCGTATTACGTCCTCAAGAAATACAGACGTATTACGGATAGAAATTACGCACGTGCGCACGAGGCGTATTTTCTATCCATATTAGAGCTCCTTGATGAGCGTATTCCAAAATATGTTCTCTCCTGCGTAACTACTTTGTTAGACAATCAGTGAACTTTGCGCTCGTGCCTTCACAAATACTGCGCCTATTTGAGCAGGCAACGCGAGTTCATATAGGAAATCACCCCACCCTGATTTAAATGGCTATTAAGTCAAGCAAGGTGCCGGTGATCATGGGTATGTGCTACGTCTAGCGCATAGCCGCAGATATGCGCATTTGCACACCTCCCATAGACCTCTAATGCCTCTTTGGTGCACAACATAGATCAGGACTAGAGATGAGCGAACGTACTCGGATAAGCACTACTCGTCCGAGTAATGTGCCTTATCCGAGTACCGCTGTACTCGTGCTGAAAGATTCGGGACGCGCTGCGGAGCGGGGAGCTGCAGGGGAGAGCGGGGAGGAACGGAGGGGAGATCTTTCTCTCCTTCTCTCCCGCCCGCTCTGCCCCGCTCCCCGCTGCGACTCACCTGTCAGCAGCGGAGCGCCCCGAATCTTTCAGCACGAGTACAGCGATACTCGGATAAAGCACATTACTCGGACGAGTAGTGCTTATCTGAGTACGTTCGCTCATCTCTAATCAGGACCTATCTTTTTGCAGAACCGTGCGCAAAAAAAAAAAAAGAAATGAGAATGAACTCATGGAAATCAATGGGCTCTATTCTCCACATTTTGCGCGCTGGTTTTTGTCGCATGCAAAGACACGCTAAAATCTGCTTGTTTGAAGGAGGCCTTAATCGATATTTTTTACGGACGTAATAAGGACGGCTTACCACACCTGGATTCGCCGCCGTGTAATCAGATTTGCGTTTTACGCAAATATTTTACGCAGTAAAGTCAAAAAACAGCGTTTCCTATTTTCTGAAATTGTCCATTAAAGTCCATGGGATCTCGTAAGCAATGCTGCAAATACGCAATTGCATGTGTATTCTCTACATTTTTTTAGAGATATTGCCATAAGACCGTTGGGAAAAAAAAGTGGCACCCATTGCGCGTTCTCGCATTTAATTTTTTTTGGTATGTGTAAAAAGCGCAGTGAATATGGATACAACACGATGCAACAATTACGCGCACGCACCTAAACCGCGCAAAATACACACCAAAAACTTTACATCCTCGCAGTGGAAATGGTGCATTTTTTTAGGACCATATCTGCATACTGTATGCCCACGGCAATAACTTCTGGGGACTGAATAAGCCGCACGGTGCACGGCAGGCCGCGGTAAATTCCGAAGTTTGCAGGTTACCGGGGGATTTTGATGCGGAATTGAAAATGACTTAAAACCCGCCTGCAATTCTGCATCACAATTTGCAGTTAGAGCTGTGGATTTGGTCGCGTCCCGCGGTGTAATGCCGTCCCGCCTCAGAGGTGCCATGGCAGGAGCGGGCATGTGTGCGGCAGAAGCGTGTAGATTAGACTGTGAGCTCTCTGGGCCAGGCGATTGGAATACATTCTCAAATCCATCTTATAAACCGATGTGGCACAGATTCGGATAAACTGCGGCAACACCTGGAAAAGCGCTAAAGGTCTATCGGCTCGGCAGCGGAGGCCTCTGTCGAGGAGCCAGGGCTAATGCAGCCTTTTCCCGTCGGACGGACCTGACATGATGAGGAGCGCAGACAGTTTAATAAGGAGAGATGACATGGCCGTCACTAGGAATGAGCCATACCCCGGCTCAGCGCCGCCGCTTTCCATTCCACCTCATTGTTGTACTTGTCACTTGTGCTCTGGACTGAAATGCACCTTGACAAGACGTCTTCTTGGCTCCTTGGAATAGAGGGGAGAAATCAAAAGGAATCTTAACCCTCTACAAGCTGCGGCTCTTTGTTGGGATACTACTACCATAGCCGGCCTTAGCTACATGCGATCCATGCAGTTGCACGGGGCACCGGCCACCTTGCTTGTAGGTGCGGGCACCAGCAAAAGTTATCTGGGGTTGATCATCCCCTTAGATATGCCCAGTCAGATGATCTTCTTCCTCCAAGGAGCATCTTGTGGAGCGACATGGATTCCATCCTTCTGATGTTCCGAGGCATCACTGTCAGTCCATCAGCAGAGCCGCAACACAATTGCTTAGTTCTGCTACTGTATTTATGTTATGAGCTTGGTTCTCATACTGTATTTATGTTATGATATTGGTACTGGCACTGTACTTATGTCATGAGCTTCGTTCTGGTCTTGCATCTGTACTGAGCTTGGTTTGTGTTGTATTTATGTTATTAGCTTGGTTCTGGCACTGTATTTATGTTATGGGCTTGGTTCTAGTAATGTATTTATGCCTTGAGCTTAGTTCTGGCATTGTATCTGTACTGAGGTTGGTTTGTGCTGTATTTATGTTGGTTCTGGGACTGTATGTCATGACTTTGGTTCTGGTGCTGTATTTATGTACTGAGCTTGGATCTGGTGCAGTATCTTATGAGCTTGGTTCTGGTACTCTGAGTCTCATGCAATTAAATCCTTACTTGGAGCTGTTCCTGCTTACAGACCAGTGCTAAAAACTGCTATCCACACACATTGAGAACGCCATTTAGCAGAACTCTGACCTTATGCAATACTAATAAAATAAGTCCGCCCTGTTTTGCTGTAAATGATGTACCCTGCAGTAGACGACACAGGACTCCATCATGATTCTGCAGCCTCAGACTACCCTGCAGACAGTAGATTGCTGCATGTGACCGCCATGTTATGAGATTTGTGTTATCATAGCATTTCCAGAATTTCATTAGCAACCTGAGATTTGTGCATATGTTTCCCATCGCTGCAGACGGGAATTAATTATTTCCAAGTGTGACATCCATTTGCAGCTTTCTCTCAAATTGTTCACACAAGTCAATGGTCGCTCACGTCTGATGCTAAAACCAGGATGCTGCAAAGGCGAATAATAGCTGCTAGTACCCATAGGAGTTGTCTCCTGGGTACAAACGTATCCAGAGGCCTCCATTCACTGCCTGCCCTACATCGGGTCGGGGTACGTAGTATACCAGGGTCCAACCTGCGGCCCATGGGCTTGATGCGTCCCGGGATGGATGTGAATGTGGCCAAAAGTGTAGGGGGCTCAATTATGGAGGAAGCGAGGCCGCCGGCGGTACCTGGCAGCAACAGCAGGCCTACCGCTCACTGACAGGCTCATACAGATGGCGAGGCAGTTTTTAAATCCCTGCTTTCATTGCCGAAGAACCACAGGTCGGACAGTTTCCAATGAGTTCAATGGAAGCCATCTGTGCAGAGTCCGCACTGAAATAGAGAACACTGCAATTTTTCCTCAGCAAGCAGAAAATCGCAATTGCTTTCCGCTCATGTGCACAAAAAACGCTTTTCCGTAGCATGCTATGGGCGGTCTGTGCTGCAGAATCCAAAGGAGGGCGCCCGCTCCGGATTCCGCAATGCAAATCTGGTTGTCTGCAGCCGGCCTTAGAAAAGCCAGTGCGGTGGGAAGGTAAAAGTGTGAGTACAGAAGTTGCATAATACTTGAGAAGGAAAGAAAGGAAGATTCAGTATAATGAAGAAAGATGAGAAGGATATAGAAAAAAGGATTGTATTAAGAGAAGAAAGCTGTAAAGGCAAGAGGTTAAATATATATTGTGTTGATCTCCCCCAGCCACCCTGGGCTCCCCCAATCAACAAGATCAACACTGATCAACAGGGCTTTGCATCCAACTCATTAGGGGTGTTGATGGTTGGCTGCACATCTCTCTGTTTACATGGGAATGTCGGCCCCTGCGGACAGGAAGCTTCTTGTAGTTACTTCAGATTAGATGGCAGTGCTGAAATGTTCTGACCAGATGATAGGAAGGGGTCATCGATTCATGCTGCTTGTGCCAAATTCTGACCTCCCATGGGCACGGTGCCACAGCTTACAGACTATTCTGTCTGCCGCCTACTTCGGTTAGCTGTATAGGAGATGACAGAATCAAATATAGAAAAACTTCTGACTACAAGATGATCCTGAGAATTTATTAATAAAAAATAATTATTTTATCACCACCCCCAGCCCCCCCCCCCCCACTCCCATATATCAGGTCACATGACATTATCCCGGTAGTCTGCAGGCTAATACCACTAATCACATTATCTGCTCCTAACGA
The DNA here is from genome assembly GCF_035609145.1 of Eleutherodactylus coqui. NCBI lineage: Eukaryota > Metazoa > Chordata > Amphibia > Anura > Eleutherodactylidae > Eleutherodactylus > Eleutherodactylus coqui. The sequence goes on from NC_089837.1 coordinate 35,632,900, forward strand.
GAGATCTATTTATATCTTCCTCTCCCGGCAGCTGGTGAGAAGGTGCAGATTTATTCTATATAAATATTCATTGGTTACATTTTACCGCAGCGTGCGCCGGCTGACGGCGTCCCGTAGAAAGACAACAACAGTAACCATGAAGTTATATGTATTATCCTGTCATTACCTTTTATCTACACATCGTCTGCACGTTACACCGCGCTGCATAGAGTTGCGCAAATTAAATTGCATTCCAACGATTTGCAAATCGGAGCAATTGTAGCCATAAACAGGTATGGCAGAATTTAGTTAGATACACTAGTCAGACCCGGAGTGAAGTCCATGACGTTTTTTAAGAGGCACACCCCAAACAATAAATTTGGCATATGTCTGGTCAATCTGTATGCGGCATGGAAATCTATGCCAAGCAGAAGTTGGCATAGATTTCAGTTTCTGGCATAAAGTATGATACATGTGAGTGGCGAGCAGGGTATCAAAAGGTACAAAAAACACAATTGTTTTGCACAAACAGGCCATGCGTAAAATTTTGCAACTTTTTGATGTCGGAAAACTGGAGTTAAAAGTGTTTGTGAACTCCCCAGTGAATGCTCACATCAGTCTTCCATTCTGACACATAAAGACGCCATAAATGCAGATCGCATGACTGCTGTGGCAAGAAAGGACCCATCATACAACTATTTCCTGTCACACGGTTATTGGGTTTACCTGCATCTGCTACTAGGAGGAGCTCACTGTATACAGATTTTTCCAGCTCCCTCTGGTGGTGGCGGCAGGCAGGCAACATTTAAAGGAAGCAGGGGATATGGATGTGAGAAAAAATAGAAATTTAAAAGTTCGTTTTTCTCAACATCATTCTGAACCAATTCACCATTTTCATCTTTGATGCTTACAAGATGAAAATAGTGAATTGGTTAAGAATGATGTTGAGAAGGCCGAACTTTTAAATTCCTATTTTGTATCTATTTTTCCTCAGAAAGTAGATGGAACATCAACTGCTCTTACCTGTGCTATTGGGGAAATAAAAGAATATCTATAAGCAGAGAGATGGTGAGGGAACACTTAGCTAACTTAAATGAATTCAAGTCTCAAGGTCCAGATGAATTTCATCCTAGGATACTAAAGAAAGCAACGGAGGTAATTGCTGAACCACTCGCCATGATCTTTGAAAATTCTTGGAGAACAGGAGAGCTCCCAGAAAATTGGAAAAGGGCAAATGTTGTTCCTATCTTCAAAAAAAGGAAAAAGGTGGATCCAGGAAACTACAGGCCTGTGAGCCTGACTTCTATACCGGGAAAGATCTTTGAACAAATTATTAAACAGCATGTATGCAAGTACTTGGATAAAATGGAGCAATTAACCAGAGCCAGCATGGGATTGTAACAAACAAGTCATGCCAGACTAACCTACTTTCCTTCTATGACAGAATCACCAACTGGGTTGATCAGGGAAATGCGGTGTATATAGTATATCTTGACTTTAATAAAGCATTTGACAAGGTATCTCATACCATACTTATTGAAAAAATCTGGGATTGACAAGGCAACTGTTAGGTGGATTCACAACTGGCTGAGTGATCGTACTCAAAGAGTGGTCATAAATGGCGGCACATCCAATTGGAAGAATGTATCAAGTGGGGTACCACAAGGCTCTGTCCTAGGCCCAGTTTAGGACCCGATGACCCTGGAGGTCCCTTCCAACTCTACCATTCTATGATTTTATGAAAATGCAGCTCTGACCACTATGAAGATAAGTTATGAAATGATGGTAGAAATTAAAGGCATTGTGTAGTGGCCCAGCAGGTCCTTCAGAACAATCATGCACACTTGTCCTGTTTCACCTATCTGTATGCCGACCATAGATACAGAAGGTGCCATCTGTGGGAGAGACTCCCGTTCTGCTATAAGTTAGAGCTCAACTCTGATGTCAGCTGGTCTCCCATTGGCTGACAGTCAGGTTTAATCTTACTGGTGCAGAGCCCCAAGGATGGGAATCAAAGATGCTAGTCCCTATGCAAGAGTGCGGGACGAGAGATCGGTTATAAAAGGAAGTGAGGCAGAGCAGTTAGTCAAACTCAACCAGGAGTGAGTAAAGTGAGGTTGCAGTTCCATGGTCGGAGAGAAGGAGTAATTCAGTGAGTTATTGTTACCCAAGGTGGAGTATGGTGAACAACCCGCTCCCTTGGCATCCCGCAGCAGAGAAAGAAAAGAAGATTCTTTCAATGGTACATCTTCATCTAACAGTGAGTTGTAGCTACCCGATGAAGTAAAAGCCAGGATTAGCAATCCAGCCACTTGTCCCTCTGCTTCATAAAATCCTACTGTCAAATCTAACTTAATTGCTTCATCTAAATTCACTAGTGAGGAAATTGTCTAGTAAGTCAATCTTCAGGAAAATAAGAGAGAGCGTTGAAGTCAGAGTACCATCAAGTGAATAATGTTGTATCTTGCTTGCTTAGAACTGCATTCTGGTATACCTGGTATAAATGTGTCTACCGAGAATTGTGAAGTTAACCTGTTGTTGTAAATACCAAAATTAGTAAATCTGCCTACTCTCAGATTGCTAAACTAAACTGGACTCGTCTCCAATATTTCTGCGGCATATCATCCGAAATGTCCAATTAGAGTGTGGCATCACCATGACAAGGACTAGGCCTCCAGCCATACATACAGTAAGCTCATTGGGGTGTTACAACCCCAAAATCTTAGCGTCCTATGAACAAGATAGTTCCTTCTGTGCCTTACGATCATAAAATCAAGATGTTGGTTGCTGAAAATAACCCCGCTGGCAACCATCCAGCCATCGATGACCAGGCAGGTGTTGCTGCGCCAGTTAATGCTGCTGCACCAGTTATTGCACCTGTAGAATCAGCCCCTGCGATTACTAGCACCTCTTGCTTGTGCCGTTACCATGCCCTATTGCTTAGGAGCGCCCATGCTACCCAAATACAATGGTGAGCGCCACACTCTTGGAGAATTTAAGGGGAAAATGGGAGCAGTGTTCCATCTGTATTCATTAACTATGGAACAGAAAGTAGAAATTCTCATAAACCAGCTAGAAGGTCCCGCTGCCAGAGAAGTTAAAACATGGCCGCGCGAGTACAAAAAGATGGTGGAAGATATTATGGACAGACTGAAGACTATCTATGATAAACAAACCATCTCAGAGATAAAGAAACGCTTCCTTAACAAAAGACAAAAAGTGGGGGAGACACTGAGATAATACGCACTGTCCCTGCAGGAGGACAAGAAGACCGTAGTAAGGGCCGGCCCTAAGGAGGCCGCTGGTGCAGACCAGGCTCTTAAAGGGGTTGTCCCGCGACAGAAAGTGGTGTTAAGTACTTCTGAATGGCCATATTAATGCACTTTGTAATATACATCGTGCATTAAATATTGGCCATACAGAAGTTATACACTTACCCCCTCCGATGCTGGCGTCCCCGTCTCCATGGCGACGATCAAACCTGTTCTCTGGTCGCACAAACAGTCGCGCTTGTGCAGAGAGGAATCCTCTGTTGGCTGTGTCCAGGCTCACGAGCGGCGTCCTGGCTCCTCCCTCTTCTCCGTGTCATCGTAGCTCCGCCTCCGTCACGTGGTGCCGGTCAGCCAATGAGGTGGCTGTAATCGGCAGTGGAACGCAGACTGGAGAAGAACATCCACGGTGCACCATGGGAGAAGACCCGCGGTGCACCGTGGGAGAAGACCAGCGGCGCCATCTTTGAAAGAAGAATCTTCAAAGCTGCAGATCGGGGATCCAGGTAAGCAAATTTTTTTTTTTTTAATTAACAAATGGATGTAATTTAACTGTCTGCTAAGGTGGGGTCTGTGGAAAAAAAAAATTTAGGTTTCGGCGTGGGACAACCCCTTTGAGGAACAGTTTATTGAACCCTCATTAACAGAGACTCTCAGGAGCCAGATGAAGATGCTGTCGGTGCAGCAACCTACATTTCTACAGTTCTAAGAACTGGCCATTACTATTCTGGGTACGGAGCCCCAGACCACTGCCACCAAAACGGACATGATATTCAAACATGCTAACATTTAAATGGGCAACCCCTGGGCAGAAGGACCGCACCCCGGGAGGACAGACAATAAGTCCACACATTCTAAAGGGCATTTCTAAGTATGCAGGCCCCCATCCAGAAGTGATGTTATTTCTGGACGGTATGCCCCTGCCTGCACCCGTTGATACCGAGTCACAAGTCACCACTATCTGCAAGTGTGACTTTGAAAAATACTGGTCCCCGGAAGTTCTCAGCTGTCCACCCAGACAGGCAATTAATGTTGTGGTGAGCAATGGCCTGCCCATACCGCTAGTGGGGTACTGGGAACCGACCGTTATAGCTGGGAAGGCAAAGCTACCCTGGCAAGGAATGCTGGTGGTAGATGTGCCCGACAAGATTGCACAAATCATCACGCTGGGCATGAATATACTAAAAAACTGCTATGTAGAGATGCTAGAAGCGCTGCAGAGTAATATGCCCGCAGCGTCCCAGGCCCAAAGAGCTGTACTAAAGACCACTGTAAAAGCCTTGTCAGCTCAGCAGTGGTTTGCCAATCCGCAGGGTCATTTGGGAAGAGCCTGGTGAAGGACATCAGACTGGTTTTAGTCCCGACAGAGTCTGAATTTCTCTTTTCTGGTTCCAGACATCTCCAGGTCTACATGGTAGTGCTTATGAGGCGATAGTAGAGCCCATCCCCATAGATGGTCACCCATATCTACTGACTGCCTGGCTACTGTGACCAATGGGAAGGTGCTGGTCCGCCTCATCAATATTGGGAATATCCCTGCACAGCTGAACAAATATACTGCTGGCATGAATAATTCTGATACTGCAGCAGTCACTAAAAGTGGCATTTGTTGCTATGTGATGCCATTGGGGAATCCACTTGTTATATTAGTTGCGAGAGCTTTTTAAATTGCTCTTGTTTGATTGTTTGGGTTTTTTGCAAACAGCTGAAAGTTTGTGAATTTGGCAAATAATCCTAATTTGCACTGGAGGCTGAATAATTCTGATTGCAACTGTGTAACAAGACAGAAACCAAAAATCATAGTGTGTAATAATAATATTCCACTCTAGAACCATTGCTGGTTGCATTCTGCATACCCACCACATGCATCACACACATGGGACAGATGCCGCATACACCATTAACACACTGCACACCTGAAGTACATGCACCACTCATACTATTGACACCTTCTGCACACACACACTAGTCCCATGATGGACACATGCACCTCTTACACACTAGGCACATGTCATACATGCATTGTTGATACTCTGGATATATGCCATACCCATGCCATTCACACATATGGCACATGATGAACACACCACACACATGTTAGTCACATACTGCATATCTGACACATGTAGGCACCACTCACACACTGGGTGCATGCTGTACACATCTCACAGGTTTCTTGGAACCACAAGTGAAAATGATTCAATGCCTCGACATACACAGAATATGTGTTGGTCCATTGAATAACCATCAACAAGTTATTTATTACTTCTCCCATAAGACAAACTCCCTAATGGTAAGTGTTTCAAACTCCCCTCCAAATGGGTTTACCCTCTGCTGGATCTATTCCCAGTGCAGGATCTTCTGGTACTCTATTAGGCCAGTCAGACCATATGCCGAATTATGTTACATCGATGACGTCTTTAACAGATGAACTAAAACCCACAAATTGGCGGACTAGTAGAACAGTGTGGGACACAACTTGACCAGCTGGAGGAGACCTTGTAGTCCACACAACTTAATTCTTGTAATAGGCAGAGATATTTGCTAGTCAATCTGATTACCATTAAAATCCACCATTGAACCACAATCCAGTGGAAAAGACATTGAGCAGACTCATACTGCTTTATAGTTACCTGCAGCTAATGCATAATGCTGGCACCTATGTGCTGAGGATACAGCGAGGAGGGAGCTCCGACACGGAGACATCCAGGATTGTTGTAGCTCTTAAGTTGTCCATACACCTATGATGAAAGTTAGCCAAAATGGGACAAATTATGGTCTCTTAAGACAAACTGAGCTCTTGGCCCGATGTAAAGAGCGCTGATCAACATGGATATTAGTCAACCCTAGGTCAGTTTTCTTTTACATGGGCCAAGAATCGGTTTATGGGAACGAACAATCACTACTATGAGCTTTGTCCTCATAACCTGGCTGTACTTTGCCCTGTTCACATGATCGCTCGCTGAAGAACCAGCCAAGGAACGGGTGTTTTACCTTGCTAATCATTTGTCCCTTTACACGGCCAATTGTCAGGTGAGTGAGCATTCAATATTTGGTATGTCTAAAAGAACCTTTGGTCCATGTCTGGGTAAATCGCTCACATGCTCTATGCAAATGGTCATTTGCGATGGGTTATGACAGACCAATGAATTTTGGGTACTAAAGGTACCCTTACACAAAATCTAGGGAATTTGGGCGATAATTATACCATGTGAAAAAAGTGAAACCAGCTCACCCACACCAGACTCTATCCTGGAGTCTAAGTAACATGGAGCAGGGAAGGAAGTTGCCTCAGCCACGGGTGGGTCCAGATCAAAAATACAAGATTTCTTCTAGCACTCATATGAAGGTAAAAACAAAACTTTTATTATAGCATCCTTAAAAACATCCTCATAGAAGAAGAAAACAAAGGTTGAACGATTATTACTTGTTTCAAGCCTCACAAACTGGACTCTTCTTCATAATGTTATTCCCAACCTCTGGTTAAGAACAAACCACGCCTACATTTTATGGTGAATAATCAATGAATCACATTAGGGATGCGCATGACCTCAAACCAACAGTGGGGTTTACCAGCAACTTAGGACAAAAAGTCCAGTTGGTGAGGCTTGAAACATGTAAGAGTCCTTCCCCTCTTTTTCTGTCTGCTTCTATGAGGATGTTTGTAAGGATCTTTGGGCGACTGCCTGTTTCCTGTCAATGGAATCGGACAGCCAGAACAGTCCCCGGCCATTCTGCCTCCATTCACTTGAATAAATATCATTCCTGTGTAAAGGCCAGGACCGATAGGTGGGCATTAGCTCCTGACAGTCATCCCATAGAGAAGGGCCTTTACACTCCCTTCTTCTGCTGGGCGCCAATGAACCAGCCATTAGCTGTATGCTGAAGCATAAGCGGACTATTCCTCTTGATTATGGGTGTGCTTGGTAATCTTCTCTATGCAGCGAATGGTGCATAGAGCGAACAAGGAGTATAAGCATAAAATTTAGGGCCATTCACACCTGCATTAGGCTTTTTTGTCAAATTTAGTTTAACGTGACTACAAAAATGTCAGTCTGCATTGTAAGGAGGGAGCCCTGGTTCCAGTTTGTGCTGTAATGAGCTATCTTATGGCTCCTATAGTTATGTAATCTGGATGGTATAAGGGTGACCTCTGCTGGCTGTGATACATTACTGCAGTTTTTTGTATTTCCCTATGGAGTGTTGTATGTGACTTTCCATTGGCTACAGAGGTCAGGTGGGAGATCTGGAGAACTTGAGATCATAGAGAGCTTCAAACTGGAGACCAATTCCAGAGTTACTGAGCCTTAAGAGAGACTGCATTGTGGGAGAGACAGCAGACAAAGGAGTAAGGAGCCATATGAGACATGACCTGGAGAATCTGTTAGAGAGGGACAGTGGCACAAGAAAGGAGGCAGACGGTATCTATATTTTTATAAGTCGCGTCGTACCCCAATTCCTGTATCACCTGCCCCCACGCATGATAAAACTTTATGGCAATGAATGGCTGCATTAACATATAGAAGACATATGGATCATAATATGCGAGTGTGTCTTACTAAGATTCTACCATAGTCGTCCTTCACAGATGTTAATCCTAAGTAATTCTATAGCTGTCAGTCAAGCAGACATCAGCTCCTAGACGACAGCCGAGCGTCAAACTTAATTAGAAGAAGCTTTTTCATAAAATGTCATGTGTATTGAAATAAGTTTGTCGAGAAACACAGAATACATTATCAGTGCTATCCGGAATGCGATGCTTCATTGTACGATTAATGAGGGATTCTTGACTTTAGGTCTCTTAGACGTGTTTCTGAGACATCAATGTTTGATGTTGTTGCCCTGGCCTGGTACCTAACATCCAGAGGACATGCCCCAGGAGCTCTTCTCCTAGCTACCCCACACTCAGGAACCCCTATGGCCAGAATGGAGAGCGTCAGTAAAGAGCAGCTTGCATTTGAGTAGGCACCATGTAATCCAACATATTCCCTGCGGGTGACAGCACCTTCACCTGCGACAGCGGCAGAAGCAAGTCACATCAAGTGCAAGATGTGGCTATATTAGGAAACTCTCTTGCATTCCCAATTGGCACCGTATAATTGTATTATTTTAGCAGCATATTATTTTATTATTTGGGCACTCTATGGTGGTATTATATGGGCGTTATATGTTCACATTATTTGCAAACTGTATGATTGTATTATTTGGGCACTAGATAGCTGTATTATTTATGCATTATATGGTGGCATTACTTGAGCACTGTGTGGCTATATTATATGGCCATTATATGCTGCCATCATTTGGGAACCAAATGATTATATTATATGGGCACTGTATAGGTGTATTATTTGGGCATTGTAGGGTTGTATTATTTGGGCGCTGTATAGTTGTATTATTTGGGCATTGTATGTTTACACAATTTGGGCACCTTATGATTGCATTATTTGGGCACTGCTTTGTTGTATCATTTGGGCACTCAATGGTTATATTATTTGGACAGTCTATGCTTATATTATTTGGACATTGTATGGTTGCATTATTTGGGTACTCTATGCTTATATTATTTGGACACTATGGTTGTATTATTTTGGCCCTGTATGGTTGTATTATTTTGGCCCTGTATGGTTGTATTTACTGGGCCCTGTATGGTTGTATTATTTTGGCCCTGTATGGTTGTATTATTTTGGCCCTGTATGGTTGTAATATTTTGGCCCTGTATGGTTGTATTATTTTTGCCCTGTATGGTTGTATTTACTGGGCCCTGTATGGTTGTATTTACTGGGCCCTGTATGGTTGTATTATTTTGGCCCTGTATAGTTGTATTATTTTTGCCTTGGACACTCTATGGTTATATTTCTTTGGCCCTGTATGGTTGTATTTACTGGGCCCTGTATGTTTGTAATATTTTGGCCCTGTATTATTTTGGCCCTGTATAGTTGTATTTATTGGGCCCTGTATGGTCGTATTATTTCGGCACCATACAGTGTTATTATTTGGGAACTCTATAGTTGTATTATTTGGACGCGCTATGGTTATATTTTTTTGGGACTGCATAGTTGTATTATTTGGGCACCATATGGTGGTATTACTTGGACACTCTATGTTTATAATATTTGCTTATATTTTTTGGGCACTATATGGTGGCACTATTTTGGCCCTGTATTATTTGGGCACCGTATTATTTGTCTAGTATATTGTAGGCCAGTAGGGAAGAGTCCACGGGGCGGAAGCCAACCTAAACACAGCCTTGACCTCCCTCTAAGGCAAACTCCAAATTTAAACTCATAACCCAGTGAACTGAAGTTCCACAATGTGATGGTTCATCGTTAACATTCCCGTTGTAACATCCTGCCAATACAAACCCCAAATGAACGCTGCCTCCCCTTCTAAATCTGGGCATTTATCAGCATTTCCATCTCTGAATCATTCCTGACTGCTCCATTTTGCAGCCTCTTCTGATGCTAGACATATGCTCACGTGAGTAATACAGAGCATTTGCCATGTAAATGTGTTGACCTATTTCCATCTTCATTTAGCACACGCACTATTTACATCATAAATCTCATCTCGTCTTTGATTTTAGGAGAATTTTAAGCTGTTTACCACAAAGGTTTCAGCCGACCGCGCCTGCTCTATCCTCTCGCAGTGCGGACGGATGGAGCCGAGCTCCGCCATCATTCATCAATTTAATAGCAATTTATAAAGGTCAAGAAGAAAAGTAATTAGTGCGTCTTTCATGGAGGAGAGGAGGGATAATTTTGGTTCAGTCAGCTGTTACAATGGAGCAATGAGTGATCATTGTGGAGAAAGCAGTTACTTTACATGTCATAAAGGGCCCTAAAGATGAAGAATAGCAAAATAGAGAAGCCCATAGTGATCTGTCATATTCCGAGGGCTGCCATTTACAGTATAGGTATGGTCAGTTGGCCCGGTCCCTTACATTTCTTCACTCTTCTCCCTTCCGTCAGCTTCCGTCCTATAGTGTAACTTTATAGACGCATGGTATAAGGACAGAGGCTTTTGCAACATTCTGGCCCCAGGGACTGCCCAAGTTTTAATGCTGCCTGAGCCAAAGTGTGACATAGCACCCCCCCTCCAAGAAAAACAAACTAATTTTACAGGCATTGAAAACACCAATACTTAAGATACCCAATATATATTTGAATGTTGAGATTTATCTGAAGTGACAGAGTAATAGTGTCCCCCTTAGTGGTTGTAATAGTAATATTGACCCTCTTAATGTCCCCAGTAGTAATAGTGACCCTGTTAATGGCTCCACTAGTAATGGTGTTCCACATAGTGGTCCCAGTAGTAATAATAGCCCCAATAGTGAGTGTCCCCTTTAGTGTCCCCAGTAGTAATCTTGACCCCCTTAATGACCCCAGTAATAATAGTGACCCTGTTAATGGCTTTAGTAGTAACAGTGGCCCCAGCAATAATAGTGGTCAGTGTACTACTAATGGTCCCAGCAGTAATAGTGACCCTGTTAGTGGCCCCAGTAATAATAGTAACCCCCACAGTGGCCCTGGGAAATAATTGTGGTCGCAGTAGTAATAATGTCCCCCATAGTGGCCTCAGTAGTATTATTGATCCCAGTAATAATAGTAGTCAGTATACTACTAGTGTTTCCAGCAGCAATAGTGACCCTGTAGTGGAACCCCAGTCAGTAGTAACCTGACATAACTATTTCACTCAATTGACCTGTAGCTCCGCTGTGTCCGCCACTACTGCAATCAGTCTGGGAGCCCTGACCTCTCCACTCAGCGTATGGTAATATCTGCAGCTTTCCTTCCTAAATATATGAACCCTAATGTCCATGTGTATGGAGAAGCTGGTGGAAACAGCTGTAGGATGAGCAACAGTTGTGGAAAGTATATCGGAGCCTTCAGTTATTTCTGAAGTGAGAATGACCCAGAAATCCCCCAGGACATTCTCACAGAAGATCTACTACAACAGTGAGAATGACCTGCAGGACATTCTCATGAACGCAAATATCAGATATGTGTGTCAGGACTTGAATCCAGGAGCTCCTTTGAGCTATCCAGCCTTTGGGTAGCTCCCCTGCATGACCTTGTTCTTGGCTTCTGCTCCTGATCCAGTTTCCTGTTTGGCTCCACCCTGTTCTCCCAGATTGGACATTCTGTAAAAGCCCGTCCCTGCCACTTCCTCCCTATGTAATTATTGAGCTCCCAGCCAGTAGTCAAGCTCCACCACCTGCCTGCTCCTCCCCACCACGAACTGACACTTACTAGAGATGAGCGAATGTACTCGGACATGCCCCTTTTTCACTCGAACATCGCAATTTTCGAGTACTTCCGTACTTGGGTGAAAAGATTTGGGGGGCGCCATGGGTGAGTGGGGGGTTGCAGCTGGGAGTGGGGGGGAGAGGGAGAAAGAGAGAGCTCCCCCCTGTTCCCCGCTGCTACCCCCCGCTCCGCCACGCCGCCCCCCGGCGCCCCCCGAATCTTTTCACCCGAGTACGGAAGTACTCGAAAATAGCGATGCTCGATCGAGTAATTACTCGAAACGAGTACATTCGCTCATCTCTAATACTTACCCATTACCAACTTCTGGATTTCCTCTGACTACGCTACCTGCCTGCTCCTTTGTACTGCAACTGATACTTACCTGTTACTGACCTCTGGCTTTCTTCTGACTACGCTATCTGTCCGCTCGGGTTACAACAAGAGGCTCCGGACCCGCACAAGATCGCTACAGTGTATGAAAACTAATAGCTAATCATTTTTTTCTGTAAAATAAACCAGATTATGAAGACTCCTTTGACATCAGAAGACTCATCTCTGTGTAGGCTCCCTCGTAATCAGTAAAGTGTCTGAAAACCGATCTGAGACAGGAACACTGTGATATTTGACTAATGTAGAAAATGTCGGCTATGATTAATTAAAATGACATTTCTATGGAAAGCATAAATTAGCCCTTAATATTTTAATACAAATTTGTTTTAATGCGCCGCTCCCTCGTCTGCGGCTTCATCGGCTTTTGCTTTCAGGTTAATGTACTGCAGGTTATTGGGAAACGTTAGATCATTATCATGTAAATGGGAAACGTTCACTAGTAATGTGATGAAAATTAATTTAGAACTACAAATAAGCTTCACAAACTACAGACACAGAATGAATGTTGATACTGCCGGGCCGAAGAAAACTCATTTTTCCTTGTGTAATTTAAAAGCCTTTTAATGCTGCTATGCGTGCGACATAACTAAATGTATCGCACTGTGCATAAAGCTGTAATTACAGAGCCATACAGTCATGCCTACTCTTTCTCATGCATTTTATATTAGCAGTTGCGACATGGAAACCATCAACAAGCAGCTGTTGACAAATCTGCAATTATTTGTATTTGTCTCCATTTAGTCCCTTCAGTGTATAATTATATACTGCAGTGTATGGTTTATGGGACTGACATTTTTAGCATATATTCCACCACACTGCGGTAAAACCTCACTCTTATAGCGCTATGTGACTACAGGCTAACACCCCTACAGCCTCTGTTATGTCTGTGCAGGACACAAGTATGGCAACCCTCATGGATGTCACCAACCTTCTTAAGATTAATGTTCGCAATGGACCATCATACAAGTGATGGACAAAAATATGGAAACGCCATATGAAATGCATGAGATTTTAATCATTAGCACTGAGCTAACCTTTTGACTCCTGCTTGTCTGAGAGATTTCCTGCAAAATTTGTGTTTACCTCACCTCTTGCCCTGCTCTGGGTGGTTTTGGGAGCCAGCTGGTAACAGCAGGAGTACTTAGGATTTGGGGGGTATACGCTCTGAGGCTAGGTCTGGTGTCTCTCCCGGCTCCCCTCATCCTGTTGGTAGCCAATCCACAGTTCCCGGCCGCTAGATGTAATAACACCTCCCTAGCTCTCCGACTCCCCGAGTCAGAAATGTGGTAACCCAAACCGGCGTGAAGCCCCTGAGGGAGTTTTACATTGACGCAAGACCGCCCTCTGGCGCATGGCTGAGTTATTTTCAGGTGAGGGGTTTTGTGGAGTCTCTGACGCCCGGGGGGTGTGGAGGCCGACAGTTGTCTCCATTTGAATCCTTGTGTATGTCGATGGTCCCTACTGAACATGGGATCTTGGTTATCTATAAAATGCTGCTCGCTGGTGACACGGGGGACATGGTCCCTAGTTACACAGTCCAATGGGAACTGGAGCTGGGGAGGAGTTGCTCCAGGCCGGTATGGCAGAGGGCCTTCCTTTTGTTTTACAAGAGTACCACATTTGGTAGACTACAGTTGCAGAATTTCAAAATTTTATCTCGCTAGTATTGAACTCCATCGAGGCTGCACCAAATGGATGCCCAGATCGTCTCGGTGTGCCTCTTTCCTTGCCTTACTTAGTTTTGTTTAGGCTGCAGATAATCTTTTATTTTATAATTAGCCATATTGCTATTTTTCAGTATGATGTGACTCTGGTTTATTTGAAAATGCCTAATAATATGATTGAACATAAAGCAATATAAATGACATTTGCAGGTGTTAGATTGGTAACATTGGACCACGGACTCAGCGGTACACAGAACTGCTACCTGAACCATGCAGGGATTGAACCTGCAACCTTCATGTCGTGAGTGAAAGCTTAGGACTGCATACTGCTGCCTTTACACTCTTGCCCACATGAGGCCCCATATATAATGCAGTGTCCGAGGAGTAGGCCCACAGCTGAGGAGATAGCGGGTAGAGAAAGACCTTGTCACAGTGGCTCTAGTATCTCCTCCCCTGAGGGGTTGCTCGGGACCCAACCAAGTTACTGCTGTGTGTGAACATCATCAAGTTTTACCACAGAGCACAGAACGGTGGCGTCACTTGGGACAAATGGACTCCCCTCACAGAAAAAGTGACCAGGGGTTACCATGAGTCCATTTGTCACACGTGATGCCACCGTTCCGTCCTCTGCGGTGAAATTGACGATAAAATAAAATAGTCCACACACACAGGGGAAACTTTCTGAACAAAACCGGGAACGGTCTGTAATGTCCATTTACTGTAACTTGACAAAGTCCAAACCACATCAACAGTCCTGGCACAGATACAACAAATCAGAGTTGTGGATGATGGGCTTTTATGCATCAAGGACCCAGTCTCTTGCTCCCAGAAATTCTCCAGGACCTCCAAATTCTAGGCCCACTTTCAGGATATACTCTCAATTTGGAAAAAAACAGAGGTTTATTAACAAAAGGTTCGCGAAGGCCATGCTGGTCCAATCAATACCCCTTTCAATGGCGAATACCCTTTTTTACCTATCTGGGGATTCGTATACCTAAAAACCCACGTGAAATGTATAGTGCGAACATCAAACCATATATAACAGCCCTAGAGCAGACTCTATTAAAGTGGAGAAGACTCCCACTCTCATATGTAGGCAGATGCCATCTGTTTAAGACTGTCGAATTTCCTTGTCTCCTATACATATTCCACAACCTCCCAGTGTACCTCACCTTGGAAGATGAAAAATGGATAAACTACCTCTTAAGAACATTCATCTGGAAGGGAGGCAGGTGTAGGATCTAGAGATGAGCGAGCATACTCGTCCGAGCTTGATGCTCGTTCGAGTATTAGGGTGCTCGAGATGCTCGTTACTCGAGACGAACACCACGCGGTACTCGTCTCGATTAAACGAGCACTGACCATTGAATTCAATGGAGCCGGCAATACAGCCGGCTTCATTGAAAGCAATGGCCTGCCGGCGAGCGCGGGATGAATTGTCGGGAAGGGCTTAAATATATAAGCCCTTCCCTGCAATTCATCCAGAAATGTGTAAAAAAAAAATATATATATATATACTCACCTGGTCCCGGCAGACGGAGTTCAGTGCAGCCAGCAGCAGTCCTTCTGAACTGCTCTGAACAGCTGTGAGTAGTATTCAGCAGCCGGGGATTTAAAATCCCCGCCTGCTGAATGAGCTGCCTCTAATTGGTCACAGCCTGACCAATCATGAATTTATGAATGGGTGTGTGCCTGCTTCCTCTGATTGGCTCAGCGGGACCAATCAGATGAGAGGCAGCAGTCACAGCCTGACCAATCAGAGGCAGATTCCACTCACACACCCATTCATAAATTTATGAATGGGTGTGTGACTGCTTCCTCTGATTGGCTCAGCAGGACCAATCAGATGAGAGGCAGCAGTCACTCACCCATTCATAAATTCATGAATGGGTGTGTGAGTGGAATCTGCCTCTGATTGGTCAGGCTGTGACCAATTAGAGGCAGCTCATTCAGCAGGCGGGGATTTTAAATCCCCGGCTGCTGAATACTACTCACAGCTGTTCAGAGCAGTTCAGGAGGACTGCCACTGGCCGCGCTGAACTCCGTCTGCCGGGACCAGGTGAGTATATATATATTTTTTATTTTTACACATTTCTGGATGAATTGCAGGGAAGGGCTTATATATTTAAGCCCTTCCCGACAATTCATCCCGTGATCGCCGGCAGCCCATTGCTTTCAATGGAGCCAGCTGTATTGCCGGCTCCATTGAATTCAATGGGCTAACATCGTTCTTCTCTGCCACAGCTGTTACAGCTGTGGCAGAGGAGAACGATCTTTATGCTGACAGTGCGGAGGGGGGGGGGCCTCACTCTTGCCACTATTGTGGCTTAATAGTGGGACCTGGGAACTTGAGATGCAGCCCAACATGTAGCCTTTCGCCTGCCCTATCCGTTTCTGTGTCGTTCCCATCACTTTCTTGAATTTCCCAGGTTTTCACAAATGGAAACCTTAGCGAGCATCGGCGATATACAAAAATGCTCGAGTCACCCATTGACTTCAATGGGGTTCGTTACTCGAAACGAACTCTCGAGGATCACTGAAAGTCCGACTCGAGTAACGAGCACCCGAGCATTTTGGTGCTCGCTCATCTCCAGTAGGATCCCCTTTAAAATTCTTAGACAACCGCGGAATAACAGAGGGCTGAATCTCCCTAATATAAGAACATAGCGCACTAACCAGAATCATAATAGATTGGTTGCAACAGACATCATTTTTCATAGACACTCAGGCTAAGCAGAAACTTGTACCCCAGATAGCCCTCCCCAACTTCTTACACTTAACATTCCAAATGATCCCAGAGGCGCACAGAGAAAACCCCCTTCTAATGTCAACGTGGAAAGCATGGCAGAAAATCCGTAACATACCCTTCTTACACCTCAACTTCTCGCCTTACCTAACATTGCTAAATACCCCGTATCTCCACACTAATTCCTCACATGGCGAATTCCGTCACTGGCACGGCGGAGAAATAGTCAATATGGAATCTTTATTACACCGAAACACACATAAAATGCTGTCACTGGGAGATCTGCAGGTTAATACCCACAAATTCGCTTCACCTTCTTCCCATACCTATAGGCCAAAAGCTATATAGACAGAATATTGCTGAAAATACCCACAAATGAATGGCTGGGACTGAACCAGTTGCAACTGAAACATCCCCCTGGAGCGAACCTACCAATTTTTAAACATCCCGTGATATGATATTTCAAAAACAGCGCTTTCCAGATGGTCCATAGACATACCTGAACTAAAAGTACCGCTACTCCTAAAAGCATTACGATACAGTATAGCCACTCTCCCAGCAAGTAGATATATAGAGATGACTCTGCAACTATATCACAGAGCGTACATCACCCCACAGCGAGGCTACAAAATGGGAATATATAATAATGACAGATCCTTCAGATGTGGGCAACTGGGGGCGTCACTGTCTGTGGGACTGGGCGGTGGTCCAGAGATTCTGGAACAGAGTACAACGCTTCACTATAACTAACCTGACTTCTGCAGCCCCGCTGGACCCGGTCTGGGCAATCTTTGGATACAT
The DNA here is from genome assembly GCF_035609145.1 of Eleutherodactylus coqui. Lineage (NCBI taxonomy): Eukaryota > Metazoa > Chordata > Amphibia > Anura > Eleutherodactylidae > Eleutherodactylus > Eleutherodactylus coqui. The sequence continues at coordinate 35,649,995 of NC_089837.1, forward strand.
AAACCCAGATAAACAAAGATGCACCCTGGCAGGCCATAAGCTTCCATTACTGGTGGCCACGGCGGGGGTAAAAACAATCCTACATACTTGGATGGACTTGACTCCGCCCCCTTTAAAGTCTTCTTGGAGAAGCTCTTATTTATTATGCGTATGGACTGGGTGGAGGCCTCTCTCCAAAAGGAAACACAAGTAGAGGGATTTTTCGAGATATGGGAAAGTTTTATTGATAGCCTACCGCACAGAGTAAAAAGAGCAATACATGAGTCCTTCAGAACACTTACATGGTACATGACAAGGTCTATGATGAATGACCCCCGAATTGTTGGGGTGTGACTGATGGGGGGGCGCGGTGGGGGCCAGAGCATGCCGGAGCGCTTATACGCTTCTGGGACGAATAATATATATCTGCTTGAGACTTTATGGAGGAAGAGAGATGCAAAGGAGAAAGAAAAGAAATTAATGGCGTCAACTTGGTCCAAGGTTGGTTAGGTTGTTGTAATATGTTGAAGGTTTTTGACCCATAATGTGACCCCATGTTTTCCAATCCCTCCACCCTCCGTACTAATTGAGAAGGCAGGAAAACCATATTTAAGTATTGATGATCAAATTTACTGAAATGGATAGAGGAAATATTTTCCTAGAAGAAAAATATATGTGGTCTGCAAATCATGTCCTATGAAGAACAGTTAAAGGATCTGGGAATATTTAGCTTCCAAAAAAGAAGGCTGAGAGGAGACTTAATAGCGGTCTACAAATATCTGAAGGGCTGTCACAGTGCAGAGGGATCAGCCCTATTCTCATCTGTACAAGGAAAGACTAGAAGCAATGGAATGAAACTGAAAGGGAGGAGACACAGATTAGATATTAGATAGAGAGGGTGATGAATGAGTGGAACAGGTTACCACGGGAGGTGGGGAGTTCTCCTTCAATGGAAGTGTTCAAACAAAGGCTGGACATACATCTGTCTGGGATGATTTAGTAAATCCTGCACTGAACAGGGGGTAGAACCCGATGACCCTGGAGGTCTCTTCCAACTCTACCATTGTATGATCTCAATACAATTGTATGTCTATCAATATTTGCTTTGTAACAGTACGGAAACCCTGTGTAATGCAAAATGTTTAATAAAAGCAAGTTGAAATACAAATCAGAGTGGTGTAACAGGGAGGATTCTCAGGGTATCTCGGATGATCCACAATCCTAGTTATCTGTGTGATTCCACTCCAGGTGAGTTTTTCTCTCACTCTTTACCAGTTCACACTCACGTTAGTTGTGCCCTCCTTACATTGACGTGGCTTGTCTCACTCTCAGACCATCGCTCGGCCTCCTCCATGATCCAAACACAGGCAGACCAGTGTCTGTGTGGCACACTCACTGACAGACTTCTTCCCAGACAGATTCTATACTGACCAACTCTTGCATTCTGCAAACACACACACACACATATATATATATATATATTGTAGAGGTGCACTACAGAGAATGACCTGTAGGGGGCAACAGACAGGCAGTTTGGTGCCTGAGACAAGGGGAAAACAGGTGTGGTCAGTAAGTAGGATAAAGGTGTTCCCTCCTGCTACAGTCAGTGGTGAACTAGGCTGCAAGCCTGAGACAGGTCCAGTGAGAGGGACCTGGGCTGTGAGAGCCCGAGACAGGTCCAGTGAGAGGGACCTGGGCTGTGAGAGACCGAGACAGGTCCAGTGAGAGGGACCTGGGCTGTGAGAGCCCGAGACAGGTCCAGTGAGAGGGACCTGGGATGTGAGAGCCCGAGACAGGTCCAGTGAGAGGGACCTGGGCTGTGAGAGCCCGAGACAGATCCAGGGGGAGGCCTGGACAGGAAGCAAGAGGTCTGGAGAGAAACCCGAAAACTAAACAGAGAGCTACATTGTCCCAGCAGGACACTTGGGGAACTCTGGCCCTAAGATTGAGGTCTGGAGACGCTACAACATAAGGACAAGCTGCACTTCTGGACTACTACAGGTCTGTGAAAGTAAATGGACTTATTGATGTTTAGCTTAGTTGTGGACTTTAATCCTCCTCCTGTGGACTGGTGGAGGATTGAACTGATGGACTTTGCAAACTTTATCATTTTCTGGAGACCCAGTCATTTCTGTTATGCTAAACTTATGTGGAATAAACTGAAGAAGTAAGTTACCATTGGCATACTCATTAACCCCTGTGTTGCAATATATGGTGGAGGATGCGGGCACAAGCGGTGAATGTCCCAGCTCAAAAACGGCAGTGAAAATGCAGCCAGCCTCTATGAGTATGGAGGAATTGCTGAAGCAATTAATGCAGGAAAAGGTGCAGCAAAAGGAGACCATGGCTCAGCAGCAAAAAGCCCATGTAGAGACTATGCAGGTGCAGCTGGAAGAAAGGCAACTCGTAATGAGCAGTTGGCTGCACTGACAGAGTCAGTCAGGGCTACAAAGGAGATAGCACCTCCAGAACAAAGTGAGACAGTCTTAAAGAAGAAGGAGCGCCTCACAAGATTAACTGAAACTGAAGATGATCACAGGGGGTTGTTGGGAAAACAAACCCACAGGTGTGAACAAGGCTTGAAAAAGTTGAAGACGGTCAGCAAAGAGAAATGTTGAATGGGAAGTTCAGATAAATCAGCTTAAGGAAAAGCTGGAAATGGAGAAAGCTGCTTGCAGCCGAGCAGAGAAGTAAGCAGAGGTATTGAGAGGCATATTGGACTTTAACAAAGCCCAAGAAGCTCGTCAGGAGCAGGTGCTGACCCAGCTACAGATAAGCAGGGATGAAAAAATAGAACTATATGAAGCTCAGATCCAGAACCTTAATCAGACCCATGCGCTAGCTATGAAGGAACTGTCCCAACGGTTGGAGCAAGCTGAAAAGATGAATGAAACCTTGGAAGAGGTCAAACAGGCTGTGGAAAGCAAGAGTACTGAGCTTACCCATAAGCTGAAGGTGCTTTTGCAGGCTAAGGAGGAGTCTGAATGCAAGAGAAATACAGTAGAGATGCAGCTTCAAGAGCTACAAATAAAAATAACTGAAGGTGACAGTGTGCAGACAGCGTTGTCTGAGCAGGTGAGCAGGCTGCAGGTGGAGCTGGAAGCTCAGAGTGAAGAGTCCCAGAAGCTACAGCAAGAAGAGATGCAGCAGAGGCTTGGTCTCAGTGCAGACCTGAAGACAATGCAAGATGAGAGAAATGTGTTCCTCAAGCAGGTAGAGGAAGATACAGAAGCTAAGAGAAACCTGCCAGAGCAGATTGCAACACTTCAGGTTGAGGTGGTGGATCTGGAATATAGACTGGAGAAGAGTGCCATGTGCATGGATTCTGTGCAAGAGCAGAAAAGAGAAATACAAGGGGAATTAGAAGCTATAAGGCAGCAGTATGAAGAGAAAACAGCCGCCTATGATAAACTTGAGAAGGTTAAAGTAAGTCTTCAGCAAGAGTTAGAAGATGTTACTGTGAAGATTGGTCACCAACAGGACCCTGTGTCCAAACTGGAGAAGAAACAGAAGCTGTGTGAACAGGGGCTGACTGAAGAGAAAGCCAGATCGGGGAGATATGCCAGTGAACTTGAGCATGCAGAAGAAAGGGCTAGAGAAAAAGTAACAGAGGTACTAACCTTGACACGCACCCTGAAAGTGGGGTCAGAAGAAAGACAGTTCTCAGAGAAGTTGTGCATGAAGATAAAAAGGTTGGAAATCAAATAGTCAAGTGGCTGAAAGGAGGGTTCGGAGACCAGAGATGTCTAAAACCCAGGTCAGACAGAAAAGAAGAGAAAAAATGATCTTGTTAAAGAATCTGAAAAAAGAGTTACAAGTAGTAAAGAATGCAAAATTATGTTTACAAAGTGAGGCTACTGAAGCTGAGAAGGTCTCAGAAGTGGCAGCAGAAGGAATTGGAGGAATTGCAGCAAGAGAATAATGACCTCAAAAAGCAAACCCAGAAAGTGAAGAAACAGTTTGTTCAAGTGGTAGAAGCCTATCACAGGGATGCTGGCTAGAGATGAGCGAGCACCAAAATGCTCGGGTGCTCGTTACTCGGGACGAACTTTTCGCGATGCTCGAGGGTTCGTTTCGAGTAACGAACCCCATTGAAGTCAATGGGCGACCCGAGCATTTTTGTATTTCGCCGATGCTCGCTAAGGTTTCCTTGTGTGAAAATCTGGGCAATTCAAGAAAGTGATGGGAACGACACAGCAACGGATAGGGCAGGCGAGGGGCTACATGTTGGGCTGCATCTCAAGTTCACAGGTCCCACTATTAAGCCACAATAGCGGCAAGAGTGGGGCCCCCCCCTCCCAAAAACTTTTACTTCTGAAAAGGCCTCATTAGCATGGCATACCTTTGCTAAGCACCACACTACCTCCAACAAAGCACAATCACTGCCTGCATGACACTCCACTGCCACTTCTCCTGGGTTACATGCTGCCCAACCGTCCCCCCCCCCCCCCCCACAGCGCACACCAAAGTGTCCCTGCGCAGCCTTCAGCTGCCCTCATGCCACACCACCCTCATGTCTATTTAGAAGTGCGTCTGCCATGACGAGGAACCGCAGGCACACACTGCAGAGGGTTGGCACGGCTAGGCAGCGACCCTCTTTAAAAGGGGCGGGGCGATAGCCCACAATGCTGTACAGAAGCAATGAGAAATCCAATCCTGTGCCACCTCCATCTGGAGCTGCACACGTGGGCATAGCAATGGGGAACCTATGTGCCACACACTATTCATTCTGTCAAGGTGTCTCTGCATGCCCCAGTCAGACCGGGCTTTTTAATTCATAGACACAGGCATGTCCAACTCCCTATTGTGAAGTCCCTGTCGACCGACAGCATGGGTGGGTGCCAGGAAGCCACCAGCGGTACATAAAAATATCCCATTGCATTGCCCAACACAGTTGAGGTAGTAATGTCGTGCTTAATGCAGGTGGGCTTCGGCCCACACTGCATGCCCCAGTCAGACTGGGGTTCTTTACAAGTGGAAACGGATGCATTTATAATTCCCTGTGGACCCACAGCATGGGTGGGTGCCAGGAAGCCACCGGCGGTACATAGAAATATCCCATTGCATTGCCCAACACAGCTGAGGTAGTAATGTCGTGCTTAATGCAGGTGGGCTTCGGCCCACACTGCATGCCCCAGTCAGACTGGGGTTCTTTACAAGTGGACACATGTAGGTTAAACTCCGTGTGCACCTACAGCATGGGTGGCTCCCTGGAACCCACCGGCGATACACAAAAATATCCCATTGCATTGCCCAACACAGCTGAGGTAGTAATGTCGTGCTTAATGCAGGTGGGCTTCGGCCCACACTGCATGCCCCAGTCAGACTGGGGTTCTTTAAGAGTGGAAACAGATGCATTTATAATTCCCTGTGGACCCACAGCATGGGTGGCTCCCTGGAACCCACCGGCGGTACATAGAAATATCCCATTGCATTGCCCAACACAGCTGAGGTAGTAATGTCATGCTTAATGCAGGTGGGCTCCGGCCAACACTGCATGCCCCAGTCAGACTGGTAATATGTACCTTAACAGTAACCGCGTTGGTGGTAATGTGGTGGTGACTGCGGACCTAGTAGCGCGGTTTTATTTTGTTGGTTTTCGGAATGTGGCCAGGATTAAGTGGGCCGTGGCGGGGGATGTTTTGGAGGCACTACGTGTCCTCTCCACGTGTCCGTGGTTATATGCACCTTAACAGTAACAGCGTTGGTGGGAAATGGCCTCCTTGCCATCATGTCTTTGGGAAGCCTCTGTTTCCACACCCCAGAGACATACCATTAGCAGCGGTATAGGCAGAGCCCAGAATTAGTAACATTTCAGCCGTAGCATTAGCGACAGGCCCCACTAACATATCACTAGCAGCATTATAGGGGGAGCACAGTCTTAGTTCCATTTAAGTCATTGTAGCAGCCTACACAGGCCCCAGGAACAATTCCAAAGCAGCAGTATAGTGGGAGCGCAGTCTTAGTTCCATTTCAGTAGCTGCAGTATAGCCAAGGCCCAAGTTACATTTATGTAGCTAAAGTGTAGGCCAACCCCGCACACACTTCTGTACCATGAGTGCAGGTGAAGAACATACAAATTGCTATGATTACACTGTAGGTGAGGGCCCCAAAACATTGGTGTACCAACAGTACTAATGTACCTCAGTAAAAATTGGCCATGCCCAACCAAGATGGCAGGTGAAACCTATTAATCGCTTTGGTTAATGTGGCTTAAGTGGTAACTAGGCCTGGAGGCAGCCCAGTTTAACTAAAAATTGGTTCAAGTTAAAGTTTCAACGCTTTTAAGAGCATTGAAACATATAAAAATTGTTTAGACAAATTAGATGAGTGAGCCTTGTGGCCCTAAGAAAAATTGCCCGTTCAGCGTGATTATGTGAGGTTTCAGGAGGAGGAGCAGGAGGAGGAGGAGGAATATTAGACACATATTGATGAAGCAGAAATGTCCCCGTTTTGGATGGTGAGAGAGAACGTAGCTTCCATCCGCGGGTGCAGCCTACGTATTGCTTACGTATCGCTGCTGTCCGCTGGTGGAGAAGAGAAGTCTGGGGAAATCCAGGCTTTGTTCATCTTGATGAGTGTTAGCCTGTCGGCACTGTCGGTTGACAGGCGGGTACGCTTATCTGTGATGATTCCCCCAGCCGCACTAAACACCCTTTCCGACAAGACGCTAGCCGCAGGACAAGCAAGCACCTCCAGGGCATACAGCGCGAGTTCAGGCCACGTGTCCAGCTTCGACACCCAGTAGTTGTAGGTGGCAGAGGCGTCACGGAGGACGGTCATGCGATCGGCTACGTACTCCCTCACCATCCTTTTACAGTGCTCCCGCCAACTCAGCCTTGACTGGGGAGCGGTGACACAGTCTTGCTGGGGAGCCATAAATCTGTCCAGGCCCTTAAAGACTGTTGCACTGCCTGGGCTGTACATGCTGCTCGATCTCCGCACCTCCCCTGCTTCCTGGCCCTCGGAACTGCGCCTTCTGCCACTAGCGCTGTCGGATGGGAATTTTACCATCAGCTTGTCCGCCAGGGTCCTGTGGTATAGCAACACTCTCGAACCCCTTTCCTCTTTGGGAATGAGAGTGGGAAGGTTCTCCTTATAGCGTGGGTCGAGCAGTGTGTACACCCAGTAATCCGTAGTGGCCAGAATGCGTGTAACGCGAGGGTCACGAGAAAGGTATCCTAACATGAAGTCAGCCATGTGTGCCAGGGTACCTGTACGCAACACATGGCTGTCCGCACTAGGAAGATCACTTTCAGGATCCTCCTCCTCCTCCTCCTCCTCCTCCTCCTCAGGCCATAAACGCTGAAATGATGACAGGCAAGCAGCATGGATACCGTCAGCAGTGGGCCAAGCTGTCTCTTCCCCCTCCTCCTCATCCTCCTCATGCTCCTCCTCCTCCTCCTGAACGCGCTGAGATATAGACAGGAGGGTGCTCTGACTATCCAGCGACATACTGTCTTCCCCCGACTCTGTTTCCGAGCGCAAAGCGGCTGCCTTTATGGTTTGCAGGGAACTTCTCAAGATGCATAGCAGAGGAATGGTGACGCTAATGATTGCAGCATCGCCGCTCACCACCTGGGTAGACTGCTCAAAGTTTCGAAGGACCTGGCAGATGTCTGCCAACCAGGCCCACTCTTCTGAAAATAATTGAGGAGGCTGACTCCCACTGCGCCGCCCATGTTGGAGTTGGTATTCCACTATAGCTCTACGCTGCTCATAGAGCCTAGCCAACATGTGGAGCGTAGAGTTCCACCGTGTGGGCACGTCGCACAGCAGTCGGTGCACTGGCAGATTAAACCGATGTTGCAGGGTGCGCAGGGTGGCAGCGTCCGTGTGGGACTTGCGGAAATGTGCGCAGAGCCGGCGCACCTTTACGAGCAGGTCTGACAAGCGTGGGTAGCTTTTCAGACAGCGCTGAACCACCAAATTAAAGACGTGGGCCAGGCATGGCACGTGCGTGAGGCTGCCGAGCTGCAGAGCCGCCACCAGGTTACGGCCGTTGTCACACACGACCATGCCCGGTTGGAGGCTCAGCGGCGCAAGCTAACGGTCGGTCTGCTCTGTCAGACCCTGCAGCAGTTCGTCGGCCGTGTGCCTCCTATCTCCTAAGCTGAGTAGTTTCAGCACGGCCTGCTGATGCTTGCCCACCGCTGTGCTGCCACGCCGCGCGACACCGACTGCTGGCGACGTCCTGCTGCTGCTGACACATCTAGATTGCGAGACAGAGGTTGAGGAGGAGGAGGGTGCTTTAGTGGAGGAAGCATACACCGCCGCAGATACCACCACCGAGCTGGGGCCCGCAATTCTGGGGGTGGGTAGGACGTGAGCGGTCCCAGGCTCTGACTCTGTCCCAGCCTCCACTAAATTCACCCAATGTGCCGTCAGGGAGATGTAGTGGCCCTGCCCGCCTGTGCTTGTCCACGTGTCCGTAGTTAAGTGGACCTTGCCACTAACCGCATTGGTGAGGGCGCGTGCAATGTTGCGGGAGACGTGGTCGTGCAGGGCTGGGAAAAGTAGTGGCGACTGGGAACTGAGTAGCGCGGGGCCGCCGCCGCCATCATAGCTTTGAAAGCCTCCGTTTCCACAACCCTATACGGCAGCATCTCAAGGCTGATAAATTTGGCTATGTTGACGGTTAACGATTGAGCGTGCGGGTGCGTGGCGGAGTACTTGCGCTTGCGCTCCAACACTTGCGCTAGCGACGGCTGGACTGTGCGGTGCGAGACATTGGTGGATGGGGCCGAGGACAGCGGAGGTGAGGGTGTGGGTGCAGGCCAGGAGACGGTAGTGCCTGTGTCCTGAGAGGGGGGTTGGATCTCAGTGGCAGGTTGGGGCACAGGGGGAGAGGCAGCGGTGCAAACCGGAGGCGGTGAACGGCCTTCGTCCCACCTTGTGGGGTGCTTGGCCATCATATGTCTGCGCATGCTGGTGGTGGTGAGGCTGTTGGTGGTGGCTCCCCGGCTGATCTTGGCGCGACAAAGGTTGCACACCACTGTTCGTCGGTCGTCAGGCGTCTCTGTGAAAAACTGCCAGACCTTAGAGCACCTCGGCCTCTGCAGGGTGGCATGGCGCGAGGGTGCGCTTTGGGAAACAGTTGGTGGATTATTCGGTCTAGCCCTGCCTCTACCCCTGGACACCGCACTGCCTCTTGCAACCTGCCCTGCTGCTGCCCTTGCCTCCCCCTCTGAAGACCTGTCCTGAGTAGGCGTTGCACACCAGGTGGGGTCAGTCACCTCATCGTCCTGCTGCTCTTCCTCCGAATCCTCTGTGCGCTCCTCCCTCGCACTTACTGCCCTTACTACTACCTCACTGCAAGACAACTGTGTCTCATCGTCATCGTCCTCCTCACCCACTGAAAGGTCTTGAGACAGTTGGCGGAAGTCCCCAGCCTCATCCCCCGGACCCCGGGAACTTTCCAATGGTTGTGCATCAGTGACGATAAACTCCTCTGGTGGGAGAGGAACCACTGCTGCCCAATCTGAGCAGGGGCCCGAGAACAGTTCCTGGGAGTGTTCCCGCTCCTGAGCATGTGTCATTGTAGTGGAGTGAGGAGGCTGGGAGGAAGGAGGAGCAGCAGACAGAGGATTCGGATTTGCAGCACTGGACGGCGCAGAACTCTGGGTGGATGATAGCTTGCTCGAAGCACTTTCTGCCATCCACGACAGGACCTGCTCACACTGCTCATTTTCTAATAAAGGTCTCCCGCCTGGACCCATTAATTGGGCGATGAATGTGGGGACGCCAGAAACGTGCCTCTCTCCTAATCGCGCAGCAGTCGGCTGCGACACACCTGGATCAGGAGCTCGGCCTGTGCCCACACCCTCACTTGGGCCTACGCGTCCTCGGCCGCGTCCACGTCCTCTAGGCCTACCCCTCAGCATGCTGTATTACCAGTGATTTCCAAGCCAGGAAAAAAATTGGCGCAAGGCTGCAGCCAAAATAGAATTTTTTCCCCTGTTTTTCAAAAGGACAAGCCACACTGCGTGTATTCAATGAATACTACTAAGTTTAATAACTGTGTTGTGGCCCTGCAAATGTGTCAGAGAACTGCAGTGATGCAAAGTTATTCGCTACAGCAGATCAGGGATTTCCCATGCAGGAAAAAAATTGGCGCAAGCCTGCAGCCAAAATATAATTTTTTCCCTTGTTTTTTAAAAGGACAAGCCACACTGCGTGTATTCAATGAATACTACTAAGTTTAATAACTGTGTTGTGGCCATGCAAATGTGTCAGAGAACTGCAGTGATGCAAAGTTATTCGCTACAGTAGATCAGGGATTTCCTATGCAGGAAAAAAATTGGCGCAAGCCTGCAGTAAAACGTAGCTGGCTGCGTCTGATTATTTTTAACGTTCTGCACGCAGCACACACGTACCCAGAGCCCTGAGGACTGTCAGAGGCAGGCGAAATAGAATTTTTTCCCTTGTTTTTCAAAGGACAAGCCACACTGCGTGTAATCAATGAATAATGTATGTCTTCTGGCCCTGCCTACACAATTCTATCCCTGTAGTATTAATGCCGGGTGCAATGCTCTGCACAGCCGGTTTTGAGAGAAAAAAAAAAAAATGCAACACTGCTAACAGCAGCCTGGACAGTACTGCACACGGATAGATGTGGCCCTAGAAAGGACCGTTGGGGTTCTTGAAGCCTACACTCACTGCTAACACTCTCCCTGCCTAACCACCACTTCTGCCCCTATTGCAGGGCGCAATGCTCTGCAGATCCAATTTTGAAAAAAAAAAAAAAATTACAGTGCTAACACAGTACTGCACACTATTAGATGTGGCCCTGAGAAGGACCATTGGGGTTCTTGAAGCCTACTGTAACTCCTAACGCTCTCCCTACAGCAGCTCCAGCACGATACCACTGTCCCTCAGCTAACTCACAAGGCATGTGTGGCGAGCCGCGGGAGGGGCCGATTTTTATACTCGGGTGACATCTGATCGCCCCAGCCACTCACAGCAGGGGGGTGGTATAGGGCTTGAACGTCACAGGGGGAAGTTGTAATGCCTTCCCTGTCTTTCAATTGGCCAGAAAAGCGCGCTAACGTCTCAGAGAGGAAAGTGAAAGTAACCGGAACACCGCGTGGTACTCGTTACGAGTAACGAGCATCCCGAACACCCTAATATTCGCACGAATATCAAGCTCGGACGAGTACGTTCGCTCATCTCTAATGCTGGCTCTAAAGACCAACTCATCGGTGAACTGAATACTACCAAGGAAAAGTCAGATTCAGAGGTAAAGGAACTTCGAAGAATGCTATTGGTTCTAACCGATGACAACACTGTACTAAGAGAAGAAAAATAATTGTTGCAAAGTGAGGAAAAATTAATAAATATAAAGCTGAAAGAATTAAAAAGTAAATTAGAGACTGTAATCCATAGCAAGGCCATGCCGGAGCATGAGCTACAAGAGGAACTGGAAGAATACAGGGACAAGGTTCTTGAGTCAGAAGAGACTTTCAAAATAAAGGCTCAGTTTGAAAAACTTAAGAAGCCGTTGTGCACTGAAATAGAGGACTTAGTTAGCTTCAAGAATGATGTTTGGAAGAGTGTACATGAACTAGAAAAGTCTACTAAAGCCTTGGAACAGCAAGTAGAAGAAATTAAGGTTCAGGTAGAGAAACTTGAAGATGAGTTACAAGCCACAGAGGATATAAAGTTGCACTTGGAAGCCAACTTGCAAGTGGTAAGGGCACAGAGATCTGCAAGGATGTGAAGAGCAGAGTGAAGAAAAGAAGAAAGAACTTGTCAGACAAGTAAAAATAGAAAGAGACCCCCGAGGCTGGAGTTTTGACCCTGGAGGGCCAAAAGAAGAAAAGTGTGATACGGCCTACGGCCTTTATCAAGGGGGAGGGATATGTAGAGGTGCACTACAGAGAATAACCTGTAGGGGGCAACAGACAGGCAGCCTGGTGCCTGAAACAAGGGGAAAACAGTCACAGGTGTGGTCAGTAAGTAGGATAAAGGTGTTCCCTCCTGCTACAGTCAGTGGTGAAGTGGGCTGTAAGCCTGAGACAGGTCCAGTGAGAGGGACCTGGGCTGTGAGAGCCTGAGACAGGTCCAGTGAGAGGGACCTGGGCTGTGAGAGCCCGAGACTGATCCAGGGGGAGACCTGGACTGGAAGCAAGAACTCTGGAGAGAGACCTGAACACTAAACAGATAGCTACGTGGTCCCTGCAGGACACTTGGGGAACTCTGGCCCTAGGATTGAGGTCTGGAGACGCTACAACATAAGGACAAGCTGCGCTTCTGGACTACTACAGGTCTGTGAAAGTAAATGGAGTTATTGCTGTTTAGCTTAGTTGTGGACTTTAATCCTCCTCCTGTGGACTGATGGAGGATTAAACTGATGGACTTTGCAAACTTTATCATTTTCTGGAGACCCAGTCATTTCTGTTATGCTAAACTTATGTGGAATAAACTGAATAAGAAGTAGAAGTTACCGTTGGCGTACTCATTAACCCCCATGTTGCTACAGTGTGTATATATATATATATATATATATACTGTGTTTCCCCGAAAATAAAACAGTGTCTTATATTAATTTTTGTTCAAAAAGGTTTAACTTTTTTACATGTATAGCTGCCTGGATTATATTTAAATTGACTTTTTTAATTAACTGTTAGCAGGGCTTTATTTTGGAGTAGGGCTTATATTTCAAGCATCCTCAAAAAGCCTGAAAAAATATGCTATGTCTTATTTTCAGGATATGTCTTATTTTCTGGGAAACAGGCTGTGTGTATAGTGTATATATGTGCATATATATATATATATATATATATATATATATATAAATGGCCACATGACTTGCACAACAATACATTTTCCAGACATAACCTAGACATTAACCCATTCAGTACTGCAGAAGTGCAATACACATAACTCTAATGCATGCTACACATAAGACGCTGACATGAGACAGACACAAAACATTATGGAGGGGCCCCATTAACTCCAGTCCACTACAATAAATATCTGGTTCAGAATTGGAGGTCCCTAATTGTAACTGGTGCAGATCAGTAGCGTGCTCAGGAAAAGCCAGAGGTCGAACCCAAAAATGGCAACAGCACGCAAAATAAATTTACTATTAGAGGTATACACACCTATAATCAATACTTTAACCACATTAAATAATGCAAGGTTCTTGGTATACAATTTGATCAAATTACATAGGCACATCTACCAACGTCCAGGTGACCAAGCTTTTCAGATAGGTCCTAATGCTAATACCAGATGAATCTCAACCTGGGAAACTTGGGTACCTACCTTTAAGAATCCTCCTCTTGGGACTAAGCCCACAAATAAAACCAGAGAAGGAAGGATACCACTTATATGGTCCAGTAGGAGGGACAGAAGGTAAATGGGCAGCAGGTATGCACGACCAAAGTGAAGGCACTCAAAACTTCAATATTTGTAGAAAAAAAGAATAAAATAGGTCAGCACTGCCCAATAGAAATATATCCCAATAGAAATATATAGGTGCATGTTATGGTTCAAAAAATATTTTATTCACTGCCACATTAATATCGAAGCATACAGAATGGAAAGACAATTATAATAAAGAAGTAGCAATACAATACCCGTTCTGTTTTGCTATTCAGCTAACCACATTTTAGGCAGCAGTTATAATATAGCTCCCCAGTACAACTTCCTCCGAAAGAACCAACCGCCTGGGGAAAGTAAAGAGAAAAGGAAAAACGACAGATATAATATATACGTATAATCAATACTCTAACCACATTAAATAATGTAAGGTTCTTGGTATATACCAGAGGTTGGTACACAGGTAGGTATCAGTTCGCAGTACAGAGTAGCGGGCGGACAGCGTAGTCAGGGCAGCCAGAGGTCGGTACACAGGTAGGTATCAGTTCACAGGGCAGAGGAGCAGGCGGGTAGCGTAGTCAGTGAAGCCAGAGGTCGGTACACAGGTAGGTATATCAGGTAGCAGAATGGAGGAGTGGCAGGTAGAAGAGCTTGACTAATGGCTAGGAGCACAATAATCTCACAAGGAACTGGAGGAAAGGCCAGGCTTTTATAGCATGTCCAATTATCAAACACAGTGGAACCAAAACAGAAAATGGATCAAGAACAAGGCTAAGGCTCAGCAGGGGGGCTGTCCAGAAGGCTGGATAGCTCAGCAGGGAGAGCTGCTGCTTGGAGCACAGAAGCTCCTGAGTCGAGCCCCAACAACTATCTCTAGCCTTGACACTCTAGTCCTAGCATCCACTTCCAGCTGAGCTCTAATGACTGTAGCTCATATGCAAAAAAGTACCACAGGTCCTACATAGTAAAAGTATCACCGCTAATACTTAGCTGCAGACCACCATTCCTACACCAGACACTCCAGGTAGGACAATACCCAGCACCCATAAAGAGGAGGGCCCAGAATACATACACTTCCATAACAGCTGATTGCCTGGCTAGGGGATACACATCTAGGTTGGCCAATCAGTCTGTAGATCACAGGAGATAGTGAGAAGAAGGCAACATTAAACACTGAGGGATTCCAGAGAGACAACACCTATGGGAACTTATGCATTGACAGGAAACACCAAGGTATTCCCAACAGATGACCCCTAAGGGAACTTTTGCAGTGACAGAAGAGAGGCACTCATCAGCACAGAGAGCAGAATGATAGGCGGCATCCGCAGAAGCTGCGATCACATGGGCTGGGACTGGTGTCAGGATGTTATCCTGTCTCCACGTCCTGATTGTGGCCATTGTGCCACAACACTGGCCCATTAACTCATAAAGACCCAATGAAGGTATTGGGTGTGTACGTCAAAACCACTGACAAATAGCACTGATTATCTGGTGACAATGATGCCCATTAAGGGGTGGGATCTAGTAGGCTGTAAAGGGGTGAAAAAGTTAATCCTGCATTTGTTAAGGAAGACTAGATAGAATAGAATAGTATGGGCTCATTTACACGAGCGTACTATCACAGCGTACTGCGCATTCGTATTTCCCATGCGTAACATGCGGTGAATGGAGGCAGGAAAAGTCTATGAACTTTCATTCTTCCATTGGAACTGCAAGGGGACATCCTTATAAAGCAGGGTGTTCTATTTCTCTGTGTTTTATACGAAATGCCTGCGAATGGACAGCTTTTAATATGCAGCGTGGAAGATTATATGCAGAGTGGAGGATTTGTAAAAAAAAAGTCCCACTGCACATGTCCGCGACGTCATAATCCCAGGCATGCGCAGTGCCTATTGCAGCCTGTACACGATGTCTGCCGCCTATAAGCTGGAAGAGCGTAGGCGCTACGAGGACTACAACACTGCGAGCCTCGCAGCGTTGTACTCATACACCCGTGTGAATGACCCCTAACAGGCGCCACCAGTCATGGACTGAAAAAAGACTGCTTGTCAGTCGACATTTCGTCTGCTTGCGCACTTTTTAATAAGGATGGGCACTTGACCATGTGAGTACTGTGCTATTTGGAACCCTGGATGCGGCTCTAACTTTATAAGGACTTTGCACATTATATGGGTCTTGGAGCCAGACCTATTCTTCTGAGCCTACAACTGTTACCCAGTAATGCACCTCCCCTCTCACTGAAGAGCATGTAAGTGCTGTTGCCATTACTTTTTGCGATATACATTGTACGTAAGAAGCAGTATTAAAGT